>NC_052622.1:25372650-25700520 GCF_016545825.1 Eucalyptus grandis | reverse complement strand
AAAACAAAAAAATATTCAAATATTATTAAAAATATTCATGTTAACGTCGGTCGTGTTACATAAGACGACTAGCATGTCACGGAGATTTCTAACTATTACTAGCAAGATATACTAAATTGAGACCAATGTAAAAAAAAAAAAAAAAAAAAAAACTAGAAATAAATTGGTTTAGATTGAAGGGTTAGTATTTCAAAAAACTTCAAACTAATATTGTTGTATAAATTAACTCTAAATTAATTTTTTTATTACAAAAAACTACAAACTAGTACATATGTGACAAACTTACCATTTATTAGTTTCTATTAAATTTGACCACCAAACTACTAAATTTAATACCACATGACAATTGACAGGTGTACTGATCTAAAGTTTGTCATCCATTTATCACATGTATAGTTATTTGCATTTTTTGTGGTATTAATCTTTTTAAAAGAAACTAACGGATGATAAATTTGTTATATACATACTGAATTGGGGCCATTGGTAATTAAAAAAAAATAGTTTTTGGTAAATTTATCACATATACATCAGTTTTGAATTTTTAGTAGTCACAAAAAATTAATTTAAACCACCTGCGAGGGTGGCTCCACTGGTAGGCTCCAGGACTTCCACGCTGGAGGCCAGAGTTCGAAACCGTTGCAGGGAGGATGGTGGAGACACTTGGCGACTTACCCAGGGTGTGTGGGTGGTGGTTTCCTATGTGTCTCCCGAGGGGTTTACTCCCAGCTATCGGCTGTGCTGGGTTCCCCTTGGTCACAAAAAGAAAAAATTAATTTAAAATGAATTTGTTACAATTGTATCAATTCGGATTTTTGTGATATTAAGTCTTAATTAAAAAATTTAATACTACATCGATATTTTATCTTCTTCTTTTTTTATTAAACATCCCCCCTTTAAGAACCGCTCTGCCCTAGGCATCCTAGGTCATTTTTCGAAGACCTGCTCATGAAAATGTCTAATCGGTAATGGTCAAAGCATCGGTGGAAACCGAGTCCCAGACTTTGTCGAAGGCGGCCTGAAAAGTGAAAAGGAGTATAGAAATCCGTGCAGGACCAGACGGAGATAAAGCAGCGATATGCATCCAGTGCGTGGGTGGCTGCTAGCCTGCAACTTGGCCTGCTCTGCAGCTAATCTCGGCCATTTATAAATTGCCACTTGCAAATCTAATCATTTTTTGTTTTTTGCATGAAATGTCTAAAGCCTATTTCTAGGTACAGGGTATTGATAAGTAAAATCTTTTATGACACTTACACTATTTTCTTTCCTTTTCACATTTACACATGTAAAAAGTACTCTCCACATTGATTTACGACAGTATCATTAGACATTACCAAAATAAATTTTTATAGCGGAGATTCTAATGTATGTTGGGAAATATTTGACTTGTGTTGACCCATGAGGCTATTTCTCTGTCTCATGTAGAACACCGTGCCCCTGCAAGAGGATTATAGGGTCGCCCAACCCTGGCCGAGAGACACCTAAACCTGGTAGTGGATGCGAGCTTTGCCAACTTTCCCTCTAACGAGGGTATAGTTAAAGTTTGGATAATTTAAAGAGGGCAGGCTAGGAACTTTGGAAACTTCATTGACACGACTAGACAGCACTGACAAAGCTCCAACTCTGAAGCAAACGGAAACTTGCCTTGAATTTTGAGCTTTGGCAAAGCAATTTAAGGTCAAAGGGCATTAAAGGATGTGCCAAACCCAATCGCCTTCGCTCAAGGTATTTCCAAGTGCTAATCATTTGTGAAAAGATGGTAATCAAGTGGATAGGATATCGCACCAGACATGCATGCTCTTTGGTTCAACGCGTTGCATTAAAATGCATGTAAAGCGCACAAGCTCTTGCACTGCTCGATCAAACTAATAACCTTTGCTTGGAGGAAAAGCTCTTTAAATCTACAGCATTTGAACTTCCGAGTAAGAATGGTATTTTAGGAGAAAAATCCAGATGCTATTGTTTATGTATTGTAAATTTTCTGTGCAACAGATAACATTGAAAAGTACAAAAAAATAAAAGCCAAAAGCCCTAATTCTAAACCCAGAACTGACATTTCATTTCGAAAAGAAAATCAGTGTAAAAGAATTCCTCAGGTAACTTTTAATTTTTTCGCTTGCTAATTTCAGCAAAGAATAATGATTGGCATAAAACCATCTAATGTTCGGCCCCCTCTGTAACCGGCCCTTGCTCCCACCAAATGAAATGTCAATCATCAAGCATTCAGCCTAACCAAGAAGATGACCCAATTACAGGAATTAATTCGACACGTGGTCCATGGAGTAATCAAATTTATCCGAAGGTCTTCCAAACTGAGACGGATAGTCTAGCAGGCAGATATTTGATCCTCCCAGAAAACCCAGCGAGTATCATGAGAATAGAGATCGGCTGATGCGTGTTCTGGACAAGATAAAAAATCTGCAGACTAAGATGAAGCAATAACATAAGAGTCCAGAACTGTAACAATATGCTGAAAAATAGTGCTTTACTCGATGAGTCAAGTAGAGAGAGAGAGAGAGAGAGAGAGGCAAGCCAAAAGTGGTCTACCTCCACCTTGAATGTAAGAAAAATACATGGCCGCATCATTCAACCATGTTTCACTTGCTGAATGAGGCTGAATAATCACATCGAATGAAAAAATTGAAAGAGAACATACTATCTCTGAAACAGCCAATGCTGCAGCAACAAATGCATACAAAGAAGACAGATGCTTAGACTCTGTTCTTAACTGTTCTAAGTTTCTCTGCATATAAGGAGAGGCTTGCTATGGATATGGAAGTTTGACAGTTGAAGCCGCCCTTTTTGCACGTGTCAGACATCTCCGCTGCTTCTGGGGTCTGTCTTCTAAAAGAATTAGCAAGCCCACACAATCAGGCGATAGCCCAAACAAGTACCTGCAAAGTGATGAGTCGAAGATAAAGGATCTATAACAAAGCAGGTAAGAGATCACAGGCAGGAAAGCTCAACGGTTATTAATTATTTCAAGAAAACAAAAATTTGCTGCGTGCTAACATAAAACTGGAATTGTGAATATTTTCACATCACGGTGTCCTAATTCCTAAAAAAATTTCATTTAGTCATGAAGCCTGTCACAACTAGAGGTATTTGCCAAAAGCACGAACGATAATGGCCTCTAAGAGTGTACACCTCTATGCAGAGAACAACCAACTGAGAAGTCTGCTCCCTAATGGCACAATTATTTCCTCTGCAACATGTAATGCACTCAAGTGCATTCCATCAGATAAAATTTGTATTCATAAGGTGTACAAGAAACTTTCCAAATTTTCATGAATTAACTTCTCATCTGGCGATAGCTAGAATCATCCTTAATGCACAACACCAAGGTAATTTACAAGTTGACCAAAACATTAAATATCTACACAAGAGACGTCTGTACAGTTAGTTCATACAAAAAGTCATTCGCCACTGCATGTTTCCTCAACATGAAATGAAGAATTAAAGCAATTTTGCATAAAAAAGAACAGAATTTACAATAAAAAGTCTGAATTGAGGAGATGCCCCCTCAAAGTACAGAAAAACAGGTACAGCAGTACGATTTTAGCACCAAAAAGAAAAGTACTCACTTGCTTCTACGAGCCTTCTTTCTCCGAAAGGCAAAGGACCCAATCCACTGCAAATAAAGCAAAGAGAGAGTTACAAGAACTATTTTGAAAAGGGAGAAAGCAGCACCACACATGGAAAATTAAAGAAGTTCCCCTGCTGCATAATGAATTTCCAATACCAGCTCAACAAAGAAAACAAAACCACCAGCAAAATCTTTAATGAACAATCTACCATAAGCAAAATGTAAGCACTAGATCAAAAAATATTCAGCCTCAACCAGGGGAACAACTTGTAGCATCAATTTTATAAATGACGGAAATAAAATGAGAAACAAAAAGGACAAGATTGTCAATTTCATTGTTGAAACAGCATTGCCAGTAGATCAACAGGCAAAGCTACTTGATTATGCAATATGATAGAACAAATCTGGTCAGATGTGGTAAAGGCAAAGGAAAATCAAACTAATGCCAGAAATTGGAGAAGCAACATCCCAACAAACTGCCTTTAGTGAGAAGGAACGAGGAAAAATCATATGGTAATTCCTCCTTTTTTTCAACAGCCTCAGCATTTCAATTCCCTCTATATCTTGCAGAACCAAAAAGTACCATGCAGTTAATTCCTCCTCTTCCGTACAGCCCTTTTCTTAAGGCACCACAATCAGTTAAGCTAAGTAAAAACACTAACCCAAAAAGTGGAGCAGAAAATGGAGATAATAGCGTTTGCCATAAGCAAACGACTTCATTCAGCATGAATCATAAACCAAACTAAAGGTAACAATACATTGGGTGTTAAACACCTGCAAAACCACCACCAAAAAGAAAAAAGACGCCTTACCTTGAAAACAGAGGAAAAAAATCCAAAAGGAGATGGCTTTCTAACAGGCATGCGTTCTTCTGGTGATCTTTCCTTACATAGACGCTCGGCTATTTCTTTAATTAATTGCATTTGTGCTTTATCAGTTTGCATTGAAACAATTGCCTGCCTCAGTGATTCCCTGTCAGCCTCAAGTGCATGAAGCCTCATGTAGAGCTTTGTGATATCTGGATCCTGATCCGCATTGATGCAGTTTGAAGTGTATCTTGGTGTAACTATGTCCTCTTCAGGACCGCTATGTCCAGATTTCTTGGGTGTCAAGCCTGTGTAGATTGAATCAATCGTACAGATCCTGTCAGTTACATCATCATCAGCTTCTGGTGAGTTATTCAGCTTTTTTGCCTGATGGGTACTCTCCGTCTCCATAACACACTCCATCCTCTTGAAGCTATTTATGAGTCTCGGAGAATCAAGAGGCAAGTCTGAACCCAAACCATCATTCGAAGAACTCCTCGAATGTTGTGGTTGCCTAGGAGATTGACCTACTATAACTTTCTCTGGGATGTTCTCAAGGCCAGGAAAATCCCCATCCAACTGAGTGTTGCTGGGATCTTGCTCCATTTGGTGAATTCGGTGTTCCAAATCCTTCAGTTCGTTACGGCCATGGGGAGTCTCGCCATGTGCGAACTTTTCAACATCAACCACCTCATTCTCACCCTCCCATGGACCAGGTGTCTCATTGAAGTGGCATTTCAAAGGAGGATAATCATAAAATGGAAATTCAAATCGGCAATCAAGATTTTCAGTCATGCCCCCATCGGCTTCTGCCACAGTGAGCCCATAACTCATCATTCTATGTCTATAAGCCTGTACCTCGCATGTGAGTGATTGTATGGCTTGCTCTCTCTTATACAACAGGTCTTCCAGAGCCAGTATCTCCTGTTGATCGTGTCCCATTCTCTCCTCCGCAAATAGTTTGAATTGCCGCGCATCCATCTGGATTTCCGCCTTGTCCCTCTGCAACCTCAAAATCATCGACATGGCCTCACTCGCCGCAGATGAAGCGGCATTCCTCTCTTCTTCGAGCTCCACGGTCAAATCCTGTATGGCTTTCTGTTGGCTACAAACCATCTCACGCAATGCTGCGGTCTCGTTCTCGATTTCAATTCGCGCAACAGAATCATACTCAACCCCGGGCACAAAGAATCTCCTATTCCCCTGCAGTTCGTCATATTTACGCTTGACATTGCGAAACCAAGCACTACCCGCTGAAGATTGACAATCACTGCAGCCATGACAGCAACCTGACGATCTCGAAGGCAATGTCTCTACCGAATCCATAGCCAAACAGCATTAGAATTCAAGCAACTCAAAGACGGTTCTTGAATCCGAGGTAGATCAAAGACAAGAATATGGATTTAGATCAACCAACAACTTCCCTCTTTCAAAACTCCGAAAAAGACAAGGGTTCTCACGCAAGAAAGCCTCGCGTATTCCTGAAAAAAAGAGAGAGAGAAAAGAGAGAAAACAAAAGAAACCCATAAATTTTCTCTTCAATGTGGATTATGATAGACAGAGAGAGAGAGAGAGAGAGAGAGAGGCCATTTCGTTCACTCACATGGCGAACGGGTCAGATCAAGAACGTAGACGGGGCAGGGAGCTGCGAAACGGACACGGACGGCGATCTTCACCGGAACGCGGATCTTTCCCCCATCCCCCCCCAACTTTCTCGGGAATCGGCGCGCTCATTTACCCGGGAAAAGCACCGACCGAGGCCTTCTGGAGGGAAACGAATTCGAAGCGGAGCAATAAACAGAGCCTCCGGTCGCCTGCTCTTCCCGGGTACATTTCCCCCTCGGGAGGGAGCGGGAAAAAAATTGAAACCCTAGACTGCGGGGGTGGGGAAGCTTTACCCCTCCGGACCCATCTCTCTCTCTCCTTCTTCTTTGTCCTTTTTCTGCGCGGAATTCACTGCGTCGTCCTTGCCTTTCCTCGATCGACGCGATGCATTTGCTGTAGACAGAGAGAGAGAGAGAGAGCGGGGAAGGGTGGCAAAAAATAGATTCCTCGTATTTTCCGGGAAAAAGGAAAAAGGATTGCAGGCGGAGGGAGGGGGAGAGGGAAGAAGGCAAATATAGGTTTATATATATTTTCCCGGAAAATTGGAAGGAAAGGAGAAAAAGAAAAAAGAATGGTGGTGGGTGAAGATGGAGATGGAAAGGAAACGGAACGGACGGCCTTGCTTGCTCTTTGGCCGCTTACGAAGTTTTCCATTTTCGCCTTTTTCCTTTCTCTTTTTTTTTTCTCGATGTATGAAATAGGAAAAAATAAAATAGTATGAGCAAGAAATGTCTCCCCCGTTTATTTTACTTTATTAGGAAAAAAAATCCATCTTAATACAAATTTTTTTTTTAAATTATAACATGAAATGTTCTCATTTTTTTAAATTAGAATTTGAAGAGGACATTATTTAAAAAAAAAAAAAAAAAGCTAAAAATGACCATGATAATTTCAAATAAGATCTTGATCTTATTGGCCAACTAAATATTTCGATCAATCAAAAGCATTTTCCTCCAATAATGATTTTGTTAAATTAGATAAAAAAAATAAAAAAAGGTGAAAAATTTTAATGTGTGTGTGAGTAGGTGGATGGTTTGATTAGTAGTTGTCACTCCATTACTAATGGAGCAATGGCCTATTGGTCAGCAATGGTCCCTTACTAACGCCACTTGGATGATGGGGGCGTCAGCGATGGCCAATGGCCACAAGTAAAGGGCCTGGACTCTTCTTCTTTTTTTCCCTCATTTGGAGATTGTCTTTTTTATGAAATTTTTTTGGATTTGTTAATATAATTTAATTAAGATTCTTTATAAGAAGTATTGTTCAAATCAAAACGACGTCATTTTAATGCTTTAATCAACCTTAACACCACATGGGAGAGAAAAAATATTAAAAAACTAAGTTAGCATTTTTGTCAATCAAATTAGACGGAATTGGCAAAAAGACTCAATTTTTATAGAAAATCGAAATTTGGGTGAGGGCTTGCAAGCACTCTTTGGTTCCTTTGCTACCGCGGGCTTTACGCAATTGATAGGATAATATAGTTATTCATTCAACACAACATAGGTCAGCAAAAGGATCTCAGAGATCCACCAAAGCACGAAAGTTAGGATCTTTCAGAAAATGAATTCCTATTCGAAGAGTGCATAATCGCATGGATAAGCTCACACTAACCCATCAATTTGGAATCCAATTCAGGATTTTCCTTAGGAGATATCAGGAAGGAATTGGAATGGAATAATATCGATTCATAAAGATACAAAAGAAAATGTTTGCTATTGATTCAAAGGCTGTACCTATGGGATAGGGATAGAGAAAGAGGAAAGAAACAGAAGATTTCACTCACATAATACTTTTGATCGAAAAATCAATCTTTCGTACCCTTCACTCAATGAGAAAACAGGTCAGATTCTATAGGATCAAACCTATGCGACTTAAGGAATGATGGAAGGGAATAAAAAAAAGAAAAAAAAAAAAAAAAAAAAAAAAAAAAAGAGAGGAAAAATAATAATAATAAATTAAGTAAATAAAAATGAAGTAGAAGAATCCAGATTTCAAATGAACAAATTCAAACTTGAAAATGATCTTTCTAATTCTCAAAGAATGAGGGGCAAGGAGATTGATCGAGAAAGATCTCTTGTTCTTATTATAAGATTGTGATTGGATCCGTAGATGTTTGGTAAAAAGAAGAATCTTCTCCTTTGGGAAAAATCCAAAATGGAAAGCGTTCAATTGGAACATGAAAACGTAACTAAATTTGTTCTAGTTACTCTTTGGGATGAAGTGAAAGAAGGGAGGAGATTCTCGAACGAGGAAAATGACCCAATGACTTCGAAAGAATTGAATGAGGAGCCGTATGAGGTGAAAATCTCATGTATGGTTCTATAGAGTGGCAGTAAGGGTGACTTAGGGTGCGCATGATAAAATTTCTGTTTCTCGATTTCTCTGTTTCTCTATTCCCCTAATGGGTTTGGAAAGCAATCCGTTTGGTAACGCAATCGATTTCTCTATTTCTGAAACAGATTTCTATTTCAGAAATAAAGAAATCGAAGAAATCGAAGCTGAAATTTTTAGCTTTTCGGTTTACGAAACATAAATAGAAAATTTTTTTCTCAACTTTTCAATTTAGTCCAAAATATTTTAGATCACTAATATTGAAATAGAAATAGAAATAGTTAATTTAGTCCAAAATATTTTAATAATTTTTTAATATAATCATTTCAATCAATATTGATTGAAAATCTTAACCATTGGGCCAAATGGTGGGAATTGAATGAACAAGGCTTCATTTGTTGCACGCAAGAGATTTCACGCATGGTAATAGTCAACTTGCCACATTCATATCTAACGAGTCTTTCTTCACCTACTCTTCCGTAGTATGCCAGACAACGGATCTATCTAGCTAACTATTTTTTTAATCATAAACTTCATTTTGAGACGGTAAAAATAGGTCAAATCATTAGGGTTTCATCTGATTTTTCTTTTATAAGGAAAATAGATCTAATAAGGAATCTGTTGTTCTTGTAAGAGTGTTGATGAAAATACAGATTTTGATAATAAATTTTTAAATAATCCTAGTGTTGATAATTTTGAAAAAAATTGGTGACGATTTTGAACATGGTGAGGATTTTTTTCACAAAATTTGGAAAGAAATTGGAATTAGACTTGAAGTTAGGACTTTTTAGGAGATTAGACTATTATAATCACGGCTATCATTAGACTTATTTGATTAATGTGAAATCAATTTCAGCAAAAACATAACGACATATTCACTACAATTGAATTTCAATTGATTTTTTTTTGCCACGTTGTTTATTTTTCGAAAGAAAATATTACGTTATACGAAACGTAAACACATGTAATAGGAAATTCCATGAAATTGTATTTTCAACTTTTGTAATGTATTAGTATTATTTCGACTATTATTTTGTATTTGAGGATTTCCTATGTTGTCATCTAATCAATTTCTATTCCTAGAAATTGAAATTTTATTCTGTTATCAAACGGATTTTTGTTTCAGAAATAGAAATTTTGAGTCATTATCAAACGGGTTTCTTTGCTCAGAAACTTGTCCGGGAATAAATCGAAATCAATTTCTGGCCAAAAATCAATTTCTGAAACAGAAATTTTGTCATGCGCGCCCCTTATCTGTCAACTTTTCCACTATCACCCCCAAACAACCAAATTATGCCTTACGTAAAGTTGCTAGAGTACGATTAACCTCTGGATTTGAAATCAATGCTTATATACCTAATATTGGCCATAATTCACAAGAACATTATGTAATCTTAGGGTGCGTTTGGTAATATTTTTGTTCAAAAAATTGTTCCCGGAATAAAAATAGAAAAAACTATTTTTGTTCCGGAGGATAATTTTTTTAACAGAAGAACACGTTTGGTAACCGCACAAAATTTCTGTTCTTGGAATAGAAAAAGAATAGAAACACATTTAGTAAACTTGTATAATTTTTTTTTTTTTTTATTTCTTTTAATTTTTAAATATTTTTATTATATTTTCCTTTTTCCTTTGTCTTTTTCTTTTTCTCTTTGGCCGGCGACCGACTGGGCGACGTTTGGCAAGCTTGCTGGAGCCTCGCTAGGCCAGGGCAAGCCTCGGCGAGACTTGCCAGGCCACTGGTGAGGCTTGGCCTCACCTAGGTGGTGCGAGGTCGACCTCACGCCGGCTGGGGAGGTTGAGCCTCGCCGTGGCCGTGCAAGGCTCGGCCTCACTAGTGGCTATGTGAGCTCAACCACGCCGGATCTGGGCGAGCTCGACCATTGTGAGGCCAAGCCTCATCGGGGGTCGGCGACGCTCCGGCGAGGTAGCCAGCCCTCAACGGCCATGGCCAAGGCCAGCAACTGGCCAAAGAAAAAAGAAGAAGAAAAAAAAAAGGAGAAAAAAAAAACAAGTTTTATGTTTTTGTTCTTTTGTTTCTTCAAAAAGTGTTCTTGGGAACAAGAAACAAGTTTTTCTTGTTTCTTGTTTCTATTCCAAATTTGTTCCCGGGAACAAAAAAATAGATTTTTTGTTTCCGAGAACAAAAGTATAAACAAATGTGTTTCTGTTCTTTTTTAGTTCCCCGGAACAAAAGAACAAAAATTGTGTTCCGGGGAACAGAAACAAAAGTCAAACAAACATCCCCTTAGTAAGAGGGGGAAGGGTTAATGATTTACTCGGTGTGAGATATCACATTGTTCGAGGAACCCACGATGTTGTCAGGGTAAAGGATTGTCAACAAGGGCATTCTAGTGCGTTGTAGATTCTTATCCAAGACTTGTATCATTTGATGATATCATGCGAATCGCTAGAAACATGTGAAGTATATGGCTAACCTAATAACGAAAGTTTGGTAAGGGGACTGGAGTAGGCTACCATGAGACAAAAGATCTTCTTTCTAAAGAGATTCGATTTAGAACTATTATATGTCCAAGGTCCAATATTGAAATAATTTTAGAGGTTTTCCTTGACTTTGTCCGTGTCAACAAACAATTTGAAATGCCTTGACTTTTTTAGAACAGGTCCGAGTCAAATAGCAATAATTCGAAGCACTTTTTTTTTTTTTTTACACTATTTCGAAAACCCAAGGACTCAATCGTATGGATATGTAAAATACAGGATTTCCAATCCTAGTAGGAAAGGGAGGGAAACAGATACTCAATTTCAAGTGAGTAAACAGAATTCCATACTCGATCTCATGGATGCATATCAAATTCTGTGGAAAGTTGTATTCGATGAATGTCATAGGTATGGCTTGGAGGGAGATCTTTCTTTCATATCTTTCGAGATCCACCCTACAATATGAGATCAAAAAGCCAAAATAAATGATTTTAGCCCTTATAAAAAGAAAACTGATTCTTGAATTCCTTTCACGCTCATGTCACATCGAGGTACTGCAGAAGAAAAAACTGCAAAATCCGATCTAATTTATTGTAATCGATTAGTTAACATGTTGGTTAACTGTATTTTGAAACACAGAAAAAAAAAATCATTGGCTTATCAAAGTATCTATCGAGCCATGAAAAAGATTCAACAAAAGACATAAACATATCCACTATCCATTTTATGTCAAGCAATATGTGGAGTAACTCCTGATATGGTAGTAAAAGCAAGACGTGTTGGCGGATCGACTCATCAAGTTCCCATTGGAACAGGATCCACACAAGGAAAAGCACTTGCCATTCATTGGTTATTAGGAGCATCCCAAAAACGTTCGGGTCGAAATATAGCTTTCAAATTAAGTCCCGAATTAGTGGATGCTACCAAAGTGAGTGGCGATGCCATACGCAAAAAGGAAGAGACTCATAGAATGGCAAAGGAAAATATAGCTTTTGCGCATTTTCGTTAATCCATGAACAAAAGATCTATATAGACACATAGATCAGTGGATCCATATATCTTGATCCGAAAAGAATCAATAGAAAAAGAAAAAATCGGAATTGATCGATATATTTCTCGAAACAAACAAAAAAGAAACGAAAGATGAAACATAAATCATGGATCAACTAAGCCCTCTCGGGGGCTTGCTTAAGAATAAGAAAGAGGAATCTCATGAAAATACCATGGAATTGGATTTTCCCATAACTATTCCTAAGGATTCCATTCATGAGGATTCCATAACTATTCCATTCCAAAAATAGAAAGTTTGAAACAATTGGATTTTTTTGAAGATTGGATGTGGTTACTAATTCATGATCTGGCATGTATCGAATGAAAACCTCATTCTCAATTCTACGAGAATTTTCTGAAAGCCTTTCATTTGCTTCTCTTCAATGGAAGTTTTATTTTCCCAGAATGTATCCTGATTTTTGGCCTAATTCTTATTCTTATGATCGATTCAACCTCTAATAAAAAAGATATACCTTGGTTCTATTTCATCTCTTCAACGAGTTTAGTAATGAGCATAACAACCCTATTGTTCTGATGGAGAGAAGAACCTATGATTATCTTTTCAGGAAATTTCCAAACGAACAATTTCAATGAAATCTTTCAATTTCTTATTTTACTATGTTCAACTCTATGTATTCCTCTATCCGTAGGGTACATTGAATATACATAAATGGCTATCACAGAGTTTCTCTTATTTATATTAACAGCTACTCTAGGAGGAATGTTTTTATGTGGTGCTAACGATTTAATAACTATCTTTGTAGCTCCAGGATGTTTTAGTTTATGCTCCTACCTATTATTTGGAAATACCAAGAAGGATGTACGGTCTAATGAGGCTACTATGAAATATTTACTCATGGATACCTAGATCTATTGAAGGTCAACCTTACTTGTGGCCGACAAGGCTCGCCCAGGCAAGGCCAACCATCTTCACTGGCAAAAATCAAAGAAAAAACAAAAAAAGCAAAAAAAAAAAAAAAAAGAGATAAGTAAATGATGAAAATGCCTTTAACTAATCGGTGATATCAAACCCTTCTTTGAGATTAACATGGCCACCTTAGATCCTTATTTAAAACATAATCCATCTCAGGCTTTTATTTGAGAAAATGACAGCACCTTATTTGAAATGTGATCTATTTAATGTTCTTATTTAAGAAAATGAAAGTACTTTAGGCTTTTATTTAAAATTTTCCCAAGCAAATATTCTTTATGCTAAAAAAAAAAAGAAGAAGAGAAATTTGACAATGACGATGTGGTTTTACTTGTGCTTTTCATTCATCGAAGGTCAAGGGCTTTTTGGTAATTATGAAATAAAGAGTTATAAATTTGAAAGATCTAGAGTTAGGAAAAATAAAATTAAGAAGAGACATGAGCTAAATTTAGCATAAGTTGATTATTCATCTATCTTGCTCATTTTTCCATTGCGAGTTGTAGAGTGAGTAGCTCAAGAAGTGGCTTTGTCAACTGATATCAACAATGATCATGGTGGGTCACTCTTTTTGTCTATTTGAATAACGCATTGAGGGAAATATAACTTGCAACAAATCAAAACCTAGCATATAATTGAATCATCTAGGCCACTTCTCAAATTGATTCGGACTTAGCACTCACCCATAAAGAAGATCACTTGTAGATCTGTCAAATAAGTGAATTGGATCGGATCATAAATGATATGACCCAGACCGACACATTTAACCTATTTATGACTCATTTATTATAATGCAAAATTCTTGACTTATACTCGACTCATTTAACTAAACTTAAGAAACCATTGGGATTCGCTCCAGTGGCCACAATTCCAACATGGAAGGGGGATGTGAGAGGTTCAAATTCCCACATTCTCAGGAGGGGATGGGGGTGGGGACGCGTAAGTTTCAGGAGTGGGTTTCGACTCCCACACCCTGCAAGAGGTAGGGCAAAAGTCTAAGAGTGAGTATAGAGTAGAAATAGAGTAGGACTAACAAAAAAAAAAAAAAAAAACTAAACTAAACTTAAGAAAGCTTAGTTTTTATGATTTTTTAACAAATGACATTACTAAAATATTTTCATGCAATACAAATCTACTGGATAATTTTTAAATTTTTATAAATTACAGTATTTTCTAATTTTTACCTAAAATCTAAAATAAATTAGAAAATATTTTCCATAATTTGGTATGACAAATATGATTGATTTTTCCTTCATGCACTCCTTTTAATATTTTTCACTTTTCTATTTAAAAAATCAATTTTAATTTTCTTTTTATTTTTTTAAAATTGAATTTTAATTATTATTATTTTAAAAATAGGATTTAATTTATTCTTATTTTTTATTTTTTATTTTTCCTTCTTCTTCGGCCGATTGCCAACCACGATGATGGCTAGTGATTGGCCATAGGTGAGCTTGAGCTTGCCCGAGGCTAGCAAGCTTGTCCCTTGCTTGGCCGATTGTCGGTCATCGCCATGCAGACTGTTGGCTAAAGATGGAAGAAGAAAGAAGAAAAAAAGAAAGAAAATAAAATAAAAAAGGAAATATAAAAAATAATTATAATGTCAATTTTTAAAAAAAAAACATTTTTATAAGGCGAAAGAGGGAAAGAGAGTACATGAACTTTGGGTTGGAAATGGGTTCTAAGTTCAACCTATTTAGACCCATTTATTCTAGGTTTTTTTAAACTCATTTAAGTAGTCTCTTTAATATTTAAATACTCATTTATGACCAATTTATGTTTTAAATAGGATTTAAGACATATTTTGACAAGTCTGGTTACATATCGAGTTGAATATCTATGATGTTTTTTTTAGACAAGTTTAGTCTACCACCTAGCGATTTCTATCAAACCTTGCTTAAAGGTTCATTGACGTGTAGTGTTTGTAAAATTCTAGACATAAGTGAATTATCGAATAAGTAATATAATGATGAGAAAAGAATATGATCCTATAGATATTGATGAATAACAAACCAATTAAATATTAAAAACGAATTAATTGTAAAATTTATCAACATATCAAGATAGAATTGAGAATAAATTAAAATTAAAATTCTGAAAAGCAAAATTTGGAAATTAAATGTAGTAAATCAATTAAATAAATACGTTAGAGCATCCAATTTCACTATAACCACTATATATGAATTTCAGATCATTACACGTACAAAAATGATATAAAACATGTGATAGCGGAATTTTCTAATCTATTTACTATCATATCTCTAAGTGTAGCAAACTTACTCAATTTATCAATACACTATATCTCTTTATGAATTTAAAAAAACATAAACATAAATGCTTTAAAATCTATGAATATTTTAGGCTTATAATGAGTCTTTTGAACACCTTATCATCGAAAGCTACACAAATAATGTGGTATATCTCTATCCACATTTAATTTATAATTAGATATTATAATGAGTAATTGCATATTATCACTTCTCAGTCTCAAACATGCATATCGGATTATTCAAGTGATGGCTAGTTACTTAAAAGCATTAAGCACAATAATATATAATTCATATGAATGAAATCATTTGTTTGCAAAAAATCATGAAATTCATATCATTATAATCAGATTATATCGTAACCCTAACAAAAGAAAATTAGAATATAGTATAAGAAGAAACAAAAATATAAATTAGACCAAACATCTTGAATCGAAGAAGGAGAATTCTATCACCACTTTGTCTTCTCTTGAAAAATACTTGAATAAATCCTAGAACAATGAAAAACCATTTGAAAAAAAAAAAAAAAAACTCGTTGTCCTTTCAAACTCTCAACGTTATCCTATTTATAGGATACATTTAAGAATCCTAACACAAGGGAATTGCTTATTTTAAGCATAAAATTAGGGAATAAGTCGTAGAATACTTGATTTGGTACCCATATTTCTACGCCTTTTGATTTGAATTCCTAAATCACAGAATTTTCCTTTCCTTCTTTTTGCCATTTTTTCCTTATTTTCTCTATATCTCATTATTCTACTTAAATAAGGAAGATTTGGATACATAGAGTTGACTAAAATAAGTGAAATAACTATATTAGTATAGAGTTATCAAACCCCCAAACTTAACATTTTGCCAGTTCTCAAGCAAAATCAAGATATAAAGCAAGATATAACACATACTCAAGCTAACAACCTCCTCCATGACATCTTTCCATAATTGCTCAAATTTACAATTCAAACAGAAACACAAATTTCTTCTAAACGTTGAAATTGATTTATAAGTGGAGACCAATTATAACTATGTGATCCAAGTAATTTCTTCTAAACGTTGAAATTGATTTATAAGTGGAGATCAATTATAACTATGTGATCCAAGTGTGTGTGTGTGATTTATAAGTGGAGACCAATTATAACTATGTGATCCAAGTGTGTGTGTGTGTAAAAAATTTCTCTATAATAATGACCAAATCTCATAAGTTTGTTTTTCATTCATCTATCCACTAATGTAAGCTAATTATCTAACCAAAAATCAATAGGACTTTTCTCGGTTAGTAATGTAAAGCTGAGCTAAAGGTAAGATAATGGTAATTTTAAGCTCAAATCACCCATCAACATATTGATTTCTAATATCTAATTAAAGTCAATGTCGTTGTCTCCAATTTCACTCATTCTCTTTCCATAATTGCATATCATCATTCCCTTTTTATTTTCTTCTTCTTCTTTATTCGTTACTCTTTTTTTTTTCCTTAATTGCTTTATAGTGGAGTTTCTCCCAAAGTCCCTCTTGATATAACATGAGAATTCCCAACCCATTGAGTATCCAAAAGGCTAACTCAATTGAAAGTTGGATAATGAACCATAAAAGCAATTTTTTTTCTTTTTTTTATGATACACTCTAAAGAACCATAGCAATCAATTTTTTTTTTCTTATGCTCTATCATTCCTCCCAAATTGCTATAGGCTCAAATAAACTTTTATCCAAGAAAAATCATCATGTTCATGGGGGCATAAGACAATGATATAATTTGATAAAAGCTAGGCTAAACATATATTGGTGTCAATGAAAAATTGGATAATAATTAAGGCTCAACGGGGTGACTTGGAATAAATAAACAAGGTTGGCTTGAAAGGCTTAATTGATCCAAAAATTACTTAAATTATTTTCTCAGTTAGATGAAACCTAGGATTTCACCTCAAGAGAAAATCAAATAAATTTTAAGATTTGGATGAGATCTAAGAAAATCACATACTTCAATGCTCAGTAAGTGGATCAACATAATCAGAATCACAATTAATTCACATATCAGTTGCAAGTTTGAACAAAATTTAAATTTTCTTAATAATTGCAAAAATTCTGAACAATGAATGCAATCATGATAAAAAAAAAAGATTTAGCAAAATTTTTGTCTTCCCCCAAACTTGAATGAAGCATTGTCCTCAATATGAAAAAGAAAAATAGGGACAAGAAAACCCCCTTGTTGTAAAATGTATCCATGGATGGCCTTAATGAGTAGGCTCTAGGAATGTGGTCTCTCAATAATGAAATTAACCTAGATAAAACAGAGAAAAATTAATCTTTTTTTTTCTTTTGCGAAATGTAAACTTAAAAATAAATGAAGAACATAATGAAAATCCTTGGGTTGCTCTCAAGAAGCACTTCCTTTATAGTTTTCAATCAAACTATCTTAGATACTACTATTTTGGAGGATGAAGTTCAATGGTAGTCCTCTGCTTATTGTGACCTCCTTCAAAGCAAGGCTTCAAATACCTCTAAGGTTGGATAGTGGGCTTATATTGTTGTTTCATCAAAATTTTGTACATGCAAAGTGAAGGGCTAATTCTCTTGATATCAGTTATTTTTCATTCAATTGCACCCTTATGCTCTCTCGATACTTTGAGCAATTTCTCATCCATCAAATCTATTAAAGAAGATATCACTACTGGAAAAGAAGAAACTCCATTTAAATAAGCATACTTCAAATGAGAAGGTAAGAGTTTGAGTTCAAGAATTGGAGGCTCTTCAATTGATGGTTTAGGCTTTGTTGTGTGTTGTCTCAACTCCACAATTTCTTTGTCCCTTGGTCGAACCAGACATGCTTCAAGTGAGTCGTTAAAAATATTTTTTTGAAAAGCCTTGTTCACCAACTTGTCAATTATTTGAACTCTAAAATAAGAGTTATCATCAGATGTAAAATATATTCTTGAAAAATCTTGTTCACCAACTTGTCAACTGTCTCAACTCTAAAACAAGAATTATTATCGGATATCATTGCTTTAAAAACATTAAAGGAAACAAGATTATCTTGAACTCTAAGGGTCAACTTCTCTTGTTGTACATCAATAAAAGTTCTTTCTGTTGCAAGAAAAGGTTAACCTAAGATAAGTGGTACCTCAATATCTTCCTCCATATCAAGAACTATGAAATCTATGGGAAAGATAAACTTGTCAACATTTACCAATGCATCTTCCACAATACCTCTTAGATATTTAATTGATCAATCGGCTAGTTGAAACGACACTGTGTTGCTTTTACCTCGCCCAGTTCTAATTTCTTGAAAACTGAAAAAGACATCAAATTAATGCTCGCGCCTAAATCACACGATGCCTTTTCATAGTAAGAATTCCTAATAGTGCAAAGAATAGTAAAACTTCCTTGATCTTTTAACTTTAGAGGTAATTTGTTTTGTAGGATGGCTGAACACTCCTCATTCAACTTCACAATTTCATAATCCTTCAGTTTCCTTTTGTTTGCCAAAATCTCCTTAAAATTTTTTGCATGACTAGGGATTTATGTTAAGACATCTACAGAAGGAATGTTAATGTGCAATTTTTTAAATATATCAAGAAATTTAGAGAATTGCTTATCTATTTTTTACCGTTGAAGTCGCTAAGGGAATGGAACTGGTGGCACATATCGGTTTGGATTATTTGGAAAAAAGTTTGATCTTGCTTGTCTCCTTTTACTATTTATTGATCTCCTCTTCCTTGTCTCTAAAAATATCTTGTTTGGCATCTTATTCTCCCACTTGTTTACCACTTTTAAGAATTATTACCTTTATGTTTTTAATTTGATTTTTCTCTATGTTGTTAGGCAAAGAACCTTGTTGTCTCCTTGACATCATGTTTGCTAACCGACCCATTTGCATCTTCAAATTTTTGATTGAAGCCTCCTGGTTTTGAAATTTCACATCCGTGCTCTTAATGAAGTCATAAGTAGTGTTAACAAGTTTGGTGACTATATCTTTTAGATTTGACTTTGTCACTTTTTATTATTTGAATCCCGGTGATAGTCTCATCACATTCTAATTATTTCATGAAAAATTTGGATGATTGCGCCATCCCGAATTGTACATGCTGGAGTATGAATTATTCTATGGCTCGTTAAAATTCCCAAAAAAGTTAGCATTTGCACTAAGTTGTGAAAAATGGTTACCTACCCAATATTCTACACTAACATGTCATCTACCACAAAAATCACATGTCAAATTCTGAATGGCCAAGACATTCATGTTATCTATATTTTTGTCGAGTGCTTCAAATTGTGCAATAATTGCAGTGAAAACATCCATTTCATGAACTCTGCTGGCTTTTCTCATTGGTAGCCTTAATAGGTCACTGATGTCTATTGGATGCGATATCCTCTGATAGATTGTAGGTTTTCTGATTTTTTTTATTATGTATAGTTCTCCTTATAGCTTCATCAATCATAGATTGGAGATTTGTATTAAACCCATTATAAAAAGTTCCTGCATCCATACGGGTAATCCATGATGTAAGCATCTCCTAAGAAACTCCTTGAATCTTTCTCATGCTTCATATAATGATTCATTATCCATTTGCATCGTTACACATCTTATCGTTATACATCTTTGCAGACTTTGCAAGTGCAAAGAACTTAGAAATTTTCAAAGCCATATCATTCCATGTAGTGATTGATTTTATAGGAAGAGAAGAGAGCCAACTCTTAGCTTTGTATATAAGAAAGAATGGAAATAATCTCAATCTAATCGCATAATCTATAACTCCATTATCTTTAATCGTGCCAAAAATTTCAAGAAAAGCATCGACGTGAGCATTTGGATTATCACTTGATAGCCCACTAAATTGCACTGATTGTTGAAGCATCTAAATAAGTGATGGCTTAATCTCAAAGTTGTTTGCTTGAATTATGGGTCTCCTGATGCTTGATGTGGTGCCCTGAACTCTCGACGCAACATAATCTCTTAAGAGTCTACATGGATTTTCATTCTCATCATCTTCCACCATTTTCTTAGCATGATTTCTGTGTGCTCTTAGTCGCATTCTAAACGCGTGTTCAATTTTTGGATCAAATTAAAAAACCTCTAAAGCATTGAGCACCTCCTATGTGATTGATCACAATTAGAGATCACAATTATATATCCAACCCTTCCCCCCCAAGATTGCACGGTTGATACACAACAAGATTGGATACTTCTTTACTAGCAGACGCGATTGAGAAACGGAAGATGCAAAAAGAGAAAGAGAGTACCTACATAATCAAGCTTAGTCTAGATTCAATTCAACATCTGATTGTGATCCTGACGCTTTGAAAAACTTCAAAGATCACTTTGTTAACTCTATGATAACTTTTTTGACAAAAAAAAAAAAAAAACTTTATGATAATCGATATGGGAAAAGAAAAAATTTATATATTCAATTCCTTAATAATTTAGAACAAAAAAAGAAAGAATATCCTTAATAATGACTTCTACTTTTTTGTTTTTTGATTTATTTAATATTACTATCTGTGAAATAATTTTTATTTAACATGAGCTTCCTGATATCTTTTAAAAATTACATAAAATTACATAAATAGAAACAAAAGATCATTTTTAAATCAAAGAAATTGATAAGAACACATAATAAAAAGTTGAAATTGTACACATATATAGAAACAGAAGATCAATTTTTTTTTTTTTTTCAGAATGCTTTTATAACTAAGAATTTGTTAAAAAGTTATTCATGGGAGTGATAGCATAATACAATAAATTCACGCTTTTGTCCCTAAATATAATATTTATAAAATAAGTGAAATGAGGATATTTGAGAGAAAAATGACTGATGTGCCATCAAAATAGAAAGTATTTTTCGTTTTCTATAACAGTATCCATTATATAGATTATATAGATTACATAGCACGGTAAAAATTAAATAAGGCATTTTATCTGAAAAGAGGGAATTCAAACCCATTTGCATCATTAAATGAAAAAGTTCAATAATTCGTTGACTATATTGCGTAAGGTTTGACCAAAAAGAAAAAAACAGCAATTAGCTTGAGCATCAGGTTTAAAATAAGCTACTGAAAGGTTGATCACAAATGTGGGAAAAGTTGAATCTTTGTACCCTTCAATGACTACAAATATTACCAAAAACTATCAGTAACTATTCCTTGTAAAACCTAGTATGTATAATCTTTATAATCTTTTATCACATTTGATATTTCTCGGAAAATTTGGTGATGAAATAAGTTTTGACTGTGTAGTATTTTTATGAATAGTCACCGGTAGTTTTCGATAATATTTGTATTCATTTAAGAGATATGAAGATTCAATGTTTCCCACTTTTATGATAAACCTTTCAGTAGCTTTTTTTAAATCTGATGGACTACTTAAGAATCCACATGGCCTTCGTAGGCGGTTGGATTGGTTAATTTTCTTGAGCAAAAGTAAGAATGGGAAGTCTTTTCTTTCTTCAAATTTGGCTTTCTGAATAAGTGTTTACTTGCATCTCTTAAAGACTAGGTCTAAATGTAACCTTCATCAGCACAGTGTGATAGTGGCTTAATGCCCGAGCTTTTTTTTTTTTTCCTTTCTCTCTCTTTTCACAAAATTTATGTGCTTAATAAGTTTAATATAACCCACCGGTGGTCAGCTGAGTTGGTTGGGCTTTGGGCACTTCACCACAGAGATCCCAGGGTTGAAACTCCGCATCTGCTAACATGTCTTAAGTGGAGGGCCATGATGGTGGGTCTTGTGCTAGCTTCCCCCCAAATATTGACGCTTGGTTCAAGGTGCATATGCTTGGTCCAAGGTGTACCGCATACTGTACAGGTCGTGGGTTGGTGATTAGCGTAAGCGAAAGTCAGGCTCGATGGATCCTGGGTCACCAAAAAAAAAAAAAGTCTAATATAATAATTTAATCATTTCAGGAAAGAACCAATAAGATTATGAATGTTTGCGTTGTTTATGGAGAAGATTATTACTCTAATACTTGGTCCAATTATATCAATGAGTAAAATCAATTTTACTTATTAGCAATAAAAAGGAGAAAAACCTAGCTAATCTATATTAAATAGGTCAATATAAGCAATGTCATTTGTCAAGACGTCACGATCCATTTTATTAAATGAGTCATTTGAGTTCAACTCGAACTTGAAGCGATTATTAATGGAGGTCAAGAGACTAAGTGAAATCGTCTGGTTTTGAAAATGAAGACAACTACAGGCGCATTTCCAGCATAAAACATGAAGTTGATCTCATTGATTATGAGCTCAACTCGAACTCCACGTGTTTATTAATCAAGTCAAAAGGGGTTGACACGACTACAACAAGAACACAATTAGCATAGAGGTGAGACTTTACTTAAGGGCGCGCATTACAACATTTTTGTTTCTCTATTTCTCTATTTTTCTGTTTATTGGAACAGGTTTGGAACAGAAATACGTTTAGTAACGCAGATTCAATTTTCTATTTTTAGAACAGATTTCTATTCCAAAAATAAATTTAGAGTATAAATTAGAAGCAAAAATTTTCAACTTTTCTATTTTTAGAATAGAAACGAAAAATCAAAACCTTGCTCATTGTTCACTTTTGTCACCGCCTATTGCCCACCTGCCGTCGGTTACCGGTCGCCGACCGCTGGCCATCAGACACTAGACGCCCGCCTATTATCAGTCTTTCATCGCCTATCACGGGACGTCGGAGCCCACCGCTGCCCGCCGGACGTCCGTTGTCGACTACCCGTCGCTAGCCACGAGCTACCTGCAGTTCATCGCCGGTTGTTGGCCATCTATTGCCGGTCGCAAGCTGCCGGACTCTAGACATTGGACATCGACCGTCGGACACTGGTCGCCGGACGTCAAACGCCTATATATGTATGTATGTATATAATTTTGAGTAAGAATTATTATCTTGGAAAAAAAATCTTAATTTCAAATTTGTGATATCCCTATTCATAAGAAGATATCATTTTCAATTATTTTATTAAAATAAATATTACAATCACATATAAATCACAAATATTCATATGTTCACTTATTATTGCATAATCAAGTGCAAAGTTTATTCTTAATTATTCAGTAAATATTATTGACACCTAATTTTTAATAGACGCATTGATAAAGGTAGAAAACTTGACATTAGGATTTTTGAACGTGACAAAACCCGTTTCTTGAATAAAAAGTATTGTCTTTTGTTTCTTTCTTTTGTTCAATCATTGTTAAACAATTTCCCATTCATTTCTATCGAAAACTAATTTCACTTTAGCCAGGTTTATTTTCAAAAATTTCAAAGATGTGACTCAAAAATCAACATAAAGTGAAATTAGTTAACTAAATAATTGACTTTTCATCAAACATTTGACAAAAATATTTTTAAAAAAATCTACAAATTACTTCATTTTAGCTTTGATTTGACTTTAGCCTTAAAAATTTTGCAAAAATCAATTAAGAGCCTTATTTTCTACATTTTTTGATTTTAGGTTCAAAACGCCCAAAAATAAAATTATTTTCATTCTAGTCATAATTAGGCTCATTTCCTTTTACAATATTTGATTTGGGGACCATTACCCATTTGCTCTTTTATTCAGTTGCAAGAACGGTCGTCAAAATATGAATTGTCACTTTTAACCCTAATTAGGGGGTCCAAATCAAATTCTTCATGATTTGCGAACGGGCACTTCCATTCCACTCATTTTTGTAAAATAAGTTTGAATCCAGGATCTATTTTGGGAAATTCATTGTGAAACTTTTCAATTTGAGAAATTTAGCCTTCTCAGACATAAGAAAACCAAGCTAATAAATCTCAATTGAATAGATTCAAGTTGACTCATTTGAGACTAAGGTTCAATTTCACCATTAAATTTCTATTCAATTTTAGCATAAAAGTCATGCCATCAATTCAAAGTCAATTTGGATACAATGAGTTACCCTAGTTATGGGCAATTAACCCAATAGATGTCCTACGATATTAATTGAATTCAATTATGATTTGCAATTTTGAGCATGAAATTGCATGAAATTGTCCAACTTAGCCCTAAAATTTCCAATCATATGTAACCATGGTGTAGGTCCAATATTTTTCGTGTTAATCAAGTAATTAAGCCAATAGAAAATTGCCATATTACATTTATATGGTTTAATCGGCCTAATTTCTTTAAAATTGGATTGTTTTCCTCAAATCAGACAAGATTCCCTTCCGATTTAATCCTTGAGGAACTAAGTTGCATACAATTCAGAACCCAAAGGACCAAACCACCCAAAAATAACCGAACCGGTCGAATCGGCTTAGATCGGTCTGACTGGTTTGACTTGCCACTCGCGAAAGAGACCGATTCAGTCCTCCGTCAGCTAGCTCTCAATCAATCGACCACTACTTGTGGTTGTCCTATTGTGTGTAATTCATTTCCATACCCTTCAACTTTCCATATTTTACGAAATGCTCTTGGATTTTGTAAAATTAGAAAATTGCTCATAATTAGGCTTTAATAGTAAATTTAGTTTTAACTCACATCAACACCATCCTCATGTGACATATTTTCACTTTGATTAGTCCATAATGGAATTAATTAGGCCATCCAATCAAGTTTTAGCTGTCGGATCGAATCGAGAGCTAAGATTTGATCTTGAAGGGAAGTATATAAGATATTTTCCCTTCAAAACTTAAGGGGGGCTCATTTGCATGTATCTAAATCTAGAAGCATAAAAAAAAAAAAATCTCTCTCTTAGCTCTTTCCCTCTCTCTCTCTCTCTTGTGTAGGTGCGACGATCCCCATTGCCGGCGGTCTTCCGCACCGCGCCACTGCCTCTGGCCTCACTCTCTCTCTCTCTCTCTCTCTCTCTCTCTTGGTGTCGATCGGAACCACCGCTAGCTTCGGTGGTTGCTAGATCCTCCCGTTCAACCTCATCTTCATTGAAACTTGAAGACCATCAGTTGAACCAGCCTTAGCTCTGACTGGTTCCTAGGGTGGTCTAATCACTACCAGTCACCCCATAGGAGAGTCCCCGACCCTCTAGTCATCAGAGCTTGATTGGAGGGCTACCGGATGAGCTCCGATGGCCGTTCTTCCATTGATGATCCAAACCAAGTCCAACTGGAGCCAGTCCTCCTCACCAACGAACCAACTGCCAATCAGTGCCAAGCTAGTCCATTCTAATGTCCTCGATGTCCCATCAATGATCCCCAACATCCTTTAGTCGCTATGGTGCCTTGATCGTAGATTGATCAAGGTCGTTTTGTCTAAAATTGTATAAAGGTGTACACCTAATCCCAAGCTCAATGAAGCGAGATCTTGTTAGGAGATCAAGGCTAGAGCTCACATCTAAGGTTTGATCGCTGATGAATATGCCTATCATAGGATGTTTAGGATGATGTAGAATAGATATGGATGATTGATTATGGTTTCATGATGGTTGATTGCTTGAATGATGTTGTTCTACAATTTCGGATCCCTAATTGGACTGTCTGGATGTTTGCCTTTGAACAACTTGGTTATTGTGCTTTTTTGCACTTGATGTCTCACCATATTTGAAGATGGTTCGAATACCTTTCTAACAAGCTATAGAACACCCCGATTTGATCTCGTTTGATATGATTTTTGCCTGTCCAAAATTGAGTCTAGAATTTGTTATTTGCTTATTGTTTAGTTGATTTGTGGCTTGCGTCTTTTGTTTATTTTTTGATGATTTTTGAGTTTTGAGTTTGAAGATAGTTTCTTCATGAAAGTTGCACGAAATTGCTTTGGTCATGACATCTTTTTTATTTTTTATTTTTTTTATTTCTAGATTTCTTGGAATATATTTGATTAGGTGAATCTTCAAAAAATCATCCTTATACCGATTGGCCCTGTTTGAAGTCCAATGTGTGTTTGCTCTAAAATGAGGTAGTAAACATGCTAGATTGGATTTGTGTCCTTCATAAAAGTCATACAATACATCATAAGCTTTCTAAAAAAGATATGGATTGCACTAAACGGTCATCATTAGCTAGATCAATTGCTTGCGCAAAATCATGCTTGGACTGCTACAATTTGAGACATAGAGTGCCTTGTTTTGTTTTCCTATTTTCGTGTACATTTTTGTGAACCAAATTATACTTCAATGTCTCATGAAAAACGATCATGACATTGCATTCTACATGTGGGAAATTTCATGGATTTTTACCATATCATTAGATTACTAAGAACCACCCATGTTTTATGCAATCCTTACTACAATTGTGATTGATTATGTTCTTGTGAAAATGTCTTTGATTGGGCTCCTTAAAAGCAAAATTAGTGCATGACGCCTTCTAGACATGTTTAGAATACATCACAAGCTTCGAGACAATGTACGGCATGTATCATTTGAACATCATTTGCTATGTAAAAATCATTTACCAAGTTGACATGTTACTGCTCAAATTGTTAAGCATTCTGTCATAAATGTTTCTTAATGATAGGTTACCTATTAATGTTAATGAATTTGTGTGATTTTTGTGCATCGATCTAGGTTAGATGTCTTAATCAAACTTATTCATTGCATTTAACCCTACATCATGTTTGAATGTCCCCATCTTCATGCATCATTTGGGTAGTTTAGTGAAGCCAATCATCATGCATCATTTTCTGTCATGTTATGAGTAATATGTGCACTTTTGCAATTGCCATCATTTGAACATGAATTTGACCTTAATTGAATTTTATGTCTCTTAAAAAGTCAAAGGGCATGTCTTAAGCTTTCTAATGACGCCAATTTTGCACCCTTTGCATATCATTTGACCCATTTTCTATTTTAGCAAATTTTTTCCCTGAAATCTGCTATGAGTGAAATTCGGAATGCTTGTTCTGCCCTTATTGAGTCAGACCTCTTGTTATTTTTCTATGAGATTTTCAATGAGGATTCCGAGATCGAATCTCCAATAAAAGTTGTTTGTCTTCCTCATGACTATGTTGTTGTGAAATTTCATAATTTTTATACATCATTTACTAAGATAAATTGCTGTCGACTTGCCATGATGTCTTGTTGCCCTGTTCTGTTTCTAATGCGCTACATTGAGTTCTTGGATTTTTATAAATTCAAGTGTAGCTTATATTGGGAAACTTCCCCATGTAAGTTGTTCTTTGTTGTGTGCTTGATGTCCTCTAATTTTTTTAGGCCCAATTATCCATGGGTCCTATCCCAATTGCTCTGATTTTGATTGCCCTTTTTGATATTTACTGTAGTGATTCCTTGCTTCAATTCCATTGTAGGTTTTTAAAAATGTTTCATGTTGAATTGAGATTACTTGTTTTCACGATTTTAGATCCTTGTTTTCTCAATTTCATACACAAAAAAATTCTTGGAAAATAAAAAACATTTTACCGTACTTTCCAAACCCCTCAAATGTTGCGAAACAATTTGAAATTTCACGTTTTAATTGATTCAAACCCGATTTCTTTCATGTGATGCCCATGTGTGAAATTTTCATTCTTAGAAATGCTAAAACCTTTCAAAACATCACAAGTTGGAAGGTGGAATTGTAAAAAAAAAATTAGAGCTAAACACATGCTACTTGGTTACAAATCGAAGAATGCTTAGCCGGCTTTAAAATATTTGTAATGGCTGCAAGTTTCTGCTAATTTGCAGAAGCAGATTTGCAACTATTTGTCATGTATTGCTAGTATTGTCTCACATACCATATAGGTGGTTTTTAGTGATGGGGGTAAAGATGCTTTCTACCATAAGCATCCATTCATGTTTTTACAGTATTTAAACATAGTTTAAGATTTCAAAGTAATTCATTGCCGCTCTTGGCATGCCTTTTCAACATGTTTATCGACCTCCAACCTATGTTATGGCCTTTAGGCCACTAATTTCAATGTGGAGGCAGCATAGTAAGGTATTGTTCACATAGACGAAGTTGATTAAATAACAAAGAAGCTACTTTAAATAATTCATTTTTTTGTTCATGATATAGGGTATCTAGAGGTCATACTTATCTAAGCAAGACTAACCTGCAAGCTGAGTATGTAAATACTGGCCGACATGTTTCGGGGAGGGTGTCCAACAGGCATTACTGAAAATGTGGAAGAAACTGTGAGTTTTCTTTCTTTGTATTGATTCTAATTTGATCTTTCATGCTTTGGAGTGTCTGTGAAAGAGCTCCAAAAGAACCGTCAGCTGGTTTTCTTGCATGTGTTTTTATATATTTTCTTCTTTGGTTTCAAATTATTGAATTAGTGTTTTGATTCATGTTAAGAGTTGATTTTTCTTCAGCGTGGGAGGAGGGCAACTTAGCTTGTTGATTAATTGAGAACAGAAGCCTGGAATAGGGTCCTAATTCCTTTGGCCTCCTAAATTGCTTTACAATTTTGAGTTGTAGGAACAATAATCAATTTTAGTTTCAAATCAGAGGGTTCTAATTCAGTGGTTTGCCATTTGATGTTAATCTAAGACTCTGTTTGACTAAGTTGCAAGTTAATGGATGCAGTCTTTTTGTTTTCTCAGTTACATTTTTGGGTTTGGAATAACGTTTTTTTCATTTTTTGGGGTCAGGGAAAACTTTTTACAGTTTTTTTCAAATTTAGCACCTCGCGCAATTGATTTTTTTTTAAATCCATTTTTTTTTCAAAACAGATGTCGACATTAATGTTTTTGCAAATTTTTAAAGGAAAGGGCACAATTGTCAGTTCCTTATAATACTTGAATAGCCTTTTGTTTCCTGTGAAACTTACTTACATCCTCAGGCTTCAATTAACCCATAGTCCACTTATGTTTTTATCTCCAACTTGATTTGTGTCCATAATATTTGGAAATTGTTTGGCCCGTATAGGAGTGGTGGTGTGATTTTTTGTACATTGAGCTTGAATACATTTTGCGATACACCATCTATCAATTACCTCAAAATGTTATGGATCTTTCTAAATTAGAGCAAAAGAGTACCTCTCTTACCTCTCTTTTGCATTCATGAGCTTTTTTCAGTTGTTGCAATTCTCTATTCTGTTTCTGAGCACAAAATGCTACATTTTCCAATTCATCTATACATAAGGACTATGTTGGCCTTTTTTTGCCAATTTTTGGTGGCTAGATTGCTCCTTCACACTTTTTTGAGGCAAAATTTGAGACACAATGTCTGACAATTTACTTGGTTCAGTTGAGAACACTTCACCTACATGTTATATTACGTTTCCTACGATCTCTATGAAGCTTGACGGCATAAATTAATTGATATGGTCTCGATCTATATGCTTGACCATGTAGGCCACGGGCTTAAAGGACATATCAATGGTACTTTTGTAAAGCTAGATGCATCAAGTAATGCTCAGGAAAAGTGGATTTGGAATGACCCTTTGGTAATGTCTTTTCTACTTAATTGATGTAGCCACATATTGCAAAAAGATATTTGCTTCTTGACATTGCGACATAGATTTGGTCGGCTATGAGAGAAACTTATGGTCAATTGGGAATGATGCACAAGTGTATAGACTTGGAAAAAGGGTTCATGACACCACTGAGAAAGAGGTGACTATATATCAATATTATGTTGAGCTTCCGAACTTGTGGCAAGAGCTAAATCATTATGTGGATAATTGTCCAACCAATGCTATGGACATCATTGCACATAGCTAGGAAGAAATTAATTCCATATTGTGTTAGTATCCTAGTTGGTCTTGAATCGACATTTCATACATTCAATGGTAGAGGTATGTAATGAGGTACCCTAGGAGTCTAACCTTTTCGCTTGGAGTCTTTCTCGTAATCTTATGTTTATGTATTATAGATGGAAACTTGCACTGTGTTAGCTAATCTCTTTGGACTTCTCCAGGAATAGTAATTATGCTAAAATAAACAAGCTTTAGGAAAAGATTAAGACACATAGATCCATTCAAATAGCAATAAATCACGATATGCATGACACTAGTCAATATAAGGATTAACTACATCCATAGGGAAGAATGTCAACTAGATTAAATGAAGACCATATAAGTATCCCTTAAGTTCTAATGCCAAGTACCAATCCTAGCTAAGCATGTAAAAACAAATTTGAAAGCATGACGAAAACTAACTTCTGCCAACTCATGACGACTTAGCTACTTAAAAAAAAAATAGTAGTATTAAATGCATATGCATTAAGATGAAGCCTCACTATCTACCCTCCTCGAGCCTATGTCATTTTAATACCCGTGCCCATCACCATTTCAATTGTGCCAATTGTGCCCAACATCCATGGACAGATTTTTCCGAAGGATTTCTATAGCTCATTTACAATATTGCCCCTTGTCTCCGGCATATCAAGGTAGACTCCCATGCCCCCTAAGATTGACATATTCATGAATATGAAGGCAACCCTACCAAGGGTGATCACCTTGTATAGCAGCTTATAAATTAACGTCAAGATTACACTCATGCATTGATTCGTGCACTTGGCACGCAACCTCAATGTGAACACCTCGGAGCTGTAAATTGACGTTATTGGGCCTATCTGAATGCGTAGGATGCTATGTAAAACACAAACAAGGGAATACAAATTGCTACTACCCATGAGGACTTCATGATGTGGTTGATGCTGATGAGGCACGCACCGAGGACCACGAGTGACAAACTCATCCCCTAAGGTTGATTAATAGCAAATTATGCCGCCCATCCACATCTAGGTAGAAGATGGGGATGAGAATTGGCAAGGCCTTCACCATATAGACTATGATGGGTAAGAGCATTATCCAATTAGCAAAGGTCACGTCCACCTTTTCATAAATTCGCGAGCTATATAGCAGCATGGTCTCAACACCATATGCTTGTTGGATTACATTAATCCCCAGCGCACACAATGACATATGGAAAAATACAAAAGTTGGGTTGCTAAGTTCCTGGAGCACAGGCCCCTTATAGTTGTCAACAACCTTCACGATTTCGACAAGTTAGTAGTTAGCCTTTGCATCAAAGTTAAGGGTCTGGGCAAGGACCTGCTTTGCATTATTCATGCAACCCTACATGACAAGCCACCGGGGGGATTTCGGCATGATGCAAACCTCGTGGCGAGTAGGACTGTCAAGAGTGTTCCTAGGCCAAGCATGAAAAGCCACCTGCATTTGAGCACGAGCATAGGGATAGCATAATTACACACGATACCCAGGAGGGTGCCAAGGTTGATGGAGACCTGAACAACCGAAACTAGTAATAAGAATATGCTCATTAAACATGAAAAAGAGAAACTACTGACTAATAAATAAATAAATAAATAAAAATGTAACACAAAATTAGAAAACAACTACCTCGAGAAACAAGGTGAGCAAGCCGCGGAATATGGCAGGGGAGATTTCTTTGATATATATAGGGCGATGTGCATGCCAACCCGACACTCACCTGGCTAATAGCACGGCCCCAAGAGTAAAGCATTTTGGGGCCTAATCCCATGATAATTGTACCCACAAAAAAGAAAGCCCAAGCCAACTTGATCACATTGTGGCGGCCAATCCAATCAACAATGCTCTCTGCATTTGCTGCCCCCAAGATTGAGAACAAATCCATGATTCCTACCTAGAAGCCAACGAACTCCTCAATTATTCCTTTTATCTTTTTTTAAATATGTCGAGGCCTTGCTCATCACCCCTATGATTGTCAATTTAAAAAAAAAAGAAAATATTATATATCACAACAAAGTTCCATGTGAATCGTAGCCATATAAATAAAATTGAAAAATTAGAATTGAAAAAAAAAATTCCCTATTTTTTGGTTGGATGACTAACCAAGACCAAATAATATTAGAGGCGATGGACGCCCCATGTCACATGAAATGTAACTATTCAGGGTCATTGAGGATTGGAATTTTCAATGGACTCCCATGGGATGGTGTTGATGATTGCGTTTGTCAATAGCTATGAAGTCAATTGGCGGCGTATATAGTATCTAAAATTTTAACAGGATGATACTTAGAAAAGATAACATCTTTGAAAATTATACCTCTTGAAAATTATAAAAATTGTTGCAAAATAATTTTTTTTTGATAAAATCAACTCCATCTTTTAAATACCAAATATTCAAGAGGTATAATTTTCAGAAACGTTATCTTTCCTAAATATCATCTTGTTAAATTTTAGAAACTATATATGCCGCCAATTGACTTTGCAGGTATCAACAAACATAGTCATCAACACCATCCCATGAGAGTCCATTGAAAATTCCAATCCCCTAATGACCCTGATTAATTATGCCATTTCATGTGCCATGGGGGCGTTAATCGCCTCCAATATTATTTGGTCTTGGTTAGTCATCCAACAAAAAAACAAGGTAAATTTTTTTCAATTTTATATATATGGCTAAGATTGACATAAAACTTTGTTATGATATATAATATTTTCATTTTTTTATTGACAATCATAGGTGTAATGAGCAAGGCCCTGACATATTTAAATAAAAAGATAAATGAATAATTGAGAAGCATGTTGACTTGCAAGTGGGGATCATGAATTTGTTCTCGGTTCTAGGGGTAGCGATAGTGGAGAGCATTGCTCACCAAATTGACCACTACAACACGATCAAGTTGACAGGGGTTTTCTTTTTTGTGGCAAGGGTTATCATGGGGTTTGGTCCCCAAAATGCTTTACTCCTTGGGGGGGCGCGCTATTAGCCAGGTCGATGCCGGGCTGGCACTCATCATCACCCCTATCTATATTGCGGAAATCTCCCCCGCCATATTTCGTGGCTTGCTTACCTCATTTCCCAAGGTAGTTGTTTTCTAATTGTGTATCGCATTTTTTCATTTATTTATTAGTCATTAGTTTCTTTTTTTCATGTTTAATGAGCATATTTTTGTTACTTGCTTCAGTTGTTCAAGTCTTCATCAACCTTGGCACCCTTCTTGGCCTCAAATGCAATTATACTATCCACATGCTCGTGTTTCAATACATAAGACTTTTCATGCTCGGCTTGAACACACTCTTGACTGTCCTGCTTGCCATCGAGGTCCGCATTATGCTGGAATCCCCTCGGTAGCTTGTCATGTAATGCCGCACGAATGACACAAAGCAGTTCTTAGCCCATAACTCTAACTCTGATGTGGAGGCTAACCGTCGGCTTGCTGAAATCATAGAGGCTATTGACAATCGGGAGGGTTCCGTGCACTAAGAAATTAGCAACCCAACTTTGGTATTTTTCCATATGTCATTGTGTGCGTTGGGGATTAACATAATCCAACAAGCTTGTGGTGTTGAGATCACGCTGTTGTATAATTCACGAATTTATGAAAAGGCTTACGTGACCTCTGCTAATTGGATTATGCTCTTTCCCATCATAGCCCAAGTGGCGAAGACCTTGCCAATTTTCACTCCCATCTTCCACTAAGACATAAATGGGTGACGGAAATTTGCTGCTAATTAGCCTTTGGGGGATGAGTTTGTCGCTCGCGATCCTCGGTACATGCCTTGTCAGCATCAACCGTAACATGAAGTCTTCATGGGTAATAGCAACTTGTATTCCCTCATTTGTATTTTACATAGTATTTTACGCATTCGGCATAGGCCTAATGATGTCCATCTATAGCTTTGAGGTGTTCACGTCGAGGTTGCGTGTCCAAGGGGATGCAACCGCGGTCGCCTCTAATCGATGGATGAGTGTAATCTTGACATTATTTCCATATCGCTATATAAGGCGATCACCCTTGGCGGGGTCACCTTCGTATTCATGAGTTATTCAATGAAGATTCTAAGGTTGAGTCATCAACAAAATTTGTTTGTCTTCTCATGACTATGTTGTTGTGAAATTTCAAATTTTTTAGACATCATTTACTATGTCAAATCGTTGTCAAATTGCCATGATTTCTTATTGCCCTATTCAGTTTCTAATGTGCTAACTTGTGTTATAAATTCATGTGTAGCTTAGGAAATTGCCTTCATGGAAGTTGTTCCTTATTGTGTGCTTGATGTCCTATAATTTTTTTAGGCCCAATTATCCATGGTCCTATCCCAATTGCTATGATTTTGATTGCCATGTTTGATGTTTACTATTGTGATTCCTTGCTACGATTCCATTCTAAGATTATTATTTTTTTTAAAAATGTTCTGCAAACTAAATTGAGACAACTTGTTTTCATGAGTTTGGATTTTCGTTTTCTCAATTTCATATGCAAAGATTCTTGGAATATAAAAAACATTTTACCGTACTTTCCAAACCCCTCAAATGTTGCCTAACAATCTAAAATTTCATGTGCTAATTGATTTCATACATAGTTTTCCTAATCCTTGAAAAGGTTTAGAAAACTAAAAATTAAGTAATTATCAAGTGGTAGTCAAATAAATAAAAAATTAAGGGCGGGCAATGTGGACATATGCTGGCTAGGGTAAATTGCTACCCTTAGTCACCCAAAGGCCCTTGGTAATTTAGTGCTTCTACCCAGTTGGTTGCATGAGTCTCTTGTAATTTTGGCTTTGAAGTGCTCTCGTGTTTCTCTTACTTAGAGCTTAAAGTTCACAACATGATCTCTGTTGAGAGTATTTTGCTAATAAGGATATATTTGTATATTTATTTTATTAATTATATATAAGGGCAATAAGGGTGATATTGTAATTTTTGGCCTTTTGGTTTTATTATAAATAGATAGTTTAGGGTTAGATCGATCTAACCAAGCATTCAATTCAGTTTTTTGTCTTTCAACATGGTGTTAGAGCCAAGGTTAAACTGAAACCCTAATCTCTTCTCTGTGCAGTCCTACTTTTCTTTCTCTCTTTTTATCTTCACTTTCTCCCACTACAATTCCTTCTCACCTTCTCCTTTGCTTTCTTTGATAGTATAGGTCAGTGCTAATGACGTGATTCTTTGAATTTACTGTCTACCATAAATCTCACCTCTATGAGATAAATTAAAGATTTGTTGCAGTTTGCAATGGATGGTTCAACCTTTTATGATTTTTTTTTTGGATCTTTTTGTTCGAGATTATTTTTCCCTTATCACCGACCTACAATTATCTCGTGTGTGAAGACCAAAGTGCTACAATTCGCCAACCACCATATTCATTTTTTTAAAGATTTTTGGGGAAACTCAAAATTATTGATTTTTTTTAGGTTTCCTAAACCTTAAAAAATTGACTTTTTTGCTTTCCCTTGATCTAATTTAGCTTATTTTTGGAGGACAACTTTAGCTTACTATAAGAGGACTTCGATCCAATTGTTTGCCTTTTCTAGCAAGTTTTGGCGGCTGGATTGCACCCTTCACACTTTTTCGGGGCAAAATTTAAGACACGATGTTTGACGATACAATTGGTTCAATTGAGAACCCTTCACCTATAGGTTATACTACAGTTGCTACGATCTCTGAAGCTTGACGACATAAATTATTTGATATAGTCTCAATCTACATTCTCGAACATTGTAGGCAATTGGCTTAAAGAACACATCAATGACACTTTTGCAAAGCTGGATAGATTAGGTAATGGTCAGGACAAGTGGATCTCAAATGACTTTTTGGTAATGTCTTTTCTACTTAATTCGATGTAGCCACATATTGCAAAAGGATATTTGCTTCTTGACATTGCGGCACAAAATTGGTCAGCTGAAAGGGAAACTTATGGTCAACTTGGAATGATGCACAAATGTATGAACTTTGAAAAAAAGTTCATGACACCACTCAAAAAGAGATGACTATATCTCAATATTATCCTAAGCTTCAAAGCTTGTGGCAAGAGCTAGATCATTATCCAAATTATCGTCCAACCATTGCTATGGACATTGCTGCACATAGCCAGGAAGAAATTAATTCCATGTTGTGTAAGTATCCTAATCCATCTTGAACCAACATTTGATACATTCAATGGTAAAGGTATATAATGAGGAACCCTAGGAATCTAACCTGTTCACTTGGAGTCTTTCTCGTAATCTTATGTTTAAGTATCATAGATGGAAACTTGCACTGTATTAGTTAATCTCTCTTAGAATTCTCTAGGAATAGATATTATGCTAACATAAACAAGCTTTAGGAATATATGAAGACACTAAGTAGAAGATAAATAGCAAATAGATCCATCTGAATAGCAATAAATCATGATACGCATGGCACTGGTCAGTATCAAGATTAACTCCATCCATGGGGAAGAATGCTAACTAGATTAAATGAATACCATACAAACAGCCTTTAAGTTCTAATGCCAAGTACTAATTCTAGTTAAGCATATAAAAACAAATGTGAAAGCACGACAAAAACTAACTTCACTAACTCATGACGACTTAGCTACTTCAAAAAAAGAAAAAGAAATAGTATTAATTACACACACATTAAGATGAAGACTCATTGTCTACCCTCCTCAAGCCTATGTAATTTCAATACACATGCTCATCCCTATGTTAGTTATGCAAGTTGTGCCCAACATCCATGGGAAAATTTTCCCAAAGGATCACTACAGCTCCTTTAAGGTCTTGCCCCTTGTCTCTGGCATAACAATGTAGACCCCCCCATGCCGCTAAAGGTTGACACAGTCATGAATAGGAAGGTGACCCACCAAGGGTGGTTGCCTCATATAGCGATATAAAAATTAATGTCAAGATTACACTCACCCATCGATTTACGGCGATCACGATTGTGTGCCCCTAGGCACACAACCTTAATGTGAATACTTTAGAGCTATAAATGGATGTTATTGGGCCTATGTCGAATACATAGGATGCTATGTAAAACACAAACAAGGGAATCCAAGTTGTGACTACCCATGAGGACTTCATGTTGTCATCGATGTTGACGAGGAACATATCGAGAACCGCAAGCAACAAACTCATTCCCCCAAGGCTGATAAACATCAAATTTTGTTGTCCATCCACGTTTAGGTGGAAGATGGAGATAAGAATTGGCAAGATCTTCACCAATTGAACTATGATGGGCAACAACATAATCCAATTAGTAGAGGCCACATCCACCTCTTCATAAATTTGTGAGCTATATAACAGCATGGCCTCAACACCACATGCTTGTTGGGTTACATTAATCCCCATCGCACACAATGACATATGGAAAAATATGAGAGTTAGGTTGCTGAGTTCCTGATGCACGGACCCTTTACAATTGTCAACAACCTCTGTGATTTCGATAAGCCGACAGTTAGCCTCCGCATCGGAGTTAGAGGTCTAGGTTAAGACCTACTTTGGTTGTTCGTGCGGCCCCGCATGACAAGCCATAAGGGGGATTTTGACATGATGCGGACCCTGATGGTGAGCAAGATCGTCAACAGTATTCTCAAGCCAAGCATAAAAAGCCGCCTGCGTTTGAGCACAAGCATGGGGATAGCATAGTTGTATACGAGGCCAAGGAGGGTGCTAAGATTGATGGAAACTTGAACAACCGAAGCAAGCAACAAGAAGATGCTCATTAAACATGAAAAAGAGAAACTATTGACTAATAAATTAATGACAAAATGTAATACATAATTTGAAAATATTTACCTTAGGAAACAAGGTGAGCAAGCCACGGAATATGATGGTAGGAAAAATTTCTACAATATAGACGGGGCAATGGTGAGTGCCAACCTAACACCGACCTGGCTAATAGCATGCTCCCCAAGAGTAAAGCATTTTGGGGGTCTAGCCCTATTACAACTGTTCCCACAAAAAAGAAAGCCCCCACCAACTTCATCGCATTTCGGTAGCCAATCCAGTCAGCGATGCTCCCGACCATCGTTACTCCCAAAACTGAGAACGAATTCTTGATCCCCGTCTGGAAGTCAATGTGCTCCTCAATTATTCCTTTTATTTTTTTCTTAAATATGCTGAGGCCTCACTCATCACCCTTATTACTTGTCAATAAAAATTAACATGAAAATATGAAAATATTATGTATCATAACAAAGTTCCATGTCAATTGTAGCCATATAAATAAAATTGAAAAATTAGAATTGAAAAAAAAAATTGTGTTATGGTTGGGTAACTAACCAAGACCAAATAACATGGAGGTGATGGATGGCCCCATGACACATGAAATGGCATAACTATTTAGGGTCATTGGGGGTATCGGAATTTTCAATGGATTCTCGTGGGATTGTGTTGATGATTGCATCTGTCGATACTTGCAAAGTCAATTGGTGTTAGATATAGTATCTAAAATTTTAACAGTATGATACTAAAGAAAGACAACGTTTCTTAAAATTATATCTCTTGCATACTACCAAGAAAATGATGCTCCGACTCTACCAATCATCGTCTTCTAGAAGATGAAGACGACGCCATCAATCGAAGCCTCAATGGCACCAAGCTGGAGGAGTCACGCGAAGAGGCCATTGAAAAATCTTCTATTAGACGATTAATTCATAGAGAGATCTTCAGATATCTCTCCCTTAACAAATGTTGCCCGAGTCTTTAGTTGACTTAAAAAACGGAGCCGTGTGACTCTTTAGGATAATTATCTTTAAAAATTATAAAAACCGTTGCAAGATGATTTTTCAATAAAATTTACTTCATCTTTTGAAAATTTGGTATTCTCCTTGGCACCTATACATGATCGTTTTTGCGTATATTCAAGACACAATTTACCACGACATTTCATGGAAGGGCTGCATATTAGACTGCATACCGCAGGCCTTATCATCAACACTCAACTTGTAAAAATTGAAATCTATCAAGGATATCGGTGGAACCTACACCAAAAGAGTTGGCTGCCTTTGCGTATTATCACATTCCCAATTTTTTCCCTTCATCTCATATGCCAAACGGGACCTAACTAGAATGCTAGTATCTAGTATCAACATTATAACTGCTGTTGCAACAATGGTTGCCTATTTAAACATCAGAAAATTCTTGTACAAACTATCGTTATTGTAGAAATTACTCGAATAGACTTGTGACCATTGTACCGAATCCATCACCATTAGCTTTGCATGTAATATCACCAATGTAAAAACCTATTTCACCAATTTCGAATCCCACGACAAAATATCTATTACCAAGTGTTATTTTTTGGTATTTGTGCTAATATATTACAAAGGGGGTCAAATGCTAATAGATATATGTAGATAATACACACACACACACACACACACACACACACACACACACACACACATATATATATATATATATATATATATATTATGATGTGGTAAACTGTATAGGCCAACAAGAATACCAAATTTTCAAAAGATAGAGTTAATCTTATCGAAAAATCATTTTGCAATAGTTTTTATAATTTTCAAAGATAGTTATCCAAAAGAATTACACGGCTCCGTTTGTTAAGTCAACCAAAGACTTGGCCTACGTTTGTTAAGGGAGAGATATCTAAAGATCTCTCTATGAATTAGCGGTCTATCAAAAGATTTTAAGTCAAAATCTTTAATACATCCCATGTTTCCATCAATAGATGAAACACCAAAAATGAAAGTTTAAAGCCCACATTCTTCAATGGCCTCTTCGCGTGACTCCACCTCTAGGTCGATGCCATTGTCTCTTAAGAGACGAGGCTCCAGTTTGATGGCACCGTCTTCATCTTCTAGGAAACGATGCTCAGGAGACTCTACCCAGCATCGCTCAGTAGAGTCTGAGCATCATCTTCTTGGTAGTATTCGGGAGGTATAATTTTTAGAAACGTTATCATCTTGTTAAAATTTTAGTTACTATATATGCCACCACTTGACTTTGAAAGTACCGACAGACGCAGTCATCAACACCACCCCACAGGAGTCCATTGAAAATTTTGATCCCTCGATTACCCTAAATAGTTATGCCATTTCATGTGCCATGTATCGCCTCCATATTATTTAGTCTTGGTTAGTCATCCAACCAAAAAATTGGATAATTTTTTTTCAATTCTAATTTTTCAATTTTATTTATATGGCTACGATTGACATGGAACTTTGTTATAATATATAATATTTTTATTTTTTTAATTGATAGTCATAAGGGTGATAAGTGAGGCCCTGACATATTTAAAAAAAAACATAAAAGAATAATTGAGGAGCACATTGACTTCCAGAAGGGATCATGAATTTGTTCTTAATTTTAAAGGCAGCAATGGCAAGGAGCATTGCTGACCGGATTGATTGCCGCAATGCGATCAAGTTGATAGGGGCTTTCTCTTTTTAGTGGGAATAGACGTCATGGAGTTAGGCCCCCAAAATGCTTTACTCCTGAGGGCCGTGCTATTATCCAGGTCGGTGTTGGGTTGGCACTCACCATCGCCCCCGTATATATTGCAGAAATCTCTCCCGCCATATTTCGTGACTTGCTCATCTCGTTTCTTGAGGTAGTTGTTTTCAAATTTTGTATCATGTTTATTCATTTATTTATTAGTCATTAGTTTCTCTTTTTCATGTTTAATGAGCATCTTCTTGTTACTTCCTTCAGTTGTTTAGGTCTCCATCAACCTTGGCACCCTCCTTGGCCTCATATGCAATTATGCTATCCCAATGCCCGTGCTCAAATGCGGGTAACTTTTCATGCTTGGCCTAGGAACACTCTCGACAGTCCTGCTCACCATCAGGGTCCGCATCATGTCGGAATTACCCCGATAGCTTGTCATGCAAGGTGGCACGAATGACGCAAAGCAAGTCCTAGCCCAAAACTCTTAACTCTGATGCGGAGGCTAACTGTCACCTTGCCAAAATCATAAAGGTTGTTGACAACCATGAAATGTCCGTGCGCCAGGAACTCGGCAATCAAACTTTGGTATTTTTCCATATGTCATTTTGCACACTGAGGATCAACATAATCCAACAAGTATATAGTGTTGAGACTATGCTGTTGTATAACTCGTGAATTTACGAAAAGGCGGACGTGGCCTCCACTAATTGGATTATGCTCTTGCCCATCATAATCCAAGTGACAAGGACCTTGCGAATTCCCATCCCCATCTTCCACCTAGATGTGGATGGGCGACAGAATTTGCTATTAATCAGCTTTGGAGGATGAGTTTATTGCTCGTGGTCCTTGATACGTGCCTTGTTAGCATCGACTGCAACACTAAGTCCTCATGGACAATAGCTACTTGTATTTCCTCATTTGTGTTTTACATAGCATTCAACGCATTCGGCATAGGCCCAATAACATCCATATATAGCTCTAAGGTGTTCACATTGAGGTTGTGTGCTCAGGGGTACACAATTGCGATTGCCGCGAATCAATCGATGAGTGATCTTGACATTAATTTTCATATCGCTATATGAGGTGATCACCCTCCGTGGGGCCACCTTCGTATTCATGACTATGTCAATCTTAGGGGGTGTAAAGGTCTACCTTGTTATGCCAGAGACAAGGAGCAAAACCTTAAAGGAGCTTTGGTGGTCCTTTGGGAAAATCTTCACATAGATGTCGGGCACAACTGTCACAACTGAAATAGGGACATGCACGAGTATTGAAATGACAAAGGCTCGAAGAGGGTAGACAGCAAGGCTTCATCTTAATGCGTGTGTAGTTAATGCTGCTATTTTTCTTTTTTCTTTTTTCCTTAAGTAACAGTTATCATGAGTTGGGAGAATTAGTTTTTGTCATCTTTCAGATTTGCTTTTACATACTTAACTAGGATTGGTACTTGCCATTAGAATTTAAATGATGTTGTATGATCTTCATTTAATCTAGTTGACGTTTTCCCTGTGAATAGAGTTAATACCGATACTCACCAGTGCCATGCATAATGTGATTTGTTGTTATTCGGATGAGCTATTTGTTGTTTATCTTCTAATATGTGTATTTATTTTTTTCTAAAGCTTGTTTATTTTACCATAATATATATTCCTAGAGAAGTCCAGAGAGATGACAATGCAAGTTTCCATCTACTAGTTTGACTCCTACGGTACCTCATTACACACCTTTATCATTGAACGTATCAAATATTGATTCAAGATCAACTAGGATACTAATACAACATTGAATTAATTTCTTCTTTGGCTATACCATGTAGCCAATACAAATTTTGAAAAGCTGCAGGGATGGAAAAAAGAGGGCACCTCCCTGTGTTCCACTCAAAAAGATAAATGACCTGAGAAAATACAAGACATGATTTTCTTAGTTTTCTTCATCCTGCACCTGTCACCTCTGGCCCTCTCTTAGAGGGGAAGATCAGCAAAGTGAGGAAGGATAGAGGAGTGGGAGGAGTATCATATTATCTCAGAATCCAGAATCTACGTGGTGAAAACCTACGAAATGGCTAGAAAGAGAGTAACTGTGGTTGAACCCCCAAAGTTGGAAAAGGCCAACCGAAGATATATTCCTTCAATTTGACATCAGGGAACAACATTTACTACACTAGTATTTAGCCAATTCGGGAGTAGATGGACATTGTGCAATTAATTTTACATATGTAGATTTGAATGAGCTCCTAAAGTCCGAAGTTCACCATCCTCTCTAACATACAGTATTCCCTTGTTCTTGTCAAGCTGACGAATGCCTCCTTTCTCTTCTTCAAATTCCAGAGCAAACAAAAGGGAGAAGCGAGAAATATAGAAATCCCACTTTACTTTACTAACTAGGGCTAGAATTTAGGTGGAATAACGAACTTTTAAGCATCACGGTTTCACACTTGCACAATCCCTTTCAAGGGTTAAGATCTTGATATATGTTACGCTGTTGTCATAGAGTTAAGTGAGACATATAGAATCCATCTATGACTGAGTATTAAGTCTCCTACCCAATCCCGAAAGCCAAAAAAAAAAAAAAAAAAAACAGACTGCTTATGAATGACTTTACCGCTCCCTCTCTTTTTAATTGGTCTTTGTTCTCTCTATCATCATTCTTTCTCTTTCACAGAAACTATATCCATCTGAACCAAAATCCATTGTAATAGTGACATCACTGTAGAAAACATAATACACGTGATTTGTAGGTTTTTCAAAATATGTTTTGATTGGCAATGATCAAGAGGGTAAACGTACAAGGACCCCTTAATGAGAAGTTGTAAGTTTCTGGAGGTTCTAAAAGACCATAATAAGGACAATGTTTCAACTGTCAGAACCCATGTCCACAGTTGGGTTTCTGAAATAGAGTTAGGAATGGCAATTTCTAAAGCGATACAATAAAACAATGCGAATCAGTATGTCAAGTTCATGCTAGTCATGCTGATGTCAAAAACATGAGGAACTGCCTAACACAATCATCAAACAAGTTATGTCCTAATTAGACTCGAATACCAAAAGTGGACCCATGTAGCCAGCCCTCTCATGTCCATTATAGATGAGCCAGAAAACTCAGAGGCAACAAAGTCATGACCCATCAATGACTCATCCTATATTAGCCAAGTTCGAGCCTGCTGATGCATGACTTATGTAAGTTGCAAACCTAATCAAGTATTCCAGTACTTTTTCTTTTTCGTTTTTATTTTTAATTTTGCATCTTGAGTATATGTAACACAAGTACAATGAGTATCACCATGCATTTAACTCTGACCTCTCTTAACAATTTAAAGTGCTGCCATCATCATCAATATTTTCCACAAAAATCTAGTAAACCATCCTTACCTCAAAGCGGTCAAGAAAGAAACCGAGCCAGTCTGCGAGCAACAATCTGTTCAACAAGATCACTTTCAGGCTGCACTCCTAGTTTCCCCACGGCCAGGTGAGGATTACGTCTGGCAGCAACTCCACTGTACCCTGCTTCAGATGCAAAAAAGACCACGTTTTGCATCAACAAATCCAGCTAAAACAAGAGATACAAGTTGAGGTGCAGAAAAGATCAATTGAATCCAGATAAAAACACCGGTCTCCATGGCATCCGCAGTTGAGATATAGGCAGGACACCGGCAGAGAAAGCACAAGAGTTGAGAAAAACCGTCTATGCTTGATTTTGAGTGAAGATCCTGTAGACAAAAATGAAACAATTAAAGCTATCTCATTACTTCTTCTTCTTCTCGTCTCTGAAATTACTGATTCTCTTCTCTTAAATATTATTAGCAGAAGTAGGTTACGCAAAAATCAAGATAAAAATGAGGAGTATATCTATATCAAAACCAGCCCCTCCGCAAAAAACTCGTCTACTCCCCTTCGCGAATCTTTTCCGTTACGCGTCCTTATCACTAACGCCAGCCAGCCCTCCCCTCTGCCCCAGCTTTTCTCGCGTCACTCTTGTGGCGGTTTTTTCCTCACAGATGCTGGTTCGTGCAAACAAAGGGAAGAAGTGATTCAACACTTTTAGGCTTTTATGGGCTCAAAACAAAAGTAATGAACATGGGCCTAAAAAAGAAAGAAACGAAGATAGGAGGGGCGGACGGGCTTAGAGGGCTGAATCATCATTTTATATAATTCTTTTATTTTTATTTTTATTTATCTTTTTACCTTTTTTTTTTTAAATTATACTTTTGCAAAATAAATTGATGTTTTAAAACGTTAATAAAAATTCGAGTGTTGACGTTACCTTGTCAAATGAATCATTCTCAGCCGGCATCTACTGAGCAACTCCAAATTGAAGGGTTCGATCAACTTCAAGTTTGCTCCAGATGCTGCTGCAACAGCTGCCATGACTAGAGGCATGTTTGCAATTCGCATCCCAGTTCAATAGTCATCCATTTTAGTTGCAATCCTTTTCTCGAATAAAAGAGATACAACATCAGTTGCAAGCCCTGATCTCAACCATGTATTTGCTTCGCAAAGCTTCTCCTAGAGTGGATGCAAAAATAAAGGGAAAAGTTTAATAAAGACTAGACAGAAGAAATCAAGATATGTAACTAAATATTTTAATGAGTGCCTAGGATAACGAAAGGAAAGAAAACTCAAAACAGGGGAACCAAATCCACGAGATCAAAAAGGGAGAACCATGACTGCTGCAGCAGTAATGTCCCGAAATGAGCATTTGTAATGATTCGATTGGGCAAGCTCGCCCCACCTAAAGCAGCTAACCAGGCTCAACTAAGGGCAAGCTCGCCCCACCATCGCTAGGCAAGGGCCGCCTAGCCACCAGCAAAGCAAGCACTCACTAGATCTAGGCGAAGGTAAGCCTTGCCAATGGATCAGTGAGCTAGCCCCACTGTCCCCGGGCAAGGGCCGCCCAACCACCGATAAGGCAAGTCATTGTCGGATCTAGGTGAGCGTGAGCCCCGCCGTCCCCAGGCGAGGGCTGCCCAGCTACTAGCGAGGTGAGCACTCACCAAATCCAACGGGGGCTAGCCTCGCCAGTGGATTCGACGAAGGGGCTCGCCCCCACCCGATCCGACAAGGGCTTACCTCGCTAGTGCCTAGGTGACCCTTGTCCAACGATGACAAGGCGAGCTCACCCTCAATTGAGCCTAGCCAACTGCCTTAGTCCAACGACTTGCCCTCTCCCTTGGTCAGTTAGTTGTCAAAAGAAGGAAGGAGGGGAGAAAAAAGAAAAAGAGAGAAAAAGAAAAAGGACAAAAAATGAGAGACTGAAAAATTAATTAAAAAAGTTTGAAAAAATAAAATAATATTAAAATATTGTGCGCCAGTGCCAGTCGGCATCCACATCAGCATCGATCGGCCAAATTCGGCCGAAAAGACTGAATTGACATAATTGCAAAATGTTTTGATAATTTTCCCTATCACAAAAAACTACAAAAATTGTACAAATGTAATAAAGGGAGAGTAAAATCTCAAACTAGTATACTAGTCAATTGTCATATGTCATCCAACTAAGAAATTAGACAATAAAATTTAACAGATGATAAATTTATCACAAGTATATCAGTTTAGCATAAATTTGTCAAAGGTATATCAATTTAGGGTTTTGATTATCAAAAATTAGTTTTTGGTAAATTTGTCATAGATGTAGCAATTTAAAATTTTTCAAGGTATTAACCCTCATGATCAGTCATGCGGTGATATGGGAAGAAATAATGTGTCCTCTAATGCTTTGACATGTATGAAATCCATATTTGAAGCCCATACATGTTGGATTGTCCACATGTCACATCTATTTATTTGCCTATGTATGTATAAATATATATATTTTAAAAATGACAGCCATTATTATTATCTAACTTACGAAAGCACATAGATTTTGCCCGAGGTCTTTCTGGTCATTTTTTATATCGTGTTTTTCAAAATTGAAAGTGATTTATATGCGAAAATTTATATGACTTTTGAAGGTATGGCATAAGAGGGGAGGAAGAGAGTGTCTACCCTGTTGAATCGAATATTTTGGTCAAGTTTTTTTTAAATGAGTGCAATTGTCTATATTATTTAAGTCCGATATAGATAGCTAAAGAGTACGCGAAGCCAAAGCATGCAGCAGATAGGCTTAACTATTTCTTTCTTCTTTCTTCTTTTTGGGAAAAAAAAATAATGTAGTGATGTGCAGTATAGAGGCAATTATCTAGGGTATAAACCTCTTTTCAAGTCTATAGGCAAGACCCAGATGAACGAGAGCATGCATCAAGAAGTCATTTTGTTTTTACTCAAGTATTTTCCGGTGTAAATGAGGTATGTTCTCTCCTCCTTTCCCCCTATTCTGTGTGTGTACATATATGTGTGCTTGGGTGTCTTGAAACATATATTGTGACCTTGAACTTGACCCGTGATCTGATAGAGCATCGAGCAGAAGTGCAAGGGGTCTTGAACTTCAATGATCGGCAGGAAACTCAAGTACATATCTCTTTCAACATGATTATAGTTTCTTGTCTTTTGAATATGTTGTATGAGCTATTTTTTTCCCCTTCCCGTGGAATTTAGGCTATTAACAAGAGTTCATCGTCCTTAAGCAATGTCATATTTGCTTTGGTCAAGGAGGAGGAGCATGTACCAATTAGAAACTCAACACTTACATATCTTCTTCAGGTAACTGAAAGTTCTTGGCTAGCTTTCCTATGTCTACTTTTCAAGCAAAGTATAGGATTTTTTCATTTGCCTATAATTCGAATTTGACTCTTAATTCATTCAAATTAAATAAAGACGTCTCTTGTGCTCTTTGAACAAGCATATTGGTTTCAGTAGAAAACTAGTAGTTAAAAACTGGCTCTTCGCTTGAAATATTATAGCAGAAAGTGTACAGTGTCAGGAAATTCCTGAAAATCAAAGTATGAGAGCTTCGTGGCAATTGTAATTTCAGTTGTAGTTATTGTATACGTGCTTTAGTTGGCAGGTATCTTAGAAATTTCCGACGACAGACTAGTACACGATCCTTGGATTTTCGATCGAGCTATGAGTGATTTTCTCACGGCAGGAGCTTTTTGTCCAAACTTGATAACCTCTTTTGCAACCCCTTTTTTCTCTTTGATGATGGTAGAGCCCTTTTATCTGTTTGATTTTGTTGGAGAAATCTTTCCAGAATATTTTGAAGCTGACAAAACATTTCTATCAGTCTAAGTCTGAATATCGATAGTTAAAGTCTCAAGACTTTATAGTCTCAAGACTTTGTAATCTCAAGACTCAAGACTCAAGACTCAAAATTATTCTCACAGCAGTCTTTCTAATCCAGTGTTGAAGGAAATCCAAAGCCGAGGTTTATGGTTGAGGATTTGATCCTATCCTCCTGGAATAGATTCTTTGTTGGATAATCATTTCGGATTCTTTAATTCTTATCTAAGATCGATTGAAGATCCGATGGTCGACGAAATAATCTTGGATTATTCTATTCTGGAAACCGAGATCCCGATTGTATGGGCGAACAGGATTGATGGGCTATCATCGATTCCTTAAATAGCTCGGATGATCTTCTTGATTGATTCCATCCAACGGGTAGATTGGAGGAATTCCTTTGGTAAGTGCCAACGGCTATGATGGCATGAAGGAGTATAAAAGGAAGACGTTCTAGTTATCTTAAGTGTGTGATCGATAGAAAAATTCCAGTCGAAGATCCTTGATTGTTAGTTGAGATTGAGCGAAATTGTATACAGAGAGTGTTTATACTTGGTGACGCCTTGAGTGAGTGTGGTAGATTATCTACACCTAGAAATCAAGGAAGATCAACACCGTAACAACTCTTTGATCATAGTGGAATCCAGCCAATCGCACACTGTCGGTGCGAAGAGTGGACGTAGGCTTGAATCAAGCCGAACCACTATAAACCGAGTGTTCAATTCTCTCTTTCCCTTACTCAGTCTTGCGATTGAATTTTTAACTGTTGCAAATTCTCTAATTGTTTAAATATCGTGCAAGCTTCGAGAAATTTTTTGTATACCTATTCACCCCCCCTCTAGGTACTCGTACTAGCTATTTCAAATTTCTCACAATTTTATCTTTTGTGTAGCAGGAAATTGATGATATCTTTGGGAGTCAGATGGAGTGAAGGAAAATAGCTAAAAAAAAAGTATTTGTATCAATGTTAAGTTGCAAAACAATGATTATAGTTAAAGTTTCTATGTTTCTAGTTTTTCTGAGTTATCTGATATATTTGTGTTGACCCTTCTAGGAGCGGAGATGGTAACTATTGGAAATGGATTCCTAAAAAATGAACTATACTCGAACGATCAAATACCGAAAAAATGTGGAAACGGACTCGGGAAACATCTAACACCGATCGAAAGGCATATCATGAAGATGGACATATCTTATTTGTCATAGATTAAGTACTTGTTGCAATCTCAGAAGAATTGATTGAAGCATTGGAGTTTCGTTTTTCAAGAGTATATTGTTATCTCAAAGAGAGAAAAAGAATGTATTGTATCATACATACTTCCAACATTCCTCCTTTTTCACTTATATGTTGCAATTACTTTCACTTAAAAAAATAACTGACATCTTCCTCTCATGGGCCCTTTTCTTATGGGCTGAGTTTGGCCTAACATGGGCGAATAGGCCTGACTTGGCTCATCAAATAAAAAACCAATCATCTCTCACTTATACTTAGCGGCTCAAAATAGGCATCACATTTTCTAGTAGATAATAGTATATAGTATCCTAAATCAATCGATCGCATTTGTATCTTTTTTTTTATCTCTTTTTAATAATGACATATTATATTCACAATTATGGTTATCTCAAAAAATAATCATAATTGGTCGACTAGTGAATACAAAACAAGAATGTGATTCTCCAAACTTGATCTTCCTTATTCTTTTTTTTTATTGAAACTCTCAATTTCAATTCAACTTACTTTTCCAAAAATGTCATATTAGATCGAATTAATTAATAATTATTGGCAACATTTTAATATAGCAAATATTGAATAGAAATCTTGAAAATAATTAAGAGTCATGATGACACTTAATTGAAGAACTATTTTCCTCAAGAATTTGACACGACATAAAAATTGAGATCAAAACTTTGGCTACTCTTATAGGTCATTTCATGCATCAGTAGTATAAAATACATACTATGATATTAAGTCATTTCCCATGAAGCATATGTCTTCAATTTCAATACCGTACAGATGATAGTTCAAACATACATAATGTCTAACTTGAATTCATGTATCTACTTCCTCAAAATCCATCAGAACTCACATTTGGCATCAAAGATAAATATAAATAAAGTAAAATATGTGGATTATTTTACTTTCAGGCATAGTAAATATTATGTCATCATCTTAACACTTAGTTAAGGTGACATCTATATCTTAAGCTTAAGCTCTCAATTATCGCTTAGATAATAAGCTTAAAACCATCTCATTTCTATTTATCACATAATAAATAGAGGCGATTACCCGTGTGAGTGGGCTAATCTCTTATCTATCCAACATATTTTTTCAATTTTATATGATGCACTAAGCATCGAAATGCACATACATCAAACAAAACTCATAGGCATTAATAATGAAAGACAATTTCATTAAATGTGAACAGATAGGAAAATTATAATATTTAGTACTTCAGTCTCTATGCAGTCCTAGTGATTTTACATGGCCGTAGAACACATCTCTTAGTATTGGCTTCATCATACAATCTGTTATCATTCTATGCATAGATATGTACTATAAGTTTATATCTTTTCATGTAACCATATCTTTGACAAAATTATATTTGGTATCTATATATTGAGTCTTGTCATGATATTTTGGATCATTGGTATATGTTATTGCCGCTTGGCTATTACAGTTAACCAACATGAGTTTATAGCATCCTTAATAACACATAAATGATATAAAAATCTCTTAAGCCAAATACTCTCTTGTATTGCTGCCATGTCACGAACTTAGCTTTCATTGTGAACAAAGCTATATAAGTTTGTTTCTTACTGCTCCAAGATATAGTGCCCTTATTTAGTAAGAAAACAAATCCAGAAGTAGACTTCATTTCATTTAAATCTCCTTCTTAATCAACATCTGAGTAGCCTTCATGCTGCAGTCCTTGATAACTCAACGTATAATTAACAGTTTCCTTTAGATACCTTAGCATTCTTCTAACAACTTTTCAATATGTTTTACCTAGATTGAATTGGTATCTACTTACCATTATAAATTGCAAATTATATGTCAGGTCTTGTATACATTATAATGTACATTAAACTTCAAACAGTACTAGCATAAGGAACACGTTGCATTTGTTCATTAGCTTGTGAAGTCTTTAGACAAAATTTACGACTAAATCATTCACCATTTGCAATAAGAGTATCTATGGGCTTGTAATCTTGCATACAAAATCATTCAAGAACCTTGTTTAGATAGATCTCTTGCGAAAGAAACAACAATCTATTTGAACGATCCCTTGAAATATTAACTCAAAGAATGTATATAGCCTCAATTGTGTCTTTCATTTCAAAATTAGAGGATAACCAACTCTTAACAGTATTAACAAACTCTATATTATTTCCTACAATCAGTATATTATCAATATATAATGATATGATCACAAATTATATACACAATAGATCATCATGAATCATTATGAAATCATATACCATTTTGATATTATAAAAACATATATATCAATGTCTTGGTAACTACTTAAGGCCATATATTAATCTTAACAGTTGGCATACCTTTTGTCCTTGGCCTTTCAAAATGAAACTAACCAGTTGTTTCATATAAATTTCTTTTTTAAGTTTTCCATTAAGAAAAGTAATTTTTATATCCATTTGATGTAACCCAAGATCCATACTAGCTATTATTACAGAATAAGGTGAATTGAGGTCAATCTTATTACAGGAGAAAACGTTTCATCATAATCAATTATTTCCTGTTGATTATACCCATTCGCCACAAGATGAGCATTATATCTCTCTATTGAGCCATCAGTTTTGCGTTTTATTTTGAATACCCAATTGTTCCCAATGGTTTTCTGTCCTTTTGAAAAATCAACAAGTTTTCAAATATAATTTGACTTCATTGACTCTATTTCATTTTCCTTTGCATGTATCCATTTTTCCTTATTAGAGCAATTTAGAGTCTCGTTTACATTCATTGACTCATCTTCATCTTGTGAAGCAATCATAAAAGTTTCCCCTTCAATGTCAAAATACCAATGAAGAATACTTTTGCAACTTGCTCATTATACGAAAGATTGTATACTTTACACATTATTCTCCATTATGCTTCCACTTGGATTGGATAATGATGATATCATATCATCATATGGTTGTAATTGAGACTAAGTCGAATTTAATTTCTCATTTCTCATAATACTACTACTTGGATGAACTCTATTAAGTTCATTATCTTGATCCAAGATTTCAAATAAGGAGTAAGCCTCACCTATTTTAGCCTTCTTAGGAAGTTCATTCTCTAAGAATGTAGCATCCCATGATTTAAATTTAGTTGTACTCTCACTTTTCTACTCACTTATAAACATATATTCTTTTGAGTATTCAGAGTATCTTATAAAAATATTTTCCTTGCCTTTAGAATCTAAATTCTCATACTTGTGAAAGAGTTCGTGAGTATAGGCAATATAACCCCACCGTTTAAGAAAACTTAAGTCGGATTTTCTACTTGTCCATAGTTATATAGAGTGAAAGTGACTAATTTGGAAGGCATACAGTAAAATATATAAGTAGTAGTCAACAAAACATCACCCCAAAAGGTGATAAATAAGTTAGTATACACTATCATAGACCTAATTATTTCCAATAAAGTTTTGTTTCTCCATTCCGCAACACCATTTTGTTAAGGAGTATAGGGAATAGACAAATGTCTTTCTATTAATTTTTCATCACATAAATTTTTGAACTCATCATATAGATTTTCTCAACCTTAATCGAATCTTAATATTTTTATTTTCTTATATAATTGATTTTCTACTAAGCTCATAAATTTCTTAAAACAACTCAATGCTTTAGATTTAAAAGGAATCAAACAAATATGTATGAATCAAGTATAATTATCTATAAACATGATAAAATAAACAGTCACGTGCCTTCCTCTCACACTATAAATGAAATTTAGCTCTTGTATCTTTTCCAAATGGTTTATTTATCATTTTCCTAGTAGACAATGCTCACATATGGACAAATTGACTTTTTTAATATTACCCAACAAGCCTTATTTGACTAGTCTATTCATATGTTATTAGCCAATATAATCAAGTCTAACATGTCACACATTCATATCATTATCATATGAATTAGAAGATATGAAGATGGAATAACAAACATTGATATTATTATAGTCAACATTTATTACAATAAAACCAACTATAATAATTTGTATTCAAATACAAATCCACACCATTATTATGGAAATTTAAATTGAAACAAAGTTTCACCAACACTGATACAGATATTAAATTTCGACAAATCTTCAGAGCATATTATATATCATGTAAGAATAAAATGCATTCACCACACATATTTAATTGATAAGTGTTATTCATTTTTACTTCAGTTCTAGAGTTCTTTCCTACATAGTTCTGTTTCGATCCAGTCGGAATTCCATCAAAGATACTCTATCATTCGCTATATAGTCTTTTGCTCCCGAATCTACAGTCCTTAAATGATTAAATTCAATTAAATACATAACTTGATACATAAGTAAACTTCTCAAGAATACAAAGAATGTTCACCTTCTTTGGCTTGCGATAGTCGCAAGCACAATGAGCCTTTTTGCTATAGTTATAACACTTCACCCTTGACATTCTCTTTACTCGATGGCGTTTTCCTCTCTTATATTGGTTAACTATTGGTTTCTTGCTTGAATGACTCGATCCCTTGCATTTTCACCTTTTGAACGAATTAATACTCCCGCGCTTGAGCTCAAAGCTCCTTCCGTGTTAAAATCAGCACAACAAATACCTGTTTCCCACGCATTCGCCATGAGGCGATCCTTTGCTAGCTCAAGGTGGTGCACGGCATAATCAAGTTCTTCCATAACTTGGTTAAGAGCTTTTAATGCTTCTTGCTTTATTAGAACATAATGAATTTTCATTTTTAATATCTCATAATTATTCCCGTTTAATTTCTCCCATTTGTTCAACTAAACGACTATGCTCTAAATTGCTAAAACCATTAATTATGAACAAATCAAACACACATGCACGAATTATTAATGCATAACATTTATGCATCTATTTTGTATAAACAAATCATGTTAATGAATAAGATCAAATAAGATTTTAGAGTTGAAAGGTCACGTCATTTCCAATCATCATCCAAAAATCCTAACTTGAAATTATTATTAATATAATCATTTATGCAAAAATAAATTCACCAAAGTCATCAAAATTTTCTTGAACTTCCACAGATAATTGTAAATTAACATAATAATTTACAATAGTAGATAATATTGAACTTTCATTAACTAAACATGCCATTTACAAGAAATAATATATTCATATAAAACATATTTACATCAAAATAGAAAGATATATTTATGCCTAAAACATCTTAAACCAACCTAAGAAAAATAACAAATAAATTCATAGATACTTGTTTAACTCATAAACTGGGAAGTTTTTTCCTAATCTCATAGTAAATTCCTCTAAAAATTCTAAAGGCACATTAGGCAACCACAGAAAGACCTTCAAAGAGCCTTTATGTCTCCTCCAAGGCGCATAACTCGAGGGTTGAAGTTGTTGCCTCAATTTTATAGTATTCTCTCACAAAAGTCACTACAAGTTTTTTATAATTCAAGACCACGTTGACCTCTCATAGGCGATCTAATATTGCTTGTCATTCTAATGGAAGAGTATTCATTAGGGCCGACACATTCTAAAAATTTGACATAAGATAGCCATTTCAAATGATTTCTTGTATCATCTGATTGACCATAACCATGTGTGACCACTATATTACCGTCATTCCACCAATAATTAGCTAATTCTGTTATGAACCCGTCAAGTCTCACCTTATGTTCATCCATTCTCGAGAACATAGGCGTGCGTACAAAACTCTTCATTGTTCCTACAACAAATGCAGAACAAATAGGATTACATATACTCCACAATGAACAAAATTGAAAAACAAGTTTTCTATTTTTTTGGGTCAACAGTTAGTCAGCATCGGTCTAAAAGCATGTTGATAAATCAGTACTGCTTTTAATCATATGAGAATATATTAGTACTGCTTTTCATTAGATGGTTCCATTTTATTTATGCTCTCTTCTTTTGAAATTATAAGTATACTAATAAATTCATTCGTAGAGTTGATAAATTGATTTATTTTGTAGATTGCAACTTGCCTGTAGGTTCTATACTTGTAATTTTCCGCAAGATTGTCGTCTAAAAAAACAAAAATAAAGAAATTACTTGCCACTACTACTTGGGTAGGGTTTCTAACTAATTTTGGAAAAAGCATGTTGGCAATATTGAGGAATTCAAAGTGGCAAGGGTGAACTAGAGAGTACCATTAGGGGTGAGCGGTTCCAAGTTCCATGTAGATTTCATAGGGAATTTGGAGCCTATCCGTTGGAACAAGTTTCTCAATTTTTGAAACCTTGAACGTATTGTACATTCCCTAGATGTTGAACTTACCATGTAACAGGTTTCATGATTGGTTTTAGGGTTGCTTCTACCTATATTATTAATCAAATGATTGCAATGAATTAAAATCATTAATAACTATTACTTGCAATTATATTTATTGATCAAAAAAACACACAAAAAATATGAATATTAATAAAATAAAAGTCTCGGTCATAGAATTGAAGCTTAAACTAGTGTTTCTAGATTATACACTCATTATCAAACAGTAGCAAATATCATAATATCGTGTGAAGATATGAACCAAGAAAAATATTAAAACTTATTTTAGGTTCTAGTTTATAGGTTATAGGTTTTAGATTCCAGGTTCCTCCAACTAAGATCTTGAAATCTACCTCTCAAAAGAAGTTCCTTATTTTTTAGAACATAGAATTTATCTTACATACCTTGGAATCTGAAACCTACAGGTTCCCATTAGTCTAGTTCTCAAGTTTCAAATTCTATTCTAGTATGTTAGGATGGATCAGTGGGGAATGCCATGTCTGATGGGGGGCTATGTAGACATGGACCAAAAATTTCTAAAAACACTACTTTCATCTTCGATCGAAAAGAGAAAAAGAAAATAAGTCGAAAGCATGTGTAGGGAAAGGGGAAGCCATAGCTGCTCCTTTTTGGACGAACACCCAACAACCAACAACCAACCCCCACCCGGTGGGGGGTCGCAATAAGCACAATACGTGCAGGGGAGGGGTGTGACATGGCCCGCTCCCACCGTGCCGTGGGAGGCTGCTGTTGTGGGATTGGGGAGTGTGGGCCTTCCTTATCTGCTATCAAAACTGCCCCTCCAACCCTCGAATGTTCCCCGATCCCCGCTCCATGGCATCGGAGGGGTAATGTTGGGGCGTGACACAACCCGCTCTCACCATGTGCCTATTTTTTTTCCCGCTTAAAATCAAGGATATGAAAATTGTCTACTTGTTAAATTGCCTAACAATTTATCCATTTGAATATGACTATCTCCTAGAACCCACCTCCTTAAATTAGTGAAAATTTAAATTATCTAATCACACCTCTTTGGTCGACATTACCAAAAATTGTAAATGTACCGCTGGTCAATAACAAGCTCGACGTATTGTAAATGCATAGAGGTCATAATGAGTAAACTACGTCAAGTTATTCCTCAAGGATTTCAGGGCTAGGATTTCTTAGCATTGTTCAGGAAAACAAATGGAGGGTGTTGAATTCAACATAGGGCAAGGTCTCTGCCAATCTATGTGATATGGCAATACCGTTGTTCCTTGTGCACCTAGAGGTACATGTTGGAGGAAGAGGGTACTTGTGGATGTGTTGCTCACGTGATGATGATGCATGGAGCATTTCAATATTCAAGCACATAAACTGGCATATCCCTACAAGAAAACTTTGTTAATTGACTGGTTATGTTGGCATTTCTTGATTGAAAATGTTCAATTCTCCATTGATGCAAAGGTAATTTTCGTTGGAGAGGCTTGGAATTAGAGCAAAAGAAGTACCTCTCTTTTGCATTCATGAGCTTTTTTCAGTTGTTGCAATTCTCTATTCTGTTTCCGATCACAAAATGTTACATTTTCCAATTCATCTATACATAAGGACTATGTTGTCATTCTCAGGTAGTGAATATTCCTAATAAAGGAGTTTGAAAGCATCTAAAGCATCTCCCAGGAGATGACATTCGATTAAACTAGATTTTCTGTTACCTCTGTTAGTACTTCATGTTTCTAGGATACCCTTAATTAATTGGGTGGATGATGGAGTGAGCCTCAACCATAGGGATGGCGATGGGTAGTGGGGCTTGCATTTTCCATCCCCCCTCGGGATAAATAGGAAGCCCCACATCCACCCCCACGTGGTAGGCCCTGTCCTCACTCCTTTGAGACATTCAGGTTTGGCTGCACTCTTTGTAATATTACTCCACATTTATCTCAAATTTAACTTTAATCCAAAAGATTATTTTATATTTAACATCAAGCAGTTTTCCTAATCCTTGAAAAGGTTTTTTAAAAAAATAAAAGTGATTGTCTAGTGATAATCAAATAAAAAAATTTAAGGGCAGGCAATACGGATGTATGTTGGCTAGGATAAATTGCCACCCCTAGTCACCCAGAGGCCTTTGGTAATTATGTGCTTCTTCCCAGTTGGTTGCATGAGTCTCCTATAATTCTTGGCTTTTAAGTGTTCTCGTGTTCCATTTACTTTGAACTTAAAGTTTACAACATGATCTCTGTTGAGAGTTATTTGCAGATAGAGGAATATTTGTCTATTTACTTTATTATTTTATATATGGGGGTAGTAAGGCTATTATTGTAATTTTTGGCCTTTTAACTTTATTATAAATAGATAGTTTTGGGTCAGATCGACCTAATCAAGCATCCAATTCAGTTTTTATCTTTCAACATGGTATCAAAGCCAAGTTGAACCGAATCCCTAACCCTAATCTCTTCTTTGTGTAGTCCTCATTTTGCTCTCTCTCTCTCTCTCTCTCTCTCTCTCCTCATCTTCACTTTCTCCCAACGTGGTTCCTTCTCACCTTCTTCTTTGTTTTCTTTCACAATATAGGGCAGCACTAATGAGGTGATTCTTTGAATCTAGTGTCTGCCATAAATCTCACCTCTATGAGATAAATTAAAGATTCGTTGTAGCATGCAATAAGTGGTTCAACATTTCTGTGAATTTTTTGGATCATTTTTTCAAGATTATTTTTGCCTTGCCGCTGGCCTACAATTATCTCTTATGTGAAGACCAAAGTACTACAATTCGTGGACCGCCATTTTTTTTTTCCAGAATTTTGGGGAAAAATCATAATTATTGATTTTTTCTAGGTTTCCTAAACCTTAAAAAAAATTGACTTGTTGTCTTCCTTGACCTAATTTGGCTAATTTTTAGAGGACAACTTTACCTTACTATGAGAGAACTTCGATCCAATTTTTGGCCTTTTATGGCAATATTTTTTGGTAGATTGCTCCCTTCACACTTTGTCTGGGCAAAATTTGAGACACAATGTCTAACAATTTAATTGGTTCAGTTGAGAACACTTCGCCTACAAGTTATATTATGTTTGCTATGATCTCTATGAAGCTTGACGGCATAAATTATTTGATATGGTCTCAATCTATATGCTTGACTATTGTAGGCCATGGGCTTAAGGGACATGTCAATGGTACTTTTGTAAAGCTAGATGCATCAAGTAATGCTTAGGAAAAGTGGATCTCAAGTGACCCTTTGGTAATGTCTTTTCTACTTAATTGATGCAACCACATATTGCAAAAAGATATTTGCTTCTTGACATTGCGACACAAATTTGGTCGGCTGCAAGAGAAACTTATGGTCAACTTGGGAATGATGCACAAGTGTACAGACTTGGTAAAAGGGTTCATGACACCACTGAGAAAGAGATGACTATATCTCAATATTATGTTGAGCTTTGGAACTTGTGGCAAGAGCTAAATCATTATGCGGATAATTGTCCAACCAATGCTATGGACAACTGCACATAGCTAGGAAGAAATTAATTCCATATTGTGTTAGTATCCTAGTTGGCAGGGGAGATTTCTTTGATATAGACAGGGTGATGTGAGTGCCAACCCGACACTCACCTAGCTAATAGCACGGCCCCCCAGGAGTAAAGCATTTTAGGGCCTAACCCCATGATAATTGTACCCACAAAAAAGAATGCCTAGGCCAACTTGATCGCGTTGTGGCGGCCAATCTAGTCAGCAATGCTCTCCACATTCGCTGCCCTCAAGATTGAGAACAAATCCATGATTCCTGCCTAGAATCCAATGAACTCCTCAATTATTCCTTTTATCTTTTTTTAAATATGTTGGGGCCTTGCTCATCACCCCTATGATTGTCAATTTAAAAAAACACGAAAATATTATATATCACAACAAAGTTCCACGTGAATCGTAGCCATATAAATAAAATTTTAAAAAAAAATTGCCCTGGTTTTTGGTTGGACGACTGACCAAGACTAAATAATATTAGAGGCGATGGACGCCCCATGGCACATGAAATGGTGTAACTATTCAAGGTCGTTGAGGATTGGAATTTTCAATGGACTCCCATGGTATGGTGTTGATGACTGCGTTTGTCGATAGCTATGAAGTCAATTGGTGGCGTATATAGTATCTAAAATTTTAACAAGATGATACATAGAAAAGATAACGTTTTTGAAAATTGTACCTCATGAAAATTATAAAAATTGTTGCAAAATGATTTTTCAATAAAATCAACTCCATCTTTTAAATACCAAATATTCAAGAGGTATAATTTTCAGAAACGTTATCTTTCCTAAATATCATATTGTTGAATTTTAGAAACTATATATGCTGCCAATTGACTTTGCAGGTATCGATAGACACAGTCATCAACACCATCCCATGGGAGTCCACTGAAAATTCCAATCCACTAGTGACCCTAAATAGTTATGCCATTTCACTTGCCATGGGGGCGTCAATCGCCTCCATATTATTTGGTCTTGGTTAGTCATCCAACCAAAAAACGAAGTAAATTTTTTTCAATTTTATATATATGGCTAAGATTGACATAGAACTTTGTTATGATATATAATATTTTCATTTTTATTGACAATCATAGGTGTAATGAGCAAGGCCCCGACATACTTAAATAAAAAGATAAAAGAATAATTGAGAAGCATGTTGACTTGCAAGAGGGGATCATGAATTTGTTCTCAGTTGTAGGGGTAACGATAATGGGGAGCATCGCTCACGGAATTGACTACTTCAACACGATCAAGTTGACGAGGGCTTTCTTTTCTGTGTCAATGGTCGTCATCTATGAAGCATGGACACATTGCTAGAGCTTCCATGTCATGTCCGACACGCTCGGACACGCTCAGACACTTTTGGACACGCAGTCAACATGTGTCGAATTTTCTGACACGTGGTTAACTTTTCTCGACACGTTTCAACATCCGTGTCCGAGAGAGAGAGAGAGAGAGAGAGAGAGAGAGAGAGATTGTTGAAGAATACGATGGAGGGTGGAGGTGAGGTGGAGGGAGCGGAGGCTCCCTCGATGAGGCCACAACGGCGAGATATGGCCAGAGGAAGGCGACGCTACAATGGAGGGCTGGCAGCGAGGCTACAACTACGAAGGAGGAAGGGCCAAAGGCGAGGCAGCGAGCGATTGCGATGAGGCGACCGAGAGAGCTGAGAGGATCATGCAACGAGGAGGAAGAAGAGGCCGTCATTAGGGTTTTAGCCAATTTTAGCAAGAAGAGAGAGAGGGTGGTGGGGACGACAAAAAGAAACCGAGGGCGGAGAGGGGGTGGATAAGGTGGCATGGGGTGGGCTGAGAGAGAAATCAAATAAATGGTAGGTGCTCTTGGGGGTGGGGAAGAAACCGAGGGGCGGGGAGTTGGTGGTGGCGAGAGGAGGGGGAATGGGAGGGGGAGTGAGAGAGCGGGGAAGAAACGAGGGGGTGGGGGAGCGGGGTGAGGAGCAAGTGGTGGCGTGGGGGAAGGGGGGGGAGAGAGAGAGAGAGAGCAAGGGAAGAACAGGGATGGAGGTGATTGATGGGGGCAAGGAAGTAGGTGGTGGCATGGGGGAAGGGGAGGGGGAGAGAGAGGAGAGAGAAGGGAAAGAAACCGAGGGGGAAGGGGAGTAGGGATGGGGGTGGTGATGGGGGTGGGGAGCGGGGGAGGGGAGAGAGAGAGTAGAGGAAGAAATCAAGGGGGAATTTTGGGGTAGCGTGGGGAAGGAGGTGGAGAGGAATGAGGAGGGGGTTTTGAGGGGAATAATTTTCAGGCGGTAAAGTTATTTTTGTTAAAAAAATAAATAAATAAATGAGTTAAAAGTGATTTCAAAAAATAAAAATATTGAATATTAAATAATTATAAATTTTAATTATTATAGAAAATCACAGATTTATTTAAATAAAGTTGATGTTATTCTTTTGTTTGTTAAAATTAAAAACATGTTCCTAAATATAGGTGAATATGTCTTTTAAATTTTCTATAAATAAATTTATTAATATTATTAGTGTAAATTTATTGTAAGTTCTTTTTATTATTTATTTATTTGTGAATTTAAATCAAATTAATTAATAATAATTATTTAATTTAATATATAACATATCACAACGTGTCGGCGTATCGTGTCGTGTCGTGTCGTGTCGTGTGTCAATACTACTTAGGTCGTCATGGGGTTAGGCCCCCATAATGCTTTACTCCTGGGGGGGGCCGCGCTATTAGCTAGGTTGATGCCGAGCTGGCACTCATCATCACCCCCATCTATATTGCGGAAATCTCCCCCGCCATATTTCATGGCTTGCTTACCTCGTTTCCTAAGGTAGTTGTTCTCTAATTGTGTATCGCATTTTTTTCATTTATTTATTAGTCATTAGTTTCTTTTTTTCATGTTTAATGAGTATATTCTTGTTACTTGCTTCAATTGTTCAAGTCTCCATCAACCTTGGCACCCACTTTGGCCTCCAATTTAATTATACTATCCACATGCTCGAGTTCAAATGTAGAAGACTTTTCAAGCTCAGCCTAAACACGCTCTTGACGGTCCTGCTTGCCATCGGGGTCTACATTATGCTGGAATTCCCTAGTGGCTTGTCATGCAATGCCGCATGAACGACGCAAAGCAGGTCTTAGACCAAAACTCTAACTCCGATGTGGAGGCTAACCGTCGGCTTGCTAAAATTATGGAGGCTGTTGACAACCGTGAGGGGTCCATGCACCAAGAACTCAACAACCCAACTTTGGTATTTTTCCATATGTCATTATGTGCATTGGGGATTAACGTAATCCAACAAGCTTGTGGTGTTGAGATCACACTATTGTATAACTCACAAATTTATGATAAGGCTAACGTGACCTCTGCTAATTGGATTATGCTCTTGCCCATCATAACCCAAGTGGTGAAGACCTTGCCAATTCTCACCCCCATCTTCTACCTAGACGTAAATGGGCGACGGAAATTTGCTATTAATTAGCCTTTAGGGGATGAGTTTGTCGCTCGCGGTCCTCAGTATGTGCCTTGTTAGCATCAACCGCAACATGAAGTCCTCATGGGAAATAGCAACTTATATTCCCTCACTTGTATTTTACGTAGTATTTTATGCATTCAGCATAGGCCCAATGATGTCCATCTATAGCTTCGAGCTGTTCACATCGAGGTTGCGTGTCCAGGGGGACGCAACCATGGTCGCCACGAATCGATGGATGAGTGTAATCTTGACATTAATTTCCATATCCCAATATAAGGCGATCACCCTCGGCGGGGTCACCTTTGTATTCATGAATTATTCAATGTAGATTTTGAGGTTAGAGTCATCAACAAAATTTGTCTTCCTCATGACTATGTTGTTGTGAAATTTCCAATTTTTTAGACATCATTTACTATGTCAAATTGTTGTCAACTTGCCATGATGTCTTATTGCCCTATTCCATTTCCAATTGGCTAACTTGTGTTCTTGAATTTTTATAAAGTCATGTGTAGCTTAGGAAATTGCCTTCATGGAAGTTGTTCTTTATTGTGTGCTTGATGTCCTATAATTTCTTTAGGCCCAATTATCCATGGGTCCTATTCCAATTGCTCTAATTTTGATTGCCATGTTTGATGTTTACTATTGTGATTCCTTGCTGTGATTCCATTCTAGGATTTTCTTTTTTTTTAAATGTTTCGCATGCTAAATTGAGACAACTTGTTTTCACAAGTTTAGATTCTCGTTTTCTCAATTTCATACGCAAAGATTCTTGGAATATAAAAACATTTTACCGTACTCTCCAAACCCCTCAAATGTTGCCTAACAATCTGAATTTTCATGTTCTAATTGATTTCATACACAGTTTTCCTAATCCTTGAAAAGGTATAGAAAACTAAAAATTAAGTAATTATCAAGTGGTAGTCAAATAAAATAAAATAAAATTAAGGGCGAGCAATGTGGACATATGCTGGCTAAGGTAAATTGCTACCCTTAATCACCCAAAGGCCTATGGCAATTTAGTGCTTCTACCCAGTTGGTTGCACGAGTCTCCTATAATTTTTGGCTTTGAAGTGCTCTCATGTTCCTCTTACTTAGAGCTTAAAGTTCACAACACAATCTCTCTTGAGAGTATTTTGCTAATAGGGATATATTTGTATATTTATTTATTAATTTATATATGAGGACAATAAGGGTGATATTGTAATTTTTGGCCTTTTGGTTTTATTATAAATAGATAGTTTAGGGTTAGATCGATCTAACCAAGCAATCAATTCAGTTTTTGTCTTTCAACATGGTATCAGAGTTAAGGTTAAACTAAACCCTAACCCTAATCTTTTCTTTGTGCAGTCCTGTTTTTCCCTCTCTCTCTTCTTATCTTCACTTTCTCCCACTACAATTCCTTCTCACCTTCTCCTTTGCTTTCTTTGATAGTATAGGTCAATGCTAATGAGGTGATTCTTCGAATTTACTGTCTGCCCTAAATCTCACCTCTATGAGATAAATTAAAGATTCGTTGCAGTTTGCAATGGATGGTTCAACCTTTTATGATTTTTTTTTTGGATCTTTTTGTTCGAGATTATTTTTGCCTTATCACCGACCTACAATTATCTTGTGTGTGAAGACCAAAGTACTACAATTCACTGACCACCATATTCATTTTTTAAAGATTTTTGGGGAAAATAAAAATTATTGATTTTTTTTAGGTTTCCTAAACCTTAAAAAAAAATTGACTTTTTGCTTTCCCTTGATTTGATTTAGCTGATTTTTGGAGGACAACTTTAGCTTACTATAAGAGGACTTCGATCCAATTGTTTTCCTTTTCTAGCAAGTTTTGGCGGCTGGATTGCACCCTTCACACTTTTTCTGGGCAAAATTTAAGACACAATGTCTGACGATACAGTTGGTTCAATTAAGAACCCTTCACCTATAGGTTATATTACATTTGCTACAATCTATGTGAAGCTTGACGACACAAATTATTTGATATAGTCTTGATCTACATTCTCGAACATTGTAGGCAATGGACTTAAAGGACACATCAATGACACTTCTACATAGCTAGATACATCAGGTAATGGTCAGGACAAGTGGATCTCAAATGACTTTTTGGTAATGGCTTTTCTGCTTAATTCGATGTAGCCACATATTGCAAAAGGATATTTGCTTCTTGACATTGCGGCACAAAATTGGTTAGCAGCAAGGGAAACTTATGGTCAACTTGGAATGATGCACAAGTGTATGAACTTTGAAAAAAACGTTCATGACACCACTCAAAAAGAGATTACTACATCTTAATATTATGCCGAGCTCTCTATATCTTAATATTATGCCGAGCTTTGAAGCTTGCGGCAAGAGCTAGATCATTATGCAAATTATCATCCAACCATTGCTATGGACAATTCTGCACATAGCCAGGAAGAAATTAATTCCATGTTGTGTAAGTATCCTAATCCATCTTGAACCGACATTTGATGCATGCAATGGTAAAGGTATATATAATGAGGTACCCTAGGAATCTAACCTGTTCACTTGAAGTCTTTCTCGTAATCTTATGTTTAAGTATCATAGATGGCTATATCAGTTAATTTATCTTAGAATTCTCTAGGAATATATATTACGCTTAGGGGTGTGCAACCAGACCGGGTATACCCGGTTCTCAAACCGGCCCACCCGAAAAACAGGTCAAGAACCGGTTCCCGTTGAAACCAGTTCCCAAAATTCGAAACCGGTTTAAACCGGTCCGGGATTAGGTTCCGAGTGATTACCCACCCGAAACCGATTCCTAGACTGGTTTTGAAACCAGTTCTCAAATCGGTTTTGTAAGTAGAGGTCCAAAACCTTTTTTTTCCCCCAATTTCTATTCTTACTCCCGCAATCACATGACGTTTTTCCTCTTGGCTCTCTCAAACACGCACGACACCCCTCCTTTATCATTCCTCTTCCTCACTTGCTTTCCTCCCTCACCGGCTCCCTCTCACACCATCCGATGGACGGATAGTGTTCATTGCCGCGAAATTCCTATGTATCAGATGGATTGGCTTGCCTAATTTCTTTTTTGTAGGAGGAGTTATGCATGTAGTAGTTGTGGGAAAAAGACTAATATTAGACCCATGTTTGTTGCTAATTATTTGCCTTATGATTTTATTTATTATAATTAGTCTTGTAGATCCTTAATTTTTCGTTTAGTCAAAAAGTTCATGTATTTATTTATTACAAGCGCTTAATATTTCAATACAAATTATGAGGATTACTTTATTTTCTTGCATATTAATATAAAATTTGAAGTTGTATAGAACATCAGAAGATTGCAAAATAGGTTCCAATGGAAATAAGGTTGACCCTGGAACCGGATCGGAAAAACAGGGTGGGTTGGGTACATGATCTAATATAAACAGGGTCAGGTATAGGATCCAAAAAAGAGGAAGTGGTTATAATAGGGTCGGGTACAGGGTCTAGGTCTATACCCTACCCACCCTGGATCCGATCACCCCTAATTACGCTAACATAAACAAGCTTTAGGAAAATATGAAGACACTAAGTATAAACCACAATACGCATGACACTGGTCAGTGTCAATATTAACTCCATCCATGGGGAAGGACACTAACTAGATTAAATGAATACCATACAAACAACCTTTAAGTTCTAATGCCAAGTACCAATTCTAGTCAAGCATATAAAAACAAATGTGAAAGCATGACAAAAACTAACTTCCACTAACTTATGGCAACTTAGCTACTTTAAAAAAAGAATAAAAACAACAGTACTAATTACACACGCATTAAGACGAAGACTCATTGTCTACCCTCCTCGAGCCTATCTCATTTCAATACTCGTGCTCATCCCTATTTTAGTTATTCAAGTTGTGCCCAATATCCATGGGAAAATTTTCCCAAAGGATCACTACAACTCTTTTAAGGTCTTGCCCCTTGTCTCTGGCATAACAATGTAGACCCTCCACACCTCCTAAGTTGACATAGTCATGAATAGGAAGGTGACCCCACCAAGGGTGATCGCCTTGTATAGCGATATAAAAATTAATGTCAAGATTACACTCACCCATCGATTTATGGCGATCACGGTTGCATGCCTCTAGGCACACAACCTCAATGTGAATACCTTAGAGCTGTAGTAGGCCTATGTTGAATGCATAGGATGCTATGTAAAACACAAACAAGGGAATACAAGTTGTGACTGCCCATGAGGACTTCATGTTGTTGTTGATGTTGACAAGGAACATATCGAGAACCGCAAGCAGCAAACTCATTCCCCCAAGGCTGATAAACAGCAAATTTTGCTGTCCATCCACATCTAGGTGAAAGATGGGGATAAGAATTGGCAAGGTCTTCACCACTTGAATTATGATAGGCAACAGCATAATCCAATTAGCAGAGGTCACATCCACCTCTTCGTAATTTTGTGAGCTATATAACAGCACAGCCTTAACACCACATGCTTGTTGGGTTACATTAATCCCCAGCACGCACTATGACATATGGAAAAATACGAGAGTTGGGTTGCTGAGTTCCTGACGCACAAACCCTTTATGGTTGTCAACAACCTCCGTGATTTCGATAAGCCAGCAGTTAGCCTCCGCATCGAAGTTAGAGGTTTGGGTTGGGTCCTACTTTGGTCGTTCATGCGGCCCCGCATGACAAGCCATAAGGGGGAGTCCGGCATGATGTGGACCCTGATGGCAAGCAAGACTGTCGAGAGTATTCTCAAGCCAAGCATAAAAAGCCGCCTACGTTTGAGCACAAGCGTTAGGATAGCATAGTTGTATACGAGGCTAAGGAGGGTGCTAAGATTGATGGAAACTTGAACAACTTAAGCAAGTAATAAGAAGATGCTCATTAAACATGAAAAAGAGAAACTACTAACTAATAAATAAATGACAAATAAATAAATAATTAAAAAACATTTACCTCAGAAACGAGGTGAACAAGCCACGAAATATGGCGGGAAAAATTTCTACAATATAGACAGAGCAAAGGTGTGTGCCAACCCAACACTGACCTAGCTAATAGCACGGCTCCCAAGAGTAAAGCATTTTGGGGGCCTAACCCTGACAACCGTTCCCACAAAAAAGAAAGCCCCCACTAACTTGATCGCATTTCGGCGGCCAATCCGGTCAGCGATGCTCTTGACCATCATTACCCCTAAAACTGAGAACGAATTCTTGATCCCCGTCTAGAAGTCAGCATGCTCCTCAATTATTCCTTTGATCTTTTCTTAAATATGTTGAGGCCTCGCTCATCACCCTATGACTTGTCAATGAAAAAATAACATTAAAATATTATGTATCATAACAATGTTCCATGTCAATCGTAGCCATATAAATAAAATTGAAAAATTAGAATTGACACAAAATTTCCTTGTTTTTTGGTTGGATAACTAACCAAGACCAAATAATATGGAGGCGATGGATGGCCCCATGACACATGAAATGGCGTAACTATTCAGGGTCATTGGGCATCGGAATTTTCAATGGATTCTCGTGGGATTGTGTTGATGACTGGATCTGTCGATACTTGCAAAATCAATTGGTGTCAAATATAGTATCTAAAATTTTAACAGTATGATACTAAAGAAAGACAACATTTCTGAAAATTATACCTCTTGCATACTACCAAGAAAATGATGCTCCAACTCTACCAATTATCTTCTTCTAGAAGATGAAGACAACGCCATCAAACCGAAGCCTCAATGGCTTTGTCTCTTAAGAGACTAGGCTCCATTTGATGGCACCGTCTTCATCTTTTAGGAAACGACACTCAGGAGACTCTACCCAGCATCGCTCAGTAGAGTCTGAGCATCATCTTCTTGGTAGTATTCAAGAGGTATAATTTTTAGAAACGCTATCTTTGTAAGTATCATCTTATTAAAATTTTAGTTACTATATATGCCACTTGACTTTAAAGTACCGACAGACGCAGTCATCAACACCACCACATAGGAATCCATTGAAAATTTAATCCTCGATTACCCTAAATAGTTATGCCATTTCATGTGCCATCGGGGCATCCATCGCCTCCATATTATTTAGTCTTGATTAGTCATCCAACCAAAAGATAGGATAAATTTTTTCAATTCTAATTTTTCAATTTTATTTAGATGGCTACGATTAACATGGAACTTTGTTATAATATATAATATTTTTATTTTTTTAATTGATAATCATAAGGGTGATAAGTGAGGCCCTGACATATTTAAAAAAAGACATAAAAGAATAATTGAGGAGCACGTTGACTTCTAGGCGAGATCATGAATTTGTTCTCGGTCTTAAGGGCAGCGATGGCAAGGAGCATCGCTAACCGGATTGATCGCCACAATGCGATCAAGTTGACCGGGGCTTTCTTTTTTAGTGGGAATAGACATCAGGGGTTAGGCCCCCAAAATACTTTAGGGCTGTGCTATTATCCAAGTCGGTGTTAGGTTGGCACTCACCATCGCCCCGTATATATTGCAGAAATCTCTCCCGCCATATTTCGTGACTTGCTCACCTCGTTTCTCAAGGTAGTTGCTTTCTAATTTTATATCATGTTTATTCATTTATTTAGTAGTCATTAGTTTCTCTTTTTCATGTTTAATGAGCATCTTCTCGTTACTTGCTTCAGTTGTTCAAGTCTCCATCAACCTTGGCACCCTCCTTAGCCTTATATACAAGTATGCTATCCCAATGCCCGTGCTCAAATGCAGGTAGCTTTTCATGCTTGGCCTGGGAACACTCTCGACAGTCTTGCTCGCCATCGAGGTCCGCATCATGCCAGAATTCCCCTGATAGCTTGTCATGCAAGGCGGCACAAACGACGCAAAGCAAGTCCTAGCCCAAAACTCTAACTCCGATGTGGAGACTGATTGTCGCTTGCCAAAATCACAAAGGCTATTGACAATCGTGAGAGGTCCATGCACCAGGAACTTAGCAATCAAACTTTGGTATTTTTCTATGAGTCATTGTGCACACTGAGGATTAACATAATCCAACAAGCATGTACCGTTAAGACTATGCAGTTGTATAACTCGTGAATTTACGAAAAGGCGGACGTGACCTCCACTAATTGGATTATGCTCTTGCCCATCATAGTACAAGTGGCAAGTACCTTGCCAATTCTCATCCCCATCTTCCACCTAGATGTGGATGGGTGACAGAATTTGCTATTAATCAACTTTGGGGGATGAGTTTGTCACTCGCGGTCCTCGGTACGTGCCTTTTAAGCATCGACCGCAACATGAAGTCCTCATGGACAATAGCTACTTGTATTTCCTCATCTGTGTTTTACATAGCATTCTATGCATTCGGCATAGGCCCAATAACATCCATATACAGCTTCGAGGTGTTCACATTAAGGTTGTGTGCCCAGGGGTACACAACCGCGATTGTTGTGAATCAATGGGTGAGTGATCTTGACATTAATTTTTATATCGCTATATGAGGTGATCACCCTCGGTGTGGCCACCTTCGTATTCATGACTATGTCAATCTTAGGGGGGTGTAAGGGTCTGCCTTGCTATGCCGGATACAAGGAGCAAAACCTTAAAGGAGCTTTGGTGGTCCTTTGGGAAAATCTTCATATGGATGTGGGGCACAATTGGCACAACTGAAACATCTTAATGCGTGTGTAGTTAATGCTGCTATTTTTCTTTTTTTTTCTTTTTCCTGAAGTAACAGTTGTCATGAGTTGGTAGAAGTTAGTTTTTGTCATCTTTCAGATTTGTTTTTACATACTTAACTAGGATTGATACTTGCCATTAGAATTTAAATGTTATTTGTATGGTCTTCATTTAATCTAGTTGACATACTTCCCTATGAATGGAGTTAATACTGATACTAACCAGTGCCATGCATATCATGATTTATTGTTTTTCGGATTGATCTAATTGTTGTTTATCTTCTAATTAGTGTTTCCATTTTTTTCCCTAAAGCTTGTTTATTTTAGCATAATATCTATTCCTAGAGAAGTCCAGGGAGATGAACTAACACAGTGCAAGTTTCCATCTACTAGTTTGACTCCTACGGTACCTCATTACACACCTTTTATCATTGAATGTATCAAATATTGATTCAAGATCAACTAGGATACTAATACATCATGGAATTAATTTCTTCTTGGCTATACCATGTAGCCAATACAAAATTTGAAAGGATGCAGAGATGGAAAAAAGAGGGCACTTCTCTGTGTTCCACTCAAAAAGATAAATGACCTGAGAAAATACAAGACATGCTTTTCTTAGTTTTCTTCATCCTGCACCGGCCTCTCTTAGAGGGGAAGATCAGCAAAGTGAGGAAGGATAGAGGAGTGGGAGGAGTATCATATTATCTCAGAACCCAGAATATATGTGGTGAAAACCTACGAAACGGCTAGAAAGAGAGTAACTGTGGTTGAACCCCCAAAGTTGGAAAAGGCCAACCGAAGATATATTCCTTCAATTTGACATCAGGGAACAACATCCACTACACTAGCATTTAGCCAATTCGGGAGTAGATGGACATTGTGCAATTAATTTTACATATGTAGATTCGAATGAGCTCTGAGCTCCTAAAGTCCGAAGTTCACCATCCTCTCTAACATACAGTATTCCCTTGGCCTTGTCAAGCTGACGAATGCCTCCTATCTATTCTTCAAATTCCAGAGCAAACAAAAGGGAGAAGCAAGAAATATAGAAATCCCACTTTACTTTACTAACTAGGGCTAGAATTTAGGTGGAAGAACGAACTTCACGGTTTCACACTTGCACAATCCCTTTCAAGGGTTAAGATCTTGATATATGTTACGCTGTTGTCATAGAGTTAAGTGAGACATATAAAATCCATCTATGACTGAGAATTAAGTCTCCTACCCAATCCCGAAAGCCAAAAAAAAAAAAAAAAAAAAACAGACTGCTTATGTATGACTTTACCGCTCCTCTCTTTTTAATTGGTCTTTGTTCTCTCTATCATCATTCTTTCTCTTTCACAGAAACTATATCCATCTGAACCAAAATCCATTGTAATAGTGACATCACTGTAGAAACATAATACACGTGATTTGTAGGTTTTTCAAAATATGTTTTGATTGGCAATGATCAAGAGGGTAAACGTACAAGGACCCCTTAATGAGAAGTTGTAAGTTTCTGGAGGTTCTAAAAGACCATAATAAGGACAATGTTTCAACTGTCAGAACCCATGTCCACAGTTGGGTTTCTGAAATAGAGTTAGGAATGGCAATTTCTAAAGCGATACAATAAAACAATGCGAATCAGTATGTCAAGTTCATGCTAGTCATGCTGATGTCAAAAACATGAGGAACTGCCTAACACAATCATCAAACAAGTTATGTCCTAATTAGACTCGAATACCAAAAGTGGACCCATGTAGCCAGCCCTCTCATGTCCATTATAGATGAGCCAGAAAACTCAGAGGCAACAAAGTCATGACCCATCAATGACTCATCCTATATTAGCCAAGTTCGAGCCTGCTGATGCATGACTTATGTAAGTTGCAAACCTAATCAAGTATTCCAGTACTTTTTCTTTTTCTTTTTTATTTTTAATTTTGCATCTTGAGTATATGTAACACAAGTACAATGAGTATCACCATGCATTTAACTCTGACCTCTCTTAACAATTTAAAGTGCTGCCATCATCATCAATATTTTCCACAAAAATCTAGTAAACCATCCTTACCTCAAAGCGGTCAAGAAAGAAACCGAGCCAGTCTGCGAGCAAACAATCTGTTCAACAAGATCACTTTCAGGCTGCACTCCTAGTTTCCCCACGGCCAGGTGAGGATTACGTCTGGCAGCAACTCCACTGTACCCTGCTTCAGATGCAAAAAAGACCACGTTTTGCATCAACAAATCCAGCTAAAACAAGAGATACAAGTTGAGGTGCAGAAAAGATCAATTGAATCCAGATAAAAACACCGGTCTCCATGGCATTCGCAGTTGAGATATAGGCAGGTCACCGGCAGAGAAAGCACAAGAGTTGAGAAAAACCGTCTATGCTTGATTTTGAGTGAAGATCCTGTAGACAAAAATGAAACAATTAAAGCTATCTCATTACTTCTTCTTCTTCTCGTCTCTGAAATTACTGATTCTCTTCTCTTAAATATTATTAGCAGAAGTAGGTTACGCAAAAATCAAGATAAAAATGAGGAGTATATCTATATCAAAACCAGCCCCTCCGCAAAAAACTCGTCTACTCCCCCTTCGCGAATCTTTTCCGTTACGCGTCCTTATCACTAACGCCAGCCAGCCCTCCCCTCTGCCCCAGCTTTTCTCGCGTCACTCTTGTGGCGGTTTTTTCCTCACAGATGCTGGTTCGTGCAAACAAAGGGAAGAAGTGATTCAACACTTTTAGGCTTTTATGGGCTCAAAACAAAAGTAATGAACATGGGCCTAAAAAGAAAGAAACGAAGATAGGAGGGGCGGACGGGCTTAGAGGGCTGAATCATCATTTTATATAATTCTTTTATTTTTATTTTTATTTATCTTTTTACCTTTTTTAAAAAAATTATACTTTTGCAAAATAAATTGATGTTTTAAAACGTTAATAAAAATTCGAGTGTTGAGTTACCTTGTCAAATGAATCATTCTCATCCGGCATCTACTGAGCAACTCCAAATTGAAGGGTTCGATCAACTTCAAGTTTGCTCCAGATGCTGCTGCAACAGCTGCCATGACTAGAGGCATGTTTGCAATTCGCATCCCAGTTCAATAGTCATCCATTTTAGTTGCAATCCTTTTCTCGAATAAAAGAGATACAACATCAGTTGCAAGCCCTGATCTCAACCACGTATTTGCTTCGAAAAGCTTCTCCTAGAGTGGATGCAAAAATAAAGGGAAAAGTTTAATAAAGACTAGATAGAAGAAATCAAGAAATGCAACTAAATATTTTAATGAGTACCTAGGATAACGAAAGGAAAGAAAACTCAAAACAGGGGAACCAAATTCACGAGATCAAAAAGGGAGAACCGTGACTGCTGCAGCAGTAGTGTCCCGAAATGAGCATTTGTAATGATTCGATTGCTTTTCATTATCGTCACGATGCCACCATCTACCCCAGACCCTCCTCCACCCAACCTAACTTGGCCAATTTAGCCAACTCTTTTGGTCACTATACCTCAGGGTGTCGTCTCCTCCAAGCCAGCCGTCCATCGTCGCCCACATCGGGACGGCCAAAGAAGAACGGCGATGAGTAGCTCTGTAGCAACTCGTCTTTGGCTATCCCCAGTCACCGCACCGGTGCCGCTGCCACCTCATTGGACCACCACCATCCGCCCAAGACTTATGCTCGCAGTCACATTGCAATATCCAGAAAACATTCACAGAGACATACCGACAAGAACGAGGCAAAAGGCAACAAAAGGCAACCAAAGAGATATGGGCTTGTTAAGAATGAAACCTAACCAAAAATGAACACATAATGGAAACATTATACCATACAAAACACCTTCATATAACCTAGGGAAAAAAATAAATTCCAGACTAACTCGAACGGATTTAATTCAGGCATTTCCTCGAGCATATGGCGAGCATGGATTGAGGAGAGGACGCTAACCCATTCGGTGTTAGTTTACTATTGGCCGTGCTGAGGAAGAGCTGCCGCTGGCCACAAGTCGATGAGCACAATGAGCGGGGAGAACTCTAGAGCGAATTCTCTTCTCTTCCATAAATATTCCCCCTCCATCGGACCTTCACCGCCACCACCATATCAACAGCCACCGCACCTTCACTGGCCAAAGATTCCTCAATATGACTCATGTTCAGTTCCTCATCAATAACCCGGCCATCCTTGAAGACACCATGCTCGAGATTTTCTCTTTTGGCTCGAGATATATTCCTCACTTATGTCGTGTAAATCGTATTGAAACACGTCTTCAGGTTGAAAAACAGTAAAGAGCACTGCACAGCGAAACAAAACTGATCATCAACCATCTCAGGGATATGTCTAACTGCTAACATAGACTCGGAAGAAGTTGACTGGATCCTAATCTAAAACATGCTATGCCAGCTCTTCCCCTTCACCCAAAAAAAAAAAAAAAAGAAAAAGAAAAAAGAGTACGACAGGGTAAGAGTGTTCCGTTGTTGATGGGCTGAACCGAAGCCGCGACTAGCAGCTGGAACTGGAACAACAACAGAAGCTTCAATTGCCATTAAGGATTGGAGTCGTGGCCAATGAACAGATTTTGAGCGAGACCTAGTCGCTTCAGGACCTTAAGCCATGATGCCGAGCAGGAAGGAGTGAGTTCCGTGTTTACGTCGAAGGTCAGAACTGGTGGAGGACGGGCAGGAGCCGAGCTTTTCAAGTAATCTGGTCAGAAAACAGGGGTGAGCACATTTCATCCTCCTATGCCAATCCCCTCGACCGAATGAGTGACGCGCAGGGAAGATGAGAAGAAGAGAGAGAGAGAGAGAGAGAGAGAGAGTCAATTGTAAAGTTACAGCTATTAGCTACAGCAATCCTCTAGAGAATTAAAACTTAGGTAGCTAAATTAGGGAAATTTGATGGAATAGCCGATCTTCGTACCCAATTTCTTGCTTACATAGTGAAATGTGATGACATGTTCAACTTTTTGAATCCGATTTTCTTTCATCATACTAATCTTTTTGTAGACCACTGACCCTTTCAGTGTATATCATGAGTTTATGAAGGATCGGGCTTAAAGGAAAAGTTGAATTGCCATAGCAAGATAGCTTCCTTTACCTGAAAGAAGAGACCCCAAAAAGTATAGATAATTTTCCATTCAAATGCTCAGGTATGTAGAGCCATTGATAATACATTCACTATCTGTCCTTATCCTGTTGCTCAAATTTCTATCTTTTCTTTGTTTTCCTTTCTTCTCTTAGCTCTATTTTGCTATGGAATTAGAGCTTGTCTTTAGAGTATGAGAATTTTGGAAAAAATTATACACTCTCGTAGCAACACTCCACATGAACGACATCCGCATCTTGGCTTGACCGTTTTTACGATCCAGATATCAAAATCTAATTGGAGAGAACACTCAAGCGCATTGAATTACACAACACCTCGACCTCCCTCTGGTTTGAAGTTTGAGCCGCCCTTCCTAGCAAAGAAGCCTCGGATAACTTTCTCCATTTGAGTCTTGACGCTTTGTGGATTATTATCTCCAATATTATAAGATGTTTGTATAGACATGTTGCTACTTAGAGACTCAAAAAAGACCTTGCAATTTCAACAAGTCGGTCAAACCAAGTGAAGAGTGTATGTAGATGGCCCAAATTAACATAGTTTTTATGAAATTGGTAGTACTTGAACAGATAGCTTCTGATTCTTGAGTTAGAAATTTCTCGACATCCCAATCATTTGTGAACTCTGAGTTAATTCTTTCTTTTATTCGTGAACCCCAAGTTCAACTAGGTTAGGCCTGGTGGGGACCTAGTGCTTCCTAGCATTTGAGATCGTGTCACCCAAGGCCAGGATTGGGTCCACTGAGGCTAGTCTCATGATCTCGACAACTGAGCTCAACAACTGAGCTCCCATCACTAATAGTCAGGCTTGATCTCATGCACCCAAGCCCCCAATGCCCGACACTCGAATTATAGACATAAGATTGTATTATAGATGTTTTCTCCAATGCATTTTTGATAATTTTCTTGTAACAAATATCAAAAAACTACTTTCATGTCATTCACAAAATACAATCACATTTAAAAGAATTCTTGAAAAAATCATTTTGACTGGTGCCATTTTCACTTGCTAAAGGACTATAAATCCACTTCATTTACCCAAGGACAAATCTATCCTTAATCTTTCAATTGAAATTTAAAGTAATAAATTGTTCTTATTTTTTATGGTCGGTATAATAAATTCACTCTTTTTTTTTCTTTTATCGTTTCTTTTTCAATGTAGAATCTAGTCACCATATCTTGCCATCTCCATCTATGTTATTCGTACTGCACGTCATTGAAGAGTTTCACTCTCACGAGGTCATATCTCGGATTAAAGATTTGGACTTTCTTGACCAACAAACGAAGACTTTCCATAGATTTAAAAAACAACTCTGATCACATTAATATTCCCTTCAAGATAAACTCCAATTCAAATAAGAAAGTTGAGTTTGGAAATTCATCACACATATTTAAACTCTAGATATAATTTAACAAGTAGTCGGCAAAAGAAAATGAAATAGATGAAAAGAAACTCAAGCTAATCCCATGTCTCTCAAAAAAATTGTTGGATCACTCGTTATGTATAGAATTAAATTGGGTTTTAAATCTTTTAACTAATTTGATCAAATTTTGTACTTTTATCAAAAGATAAAGTTTATTTAAATTTAAATAAATAGGAGATATTTGATATTTAAGAATGTCTTATCATGCTACATCGATTATAGATGAAGTGGACCAATATTCGTACACTATAATCATTTGACAAAAGTTAATGTTCTATAAGCTGAGGAGGACTATAATTGAGTTTCAAAATATGACTCATCCATTTAAATACTCGAACGATCAAATACCCAAAAAAAACAACGCAAACACTGGCTCGGGAAACATGTGACACTAATCGAAAGGTATATCGCGAAAAAGAACATACCTTATTTGCCACAGATTAAATACTTATTGCAATCTCAAAGAAATTGATCGAAGCCTTGAAATTCTATTCTTCAAGAGGGAGTATACTATTATCTCAAAAAGAGAAAAAGAATGTATTATATTATACAAATTTTCAATATTCCTCATTTTTCATTTATATATTGCAATTATTTTCACTTAAAAAATAACTACCATCTTCCTCTCATGGACCTTTCTCTTATGGACTGGATTTGGCCCAACATGGGTGGACAGCCTAGCTTGGCCCATCATATAAAAAACTCTTCAGTCACCATGTAAGAGACCAAACTAGATTATGGCTGCTTTATAAGGATGTGTTGTGATGATTATAGAAATAGCCTATGTGCATGACCAATGCTAATGTTTAGTACATGTGAGCAGAATGATGTATATTTTTAGTTCATGATTGTCTAACTGGATATTCTTTCTACTGTGATAATTAATTTTTAGTCTCTGCTGAATTTGGGCTTAACAAATGAAGATTGTCACAATCTTGTGTCATGGGTCACACGGATCAATCAATTTAACGTTCTTTTATCCATGCGGTCTTAAGAATTTCTTCCCAAGCCAACCTTATCCGTGCGGCCTTAAAAATTTGTTCCCAAGTCAAGCTTAGTCACTCACACTTACATGGACGGTAAAGAGAGAAATTCTAGAACTATTATATATAAATGACGGAATGAGAACCCATATACAAGTTTAGGCCTTACCACAGCTATAGATTTCTCCTCAATCTAACAGTGGAAATCACATCTCCTCATTTACTAACTATCCTAATTCATAATAGGAATACTATAGAATATTATAGATTTACAACAATGCCTACCTCTAGGATTATTCTAGAATACTTCAGAAAATCCTAGGACATAAAAAGCTCATTCTTCTCTTTCGTATAGAAAACCTCTGGGTCATGTCATTTCTTTGAGGTGTGACTAGTGTAAGCTAGCAACATGCAACCTATGGGGCTTGTTAGGCTGCGTCAATTTGACTAAGATAAGCATTGAGATTATACCTACTCTCGAATCAACATTGAAGTGCCACGCGGCACTTTGAGTTTTTTCTTTTTTTTGTTAAGGCTAATTTCAATTTGCAGAAAATAAATAATTTCAAAAACATTTTCCTTAATATGACCGCTTATATTACTTAAAATAATAATTAATTAATTAATTAAAAATATTTTCATTATTAATGGAAATTTATATTTAAATATTTTTGGATAACATTTTCGTTAATTCATTTTATAACTGTTACAAGCGATCGTCTTTAGAAAAAAATTTAAATTATTTATTATCCGCAAAAATGAACACACCTTAAGAAAAATTTGGCAACATTTTGTATACATCGTTTTCGTTTTGCACCATCATGAAGCTATAACAAAATATTTCCAAAGATAGGGTCCAACCAAGCAAAAAATGTGGGGTCGTAGATATTTGAGAGATGGGTCGGCCATGTAGAGGTTATAAAAGTCCAGCGATGCGAGTCAAAACTTGAATTATCCGTATTTACGAATCTTATTTTCCTGTTTGCACTTCACTTAATTAAATTTACGCTTATTTTAAGAAAAATGTCTATTTAATCACTAATAAAATGTAGTAAATTAAGTTTAAGTACCTAATTTTCATTACGGCATCCAGGCCATCCTAATCAGCTAATAAAATTTGAGAACTCTAGGTGCATTTGTTTTCATGAAAAATTAATGATTCGGATTATATTTTGTTGAAAATAACCGTTTATATAGCTTACAAAGAATTAACAAAAAACATTTTCATTGTAAACAGAAATGTTTAGGGCCTGTTTGATAACACCCAAATTCTTCCCTATTTCTATTCTTGTGTTCCCCAAAATATAGAAAGAACAAAAATTTGTTTGGTTATATTAACTAACTTTTCAATTCCCTGGAATAGATCAACAAGTAGATAATAGATTTGTAATAGAAACAAAAAGTAGAAAAAAAAGCTATTTCTTTATTTCTGAGAACAAATTTTCTAAGCAAGTCATTTTCTTTTCTTTTTTTTCTTTTTTTGTCCTTCCTCCTCTAATCGATCGCCAAGTCTTGGCGAGGGCCAATGATCGGCCAGAGATGAGGTCCGATAAGCCAGCCTTGTCCAAGCTCAATGACCTTGCTAGAGCCTTGTCGTAGCTGAGTGAGGTCAAGCCTCACCTAGCCATCAGCCTCGATGATGGCTGGGCGAGCGAGGCTCCCTCAAGGCTGTTGAGTTGCTAGCTCTCGTCTCTGGCCGGTCATTGGTCATTATTGAAGCTCGCGACAGAAAAAAAAATTTATGTAATGAAGAAAATTTGAAAGTTATATCAGACACATTTCTAACATTTTCTGACTTCGGGAATAGAAATTCTGTGCAAATATCATGCGCGTATGAATGCTTAGAATAGAAATTCTGTGCAAATATCATGCGCGTCTGAATGCTTAGAAATTCGTCCCGAAAGTGAAGTCAGAATAAACTATTTTTGAGTAGAAACGGAGGGTTACTCTGTTCAGCCGGGCCCGCCCCACCGCCGTACCCAGCAACACGGCGAGCGACACCGCGATTTGTTTTCTTCTTTCCTTGTTTTTTTTTCCTTTTTGTCTTTAGGATCTTTAATGTTGTCAATCTAGCTATCATAAATGCCAGCGAACCACATAGTAAATAACGTCCCCAATCATATGTCACGGGGGTGATTCGGATGGCAGATTCCATATCCATGTCTGGTGCCTAGCTCCACCAGCCAACCTCGACCCCACCTGTCTCTCCGCCGAAGTGGACACAAAAAGGAACCAAACCAAACACCTCTCTCCTCCAGCGTCCACGTGGCCGGCTACAGTCCCGTCACTCTCCTGTCTTCGCCAAACCGAGATATCATATCATATAGCAGAGAAGGCGTGGTCACCCCCGTCTTCGTCCCGACTCGTCCTGGATCGAAATCGATAGGAGTTGCTGGTTCTTCCCGTTCGGTGGGTGGGTTGCTCCAAGAAGGCAGCGAGGGCTTGGAGCAATCCCTATCGAATATGGTGGGAGATGGGGGAAGGAAAGGGTCGTCGAGCCCGCTGCTCGAATCGTCGTCTTCTTCTTCGTCGTCGGCCGCTGGATCTGCTTCGTCGATTCAGACTATAGGGAACATCATCGTCTCCATCGTCGGGACCGGGGTCCTGGGCTTGCCCTTCGCTTTCAAGGTCGCCGGTTGGCTTGCGGGTGCAGTTGGGGTTGTTGTCACCGGCGTTGCTACCTACTACTGCATGCTCATTCTTGTGAGTGGTTCCCTGCGTTTTGTTTTTCTCATTTCCGGTCCTTCCTCTGTCAAAGTTGATTTTTTTTTTTTCCGGGCTTTTGTCTTTCTGTTATCTGGGTATTGAATTTATGGTCTATTCTTGGTTGGGGTAAATGGGACGTCTTGTTAAAGCTCTGTCATTTCGAAAATGGCGATAGGAGTTGCTTTCGTATTTGAGTGTTTGACCTGACAATAGTGCTGATAACTCATAGGCGGAGGTATAACTATTCTTCTTTTGAGGGTCCTCTTTATACGTTATATATGATTCGAATCTCTTCGTTTCATCCAGTGTTTTATTCCTGAATAATTCAGTTAAAGGTGGCAACTTTGGGTGGGTGTTCGGAGATCGAGTGTGCCTGAACTGCTAGATGCGTGGCTCCCACTGGGTTCGATCCCTCATTCAAATCTAGTCTGTAGAGCTTGCTTTGTAGTTGGGTTCATATTGGACCCACCAAAATTTACTCTAGCTCCTGGTCTGGTGGAGGTAGGCCACGACGTTGGACTGGGATTCTGCGCAGAATGAATTCCTTGTAATTGGGCCCGATAGGTTGCATCGAGTATGAGTTGAACTTGAGACTTCATGTCCCTTGAGCTGTACCGATTGTATTAATCAGTTTTGTCTTGGTAATATTGTTTAGTGTATTCTAGTATGGTTTGATCATATAATTGCCGGGCTTACTTTGTTGGTTTCTGTAATTTTTAGTTTTGATCAAGAAGATAATTTTTGAAATGTTAGCTGAGGCTTAATATATACAGGTTCAATGCAGAGACAAACTGGCATCTCAAGAAGAGTCAGCTGATGTAAAAACTTATGGGGACTTGGGTAGTAAGTGCATGGGAAAAGCTGGTCGCTACCTCACTGAGTTCCTCATTACGATTTCTCAGTGTGGAGGAGCTGTGGCATACCTTGTATTCATTGGACAGAATCTTTCTTCCATATTTGAAGGCCATGGACTCGCATTCGCATCTTTCATATTTCTGTTAGTGCCGCTCCAGATTGCTCTGTCATGGATAAACACTCTATCAGCATTGGCCCCCTTTAGCATCTTTGCTGACGTATGCAATGTCGTAGCAATGGGGTTTGTGGTGAAAGAAGACATACAGCAAGCTTTAGGTGGTCAATTTTCGTTTGGTGATAGGAAAGCTATCTCCCCAGATATTCGGGGTCTGCCATTTGCAGGAGGAATGGCTGTGTTCTGTTTTGAGGGGTTTGGAATGACATTGGCATTGGAGGCATCGATGAAGGAGAGGAGGACGTTCCGAAAGGTGCTGGCTCAGGCTTTTTCAGGCATAATACTTGTTTATGTTATGTTCGGATTCTTTGGCTACATGGCTTATGGTGATGAGACAGCAGATATTGTCACGCTTAATCTTCCTCGAGCTTGGACAACAGTTGCTGTCCAGGTAAGGTATCTTGATAATAAGCTTTATATGAATGCATAATTGGTGGAGGTACTGCTATATCCTTGCTCGTACCCATTCCAGAATCTAGATTTGTGCATTTTATATAGCAGTTTGGTACTCTGTGGAATTCTTTGTTTGTTAAACAAGCAAATCCTGGTGTAATGTTCTAATTAATCTAACAGAGAAGCTGAGTGAGCTCATCACATTTGATTCCAAAAATGCTGGTCCTTGATACATGAGTCTCCATGAAGTATACATGCAGTTAATATGTCACCTTATGGCAAGTCACAGAGAGAGAGAGAGAGAGAGAGAGAGAGAGAGAGAGATTAAAGTCAACCTTCATCTTCTCTGTAGTCCCATTGTGAAGTTCTTTTTGTGAATATAGTGGGTTTGCAAAATAGGATAGGCTAAGAGAAGTAGGCAAAGAGGGGGATTCAAGTTGCACTTTAGTCAGTTTGGATTTAATTTGGCTTATCAGGATTCTGAGTAGTGCTTTTCATACTAAGGTCCATTATCTGCAAAATTAATTTGACTGGTTTGTTAGTTATCTTTTGTGTTGCCTATCAAACTTGAACCATTAAACTTTACTAATTTATGCTAAATTGGTAACAGATTGGATTGTGCTTGGGGCTGGCATTCACATTTCCTATCATGTTGCATCCGATTAACGAGATTCTTGAAGATAAGGTGAAAAGCGCAGAATGCTTTCAGAAACTGCTCGGCAATGAGCTCAGTGGCTCAGAAAGAAAGATGGGGAAGTGTGTGGTTTATGCCTCCGTTCTGCAGTGGTGTTAGGATTGGGTGCTTTGGCGTCTTGTGTACCAGGATTCGGAGTCTTTGCCTCCCTCGTGGGGAGCACTGTTTGCGCGCTTCTCTCGTTTGTTTTGCCGGCCTCATTTCATTTGTTACTGTTGGGTCCTTCCCTGAGACTCTGGCAAAAGGCTCTGGATGTTTGCATTTTGATATGCGGGCTACTCTTTGCTGTGTATGGTACTTACAACACTGTGGCCGGAGTATGAAGACATGTTGATGGGAAGTTGTCTAGTTGAGAATAGGAAATCAGAATCTAATGGAATGGCTCGTTACAAGTAGAAGATGGACGTGTAACTTTTGGAGCAAAAAGAACATGCCTCAGTGACCAATTTCGGCCGATACCGATGCCTTGGTGCAACAATGTGTACTACATGCATTTTGGTCATAAGCTGTTGTAACATTATCGAACATTCCGCATTCCGCAGTGGCTTCCTCCTCCTCCGTGTTTCACTGCTGTTGAAGATTGTTTTTTGGTAAATTGATCTCGTCTTTTCAATGAAGAATTAGTGCGGTTAAGGGATTCACATTAAAGTTGCTACTCTAATTCGAAAGCGGTTACTGCAGTAGCTAACAGTTTCTTGTTTTTTCTTTTTCTTTTATGATGCTCCTAGACAGATTAGGAACTCAATTCATGCTGCAGATCGGATGGTAACAACAATAGGGACGCAGTATGTAATCCTCTCGCGCTCTATTTTTACCTGTGGAAAGAGAGTGACCATCTTCCTAGGAAAAACTTGAGCAAGTTGGGAATCAGTGCTCTCGATGCAGTTCTCTACTCTTCCTCATCGGCACTAGAATTTAAAGGATGGCCTTGTGCGGTAGGCAGGAATCATGCCAAGCTCCATCGGCACACGGCTTTCTCTGTGTTTGCGCCTTCGCTTCCCGAGTCGTGGCCGTTGTTCTTTCGGACATATGATTTCAAGTGAATCCATGGAGAGTAGGTGAACTCTCCATGGCTAGCATGAGCACCTGGAGAGAGGGAAGTGCAGATCATTGTGAATGTTCATGCACAACTGGTTTTTGGTTTTTGGTTTTAGTCACGTAGTGGAGGATGCATCCCGAGACAATGCCCACTTGTGGCGATTGTGGCCCTGGCACAGATGCCCCTGTCAGAACAAAGACAAAATGGAGAAGGCGCCGATTCTTTCCTACGAGATAAATAGTAATTTCCGCGCGATTCAATGCATGACAACCGTCTTCGGAAATCTAAAAGATCCATTGTTGTTTTCTCCTTGTTCTTTTTCTGTGAAGGAATATTGTCACCCTTGATTCCTTTACTTTTATGTGAAAATCAAAATTGTCCCTCTATTTTATTTTATTTTTTCACAAAGGGGTTCGCTATACTTTTTAAAAAATGTCACCGTTGGTCTATCCATTTTTTTGCTTTTATTGCTAATTGATTTTTGGTGACATAGATATTTGAAATGCTAACATTGGATGTTGGAATACATAGTCGTGTTAAAATTCTCGCAACATTATAATGGTACAAAATAAGTATCGCATCGAACGAAATAAAAGGGAAAATTGTGTGTATGGGAGAGAGAGGGTCCATCGCAACTGCCATAGATGTGAGCTAAGCTCAAGCTCTAAGCTTGCAATGACCATGGCCATTAAAGGCTTATTTGTTTATTTTTATTTCTGTTCTCCAGAACAAAAATTTTTGTTTTTTTGTTCCGGAGAAAAAAAAAGAACAAAAACACATTTGGTAAAACTTTTGTTCCCGAAAACAAATTTTTTATTTTTATTTTCGAAGCAGATTTGGAACGTAAAACAAGAAGTAAAAAGAAATTGTTTCTACCACCCCTTGCAATGGCGTCACTGGCTCAAGCTCCCTCCCTCTCACGAAAGGGGAGTGTTGACACCTAAAATTTTGGTTAGTTAGGCTTTAATTTCTTTTAATCTTTGTTTTTCCTTTTTCGGATAATAAACCAAATATATAACAAAAACAAACAAAACAACAACAAAAGAAAACAAAAGAAAAGCAAAAACAGCAGCCCCCTTTTCTTCACGTGGGCTTGTGCGGCTTGGCCCCACCCCTTCCTTCTTCTTCTTCCCTCTTCTTCTTCCTCGCTCCTTCTTTCTCCGCCTCTGTAGTTCACGCGCAGAAGACGACGACGCGCGCAAAGGACGGCCTACGGCCGAGAGGAGTAGGCCGACGTCGGCCGGAGAGGATAAGATCTCGGGCGCCATCAATGCCGAGCACGCTTCACCGGATAAGCTCGGAAGGGGGAAGATTTGACGCCGGTTCAGCCGCACCCAGGGCCGGTCGGCGTGCGAGAACCGACGGCCGAACCTCTGTCGACCGGCCTCCTCCTCGCCTATAAATAGAGGAGCACCTCCGTCAACGAACGGCACGAGCGAGCTCTGAGATCTTCCCACTGAGAGACTTCGGGGGAGGAATCAAAGAGCGAGCGAGAGAGGACTCGGGTCGCGAGCTCGGCCGACCTCCCACTGAGAGACTTCGGGGGAGGTTGCCGGTGAGCGAGTTCGGGGAGGTTAGATCCGGCCGGTGGAGGCTCGGATCTAGCCGGAGTGAGAAGCAAAGGGGAGAGATCCGAGCGTGTGGAGGGAGAGCAGAGAGGAGAGAGATCGAAGCTGCGAGCATTCAAGCTTCCCCGAGAGACTTCGGGGGAGGCTCGACACTCTGCAAGCCCAGATCGAAGGAAGAGAGGAGAGAGTTCCAGATCCACCGGGAGGGGCTGGAGAGAAGAGAAACCAGAAGGAGCCGCCTCGAGCTGTACCGCTGTCCTCCGACACTGATTGCTTCAGCACCTACCCGCCGTTGCCATCCCCTTTCGTCAGATCTGCTGCAGCGAAGCTGCTGCCTGTTGCCAGCTACTGCTTCCGCCCCCTCGACGCAGATCCATCCCCGCGGATTTACTCCCCCGCCGTGCCACGTCGACCAGAGCCACGCCAGGCACCGATTGATCCAGCTCACCGCAGGTGAGTACGAGCTCGGTCACCCCTGTCCGCCGTTCCCTCCTACACTTCAACCCCAGCTGCTGCCTGTCGCCGCCGTTCGTCACGTCGCCGGCGTCGAGTCATCACCCGGTGACATCCCAGCCAGGCCCCATCTCAGCGCCGCAAATCGTTGAGCTCTAGGGTTCCCAAAATCCGGTTCTACGAAGGAGAAGCCGGGTAGGAAAGCGGGTCGGGCATGGGTCAACGATCGGGTAGGGTTTCCCCCCCAGATGTGGGCCTGCGCGTGTGGGCCGGTTAATCCCTGGATTTTTTTTATATAACGAAAGTGGGCCAAAATCGGTTTGGGCCTTGTTTTTAAAAAAGGGACGAAAATATCGAGTCGGGCCCGCGTTGCGGGCCCGTCCTCGTTCGGATCGCTGGCCCGGGTCGGACCCAACCCGCGGATCCGACCCGGGTCAGTTTTTATATTATTTTAATATAAAATAATATTTTAAATAAATAAATAAATAATAAATATTTTATTTTTAAAAAAAAATCAAAAAGTGTTTTATTTTAAAAAAATATATTAAAAAAATGTTTTAATTTCCAGAAAATCGAAAAATATTAAAAATTGTTGAAAAATGTTTTATTTTCTAAAAAAATCGAGAAAAATCAAAAAATAATTTATTTTCCAAAAATATCAAAAAAATATTAAAAAATATTTTATTTTTCGAAAATATCAAAAATATCAAAAATATTTCATATTTTCCAAAAAAGCCAAAAATTCAGAAAAAGCCAAAAAGACTTGTATTTTTCCAAAAATACCAAAAAACCCCAAAAAATCCCTTTTGTGTCCAAAAAATTAGAAAATGACTCAAAAAATGTTTTTCCTCCCAAAATGCATGGAAAATCTCTCAAATATCCAAAAGCCTTAGGGTTTAAACAAGATTAGGCAGAAAGGGCATTATTGATTAACTAGTGTAATCAAGTCCCCGATCCTAATTTTCTGCGGTTGCGAGGGAGCGAGTATTTCTCCCGATACTTCGCTTGGGTTTCTAATCGACCCGCTCCAAATCGATTAGTGGCGACTCCGTTTTAAAATTAATTTACGAGTTTAAAACTCAAACTATTAAGTCGTGAATTGGCGGACTTGGGAGAGTCCGAGCTTAATAAATTCAGCCGAGCCATTAGCCTCTTAGGCGTTCGTGCCGTGCGGGCGCCGGAAAAAAAGAGGTCACGACAGGAGAAGTTCGAATCCGAGAGGCGTCGCTAGAGGTCTTAAGCGTGACGTCCCCCGGTTTACCTCTCCTCTTTTTTTTTCTTCTTCTTCTTCTTCTTCTTCTTCTTCTTCTTCTTCTTCCTTTTGCTGGTCACCAACCTTGGGTGAGGTCGAGCTCGCCGGCCCTCACGGTGGCTTGGTGAGGCTCGATGAACTTGAAGGAAAAAAAAAAGAAAAAAAAGAAAAATATAATAAAAAATATTGAAAAACTAAAAGAAACAACAAAATTATACAAGTTTACCAAACGCATTTCTATTCTTGGAGTAGAAATTTTTGCAATTATCAAACGCGTTCTTATATTCGAAATTGTTCTTGGGAATAGAAAAAAAAAAAAAAACTATTTATGTTCCAAAATTGTTCTCTGGAATAGAAATATTACGAAACGCACCCTAAATTTCAAGCCTACAAACACCATGATAACTTGAGCTTGTGGCCATGGTTGGTCAGTATGAGCCCACCACAAAGCTATGGTCCCTCGATTAGTGTTCATGAGGGGGTAGAAATCATACTTTTACACATTATAACGGTTTTTACGAAGCCGTTTCAGCCATTTTTAGGTGCCCTGATTTTAGAATGTGCATTATTAATCACGTAGATTCCGGCGTTTCAAAACATAGCCCCAATGTAGACAGCTACAAGACAGCCGTTCAAGTTTGGATCGAATGGGATCCTTCCAAAATGGGCCGACACCAACTCGGCCATGTTATTCAAACAGTTCCCATGAAGGGAAGAGATATTCATCTTAAATCGGGAAAAAAAAAATCCTTATATAACCAAGCGAGTGCTGTAGAAAGAATAGGCTCCATGTTCGAGTCTCATTTGGCGCAAAAAAGAAGAAGCGTTCTTCTTCAGGTGTACTAATCCGAGAAGGTTAACATAGCAACCATGACCGATCCGTGTCTCCATAAATTAACCTATGCAAGCTAGCAATTTATCGAGTGTATGGTCGGATCAAGTGGGATAATTGATCACGAAAGCGTAAAGTGTTTTCCCGATTTTCTAATCACATCTTTGGTCGATAAAACAAAACACGCACTGGCATAGCAAATGTTTATGATTTTGCTAACTGCTAAATCCGACCAAATCCTAAAGAACCTAGTACCAATCTGGTTTTTATTGTGGCCTGTCCCTCCATCAAGGTTGGGCTCCACAATTATATTCCTTATTTTCCATCGGGCCCTCACCAACCCTTGTTTTTTAATTAAGCATTTTAAGAGTGTGCCTAGGTCCACATGATGTTTTTATATGACTACACTTGGGATCAAATGCTCTTCATTAATCAGACTCGCCAATCAGGTGGATCAAAAGTTGTGTTTATCTTAATTGGGTTGGATCGAAGACATGTCATTTTTATAAATATATTTAAGGTTGGAATTGTTGCAGCCATTGATCAGATTTAACAGCTAGCAAAGTTGTAAATAATTACTTTGTCAATTTGAGTTGCATTTCATCGACTAAATATGCGATCTTAATCCACTCATTTGGCGAGTCTATGATTAATGAAGAGCATTCAATCTGAAGGAGGCTGGAATTGTAGTCATACAAAGAACATGGAGGGCTCTTTCCTAAGTTTCCTTGGGAAATTGCTTTTATCTAAGATTTCGTTTTCACCCTTTTCAAGGGCTATATTGATGCTCCCCCACAAACAAAGCACCACCAATCATTTCACATTATTCCGTTTGTAGAAACATTCAGAAATTGAGAAATAATTGCTTTTATAGATATGTGGACCCCAGACAATATTCTCCACGTAACTAGAGATTTATTCCATTATTTATTTCTATAAAATCATAAACATTCCACTAACTAAATATTATGTTTTTGGACCTTCATAGGTCCTTCAAAGACTCAAAAGAGAAGAAATAGGCAAGAGATCTACTCTAAGGTGGAGGACCTCGCAATGTCACATTTTGTATTTTCTCTCGAGAAAGAAAATATTGAGAGAAAGTTTGCGGGGAGGGGTTTAGACGTGCAGGAACACTAACATGTAAGACAAGGAACGCAATCCTAGTAACCCACTTAGGTTATAAGCAAGTGGGGCGGCCTTGATTCGGGAGGTACTCTTCACAATTTGATGAGGTTATCCTGTGACCATTATCTATTATGTCCTATAAAATCATTGAAAGAAACGTTTCACTAACTAAATTTTTGCTTTTTAATTGAAGTCTAGCCGTCTGATATTAAATCTGGCAAAAAAGTTCAATGAAGGCAACCGTTGAGTGTGTGACATAAATACCATTTAAAAAAGATAAAATTTATGTACTCGGGTTTTGACCTGAAAAATTGCCATCGGCATTAAATCACACCCGTTTGATCCGGTCTCGTAGGGGGCATGATTAGACAGATGACTAAAGTTTATAGAATAGATTTTGATTAGGAAAATTTGAAAGTGGAGATAGTTGATTAGAATGATTCCCATGATTTTGTTCTCTATCCTTGGTGGCGAAAGCGAATGTGGACACTACCAACTTCCCCCCGCTTTTCCTTCGTAAGATATGCTCGATTGTAAAGTGCAGACAAGGTGGTGGTGGTGGTGATGGAGGTCGGGGCCCAGCTGCTAGCCAAAGCCCATTTGAAGACGATAGTTTTGAGACTCCCGATAGCTACGTCTGATTCCAATCTAAAGTCCCACGAGACTTATCGTGATGGCCGGCAACCATTTGAAGGCAGGGGTAAGCATAATTTCGGCATAAAACGAAAATCCTGAGAGAATCAGGTTCGTGGAACGGATTCGAATTCAGGTTTTAAGATATATCGGTTTCATGTTCTAAATAAAATCAAGAATCATCTGGAATTTATAATAAGTTTTTTTTTTTTATGTGTTTTAGCCGTTTTAATATTTTTTGATATTGAGATATTCCATCGATATGTAATATGAAAGTATTAGTCCAAACTTTCATTTAAGAAGATATTTATGATGGAGACTTTTAATTTTTTAATATTTCATAATTTATGTATGTCTAAATATGAGTTATAATTAGTAAATTGTAACAAATGATAGTCATTAAAGATAATAATTTACTGTAATTGTGAAAATAACCCTAAAACCCGTGACAACGTAGGTTCTACGTTCTTGAGTATGCATGGTAGATTCGAGGTTCTAAAAAATCAAAAACCTATTATAATGGGTAGACTTCAAAGGTTTCAAATGAAATTCAGATGAAATTTGAAACCATTCATTCTTAGTTTGAGGCATGACCATAGCGATTCCTTGGTTCACCAAGGAGTATTCTATCCCATCATTGTAATGTTGTCAAACCATTAAAATCCATATAACCCATTGAGCGATGCAGGGTTGTGTGCCTTTGCCACAAACAAGTTTGAGCTCGTGACATCGTGAACGGGAATATAATCTCATCCTACTTGGCTAGATGGTGTAAGTGGAAATTGGGTAATTATTCTGCCTGAATTTAAGGGGAAAAGTATTAACAAGAATATAGAACGTATGCAGCTATTCTCTTTATATCAAAATCAAATTTGGATATATCACGAAAAATTTGAAACTGATACACTTATGATAATTTTACTCTAAACTAATTTTTTTTACCATAAAAATCCTCAAATCAATATATTTGTGATAAATTACCATTTGTTAGCTTAAAAATCACATCATACTCATGTGACAAACTAATGCATCTATTAATTGCCATGTATAATTGACTGTAAAATTTAATGAAAATTAAAATGTGATGAATTTATCATAAATGTATTAATTTGAGGTTTTCGATAGTAAAAAAATTAGTTAAGTATACTAATTTTAAATTTTTTGTGGTATTTAATTTTATTAGACAAAAGAATGCTACGCTCACTCACATGAATAAATGTGCCCTGTCCAGAAAAAAACAAAAAACAAAAAGTGTCCTGTCCAAAAAATCGGACAAGACTAGTGTTACTGTACACCACCTTCTTCTGCTGGGTTGCTGCGGGTTGCCGCGGTTGGTGCTTCTTCTTCTTCTTCTTCTTCGTCAGCACCATCGTCTTCTTCTTCTTCATTCCCTCTCCAAAACCCTACTCTCTCTCTCTCTCTCTCTCTCTCTCTCTCTCTCTCTCTCTCTTTCTAACTCTTGAAGATAAGATGAAAAGCACAGAATGGTTTCAGAAACTGCTCGGCGATGAGCTCAGTTGCTCAAAAAGAAAGATGGAAAGTGTGGGGTTTATGCCCTCCGTCTGCAGTGGTGTTAGGATTGGGTGCTTTAGCGTCTTGCGTACCAGGATTGGGAGTCTTCGCCTCCCTCGTGGGGAGAACCGTTTGCGCGCTTCTCTCGTTTGTTTTGCCGGCCTCGTTTCAATTGTTACTGTTGGGTCCTTCCCTGAGACTCTGGCAAACGGCTCTGGATTTTTGCATTTTGATACGCGGGCTACTCTTTGCTGTGCACGGTACCTACAACACTGTGGCCGGAGTATGAAGACATGTTGATGGGAAGTTGTCTAGTTGAGAATAGGAAATCAGAATCTAATGGACATGTAGCCTTTGGAGCAGAAAGAACATGCCTCACCGACCAATTTCGCCCGATACCAATGCCTTGGTGCGACGATGCGTACTGCATGCATTTTGGTCATAAGCTGTTGTAACATTATTGAACATTCCGCATTCCGCCGTGGCTTCCTCCTCCTCCGTGTTTCACTGTTGTTGAAGATTGTTTTTTGGTAAATCGATCTCGTCTTTTCGATGAAGAATTAGTGCGGTTAAGGGATTCACGTTGAAGTTGCTACTCTAATTCGAAAACGGTTACTGCAGTAGCTAACAGTTTCTTGTTTTTTTCTTTTTCTTTTATGATGCTCCTAGATAGATTAGGAACTCAATTCATGATGCAAATCAGACGGTAACGACCACAGGGACGTTGTAATCCTCTTGCGCTCTATTTTTACCTGTGGAAAGAGAGTGATCATCTTCCTAGGAAAAACTTGAGCAAGCTGGGAATCAGTGCTTTCGACTCAACTTTCTGCTCTTCCTCATCGGCACTAGAATTTAAAGGGTGGCCTTGTGCGGTAGGCAGGAATCACGCCAAGCTCCATCGGCACACGGCTTTCTCTGTGTTTACGCCTCCACTTCCCGAGTCGTAGCCGTTGTTCTTCCGGACACATGATTTCATGTGAATCCATGGAGAGTGGGTGAACTCTCCATGACTAGCATGAGCACCTGGAGGGAGGGAAGTGCAGATCATTGTGACTGTTCATGCACAACTGGTTTTTGGATTTAGTCACATAGTGGAGGATGCATCCTGAGAAAATGCCCACTTGTGGCGAGAGTGGCCCTGGCACAGATACCCCTGTCAGAACAAAGACAAAAATGGAGAAGGCACCGATTCTTTCCTACGAGATAAATAGTAAATGCATTTCCATATCTGACGTCCGTCTTTGGAACTAAATAATTGAAATTTAAAAGATCCGTTGTTGTTTTCTTCTTTTTCTTTTTCCGTGAAGAAAAATTGTCACCCTCGATTTCTCTACTTTTATGTGAAAATCGAAATTGTCCCTCTGTATTTTTTTTTTTTTCACAAAGGAGTCACTATATTTTTTAGAAAATGTCACTGTCGTTCTATCAATCTTTTTGCTTTAATTGCTAGTTGATTTTTGCTGACATAGATATTTGAATTGCTAACATGGATGTTGATATGCATGCTCGTGCTAAAATTGTCGTAACATTATTATTGCGCAAAATAGATGTCGTGTTGAGTAAAATAAAAAGAGAATTGTGTGTATGGGAGAGAGAGGGGGTCCATTGCATCTGCTATAGATGAGAGTTGAGCTCAAGCTCTAAGCTCGCGATGACCATGTCAAGGTGGGTCGGCATGAGCTCGCCTCAAAGCTGGCAGCCATACCCACTAGAGTCTCGAGCTTGCAGCCATGGTCGCTCAATTAGTGTTCATGAGGAGGTGCACATCACACTCTTACAAATTATAAGGCTTTCAGGGGTCGTCTCAACTAGGGTATCAACAATTCGGTTCGGTTCGATTTTTTTCAAAAACTGAACTAAACCGAATTGTTAGAAGAATCTTCCGAACTGAACGGAACCGAACCCAAATTTTCGGTTCGGTTCGGTTTTCAGAGTATGACTTCCGAATTCGACTCTGACTGAAATCTCGAAGACCTGTCAAGAGTGCCATTACAGTCTGCCTTGGTAGGGGGAGAGAGAGACCCTAAAGCAAAAAGCTCTGCAGTTTTCACATTCATCAGCATCAAGCTGATGAAGCGCGCGAGTCTCTGTCCTGCTTATTCCTTCTTCCTTCTTCTTCGGGGTCCAGCTGCGATCTCCTGCAAGTCCTCATCCCTTTCCATTCTCTTTCTCTCTCATCCTTTCTCGGTTTGCCGTCGTCGGAGGTTTTCTTCGACCCCTAACCCTAATTTAGACGACCCGAACCAGGTCTTGAGTTACGTGAGGAGAAATCGCAGAGCTGGTGGTGGGTTTGCGAGTGTCGGTGATGCCCTGTGTTGCTTCGGTAAAATGATCAACACCAACCCTTTGCCTTCCCCCAGGGATTTTAGTCTACTGCCGGGTGCTGTAGTGAGTCAGAGCATCTTCGCAAGTTTGCAATTTGAAAGGAGAATTAAGCATCAAAATTCGAAATTTATTCACCTGTCTCTGTCTTCGATCTCCAAATCGTTCTCTCCATAAGACGCGTCACAGCTGCATCGCCGGCGCTCCCCCCGTTTCCCCTGTCACCCCGACCGACACACCCTCCTTCTCCCTCCACTCCACCGCTCGACGACGCCGTCCTCGCCGAGCACGAAGCGTCGCAGCTTCCCCTAGAACCGCTCCCCGCGGGTCCTTCGTCGATCCTCGCCTCCGGGGAGGGCGCGAGACGGGGTCTCCGGAGCCTCCGGCTCCAGAGCTGCAGGTAAGAGAACGGACAGGGAGAGGCTTCCAAGCTCGGCGCGGCGGCGGCCACTGGGAGGCCCTCCGGAGGCGCTGCAAGGCTAGGGTTTTGGCTTTGGTCGGACGCCGGTGGCGGAGGGGGAGCGCGGGGAGCCTCCGAATAAAATTTTTTATTTTATCGGTTCGTGGTTTAGTTCGGTTCAATTAACCGATAAAAACTGAACTAATGAAAAATTATTAATTTCTAATAAGAACAGAACTGAAACTGAATCAAATCGAAAAATCCGAATTTTTCGGTTCGGTTCGGTTCGATTTGATTTTCAGTTCAACAACTGACACCCTTAGTCTCAACCATTCTTTAGGTGCCTTGATTTTGGAAGGTGCATTACTAATTACACGGACTACACATTTCAAATCATAGCCCTAATGCAAAACAACAACAAATCTTAAATCAGGAAAAAAAAAACCAAGCTAGTACCATAGAAAGAATGGGCTCCCATGTTCGAGTCTCAAGTGGCGAAAAAGAAGAAGCGTTCTTCTTTAGGTGTACTAATCTGAGAAGGGTAAAATGGCAAACATGTCTCCGTAAATTAACCTCTGCGGGCTAAAAATTTACCCGAGTGTATCGTCGGATCAAGTGGGATAATTGATCGTGAGAGCGTAAGGTGTTTCCCGATTTCCTGATCACATCTTTGGTCAATGAAACAAAATGCGCATTGGTGAAGTAATTGTTTACGGTTTTACTAGCTGTTAAACCAACAGCTATAGTAGTTTTGACCCTAAAGAACTTAGTCTTGATCTATGTTTTACAGCGGCTTGTCCCTCCATTTAGGGTGAGCTCCATAGATTCCTCATTTACCATCAAGCCTTCACCGATCCTAGTCCCCCCTATTTCTCCTCCGTTAACTTTTCTCCCTCGGAGAGGTGACGATGCCCAAGAGACTTTCAAAGTGAGCTTTTGCTCTCAATTAAGACTTTTAAGGATATGTACTGGTCCATACAATGTTTTTTATACGACTATAGTTCAGCTAACTTCAGACCGTATGTTCTTCATTAATCATAGACTTGCAGTTCAGGTAGATTAAGGATTGTGTTTACCTTAATCGGGTTGGATCAAATAAATGTATTTTTTATGAGTGTATTTAGGGTTGGCACTACTATAACCGTTGGTCGGATTTGATGGCTAGCAAAATCGTAAACAATTGCTTTGCCAATGCGCGTTTTTTGTTTTGATGATCGAAGAAGAGATCTCGATCCTCTTGACATGCAAGTTTATGATTAATGAAAAGCATTCGATCCAAGGTTGGCCGAGCGCTTTTTCTCGGGAAATTGCTATAATGTGTGATTTCATTTTCACCCTTTTTGGGGGCTATATCAATCCTCTTGACTTGCGAGTCTATGATTAATGAAAAGCATTCAATCCAAGGTTGGCTGAGCGCTTTTTTTCTCGGGAAATTGCTATTATGTGTGATATCATTTTCAACCTTTTTGGGGCTCTATCAATCCTCCCCCACAAGCAAAGCAAGGCCAATCATTTCGCCTTATTCTGTTTGTAGAAACATTTAGAAATTGGGAAATAATTGCTTTTAAAGATTATGTGGACCCCACGCAATATTCTGCACGTAACTAGAGATTTATTCCACTATTTATTCTGTGCTATAAAATCATTCAAAGAAAGGTTCCACTAACTAAATATTAAGTTTTTAGACCTTAACAATTTCTTAAAAGACTCAAAGGAGAAGAAAACAAGTAGGAAATTCGTCTTAGGGCGGGACCTCGCAATATCATCTTGTGTATTCTCTCTCTCGAAAAGAAAAATATTGAGAGGAAGTTTGGGGAAGGGGGTCAGGTGCGTGGGATATCAGCACATAAAACAAGGAATGCAGTTTTGTTAGTCCACTTTGGATCACCCGGCAAGTGGGACAACCCTGTTCGAGAGGCTACTTCCTATAGCTTGGTAAGGTTATCCTATAAACATTATGTATTCTATCCTATGAAATTATTCAAAGATATGTTTCACTAACTAAATTTTTTTGTTTTTTAATTGAAGTCTGGCCGTCCGATATTAAATCCGGCAAAAAAAAAGAAATTCAACGAAGACAATCGCTGAGAAATGCTCAAGCGTGACATGAATATCATCTAAAAGATTATAAAATTTATGCACTCGGGTTTTGACCTGGAAAACGCCATCTGCATCACACCGCACCCGTTAGATCTGGTCTCGGAGGGGGCATGATTCGACAGATGACTAAAGTTTATAGAATATATTTTGCTTAGGAAAATGTAAAAGTGGAGATGGCTGATTAGAATGATTCCCAATTTGCCATGATTTTGTTCTCTATCCTGGGTGATGCAAGCGAACGTGGACACTTACCCACATCCCCTCCTTCGCATTCCGGGAGATATGCTCGATTTTAAAAGTACAGACAAAGGTGGTGGTGGTGGTGATGGACGTCGGGGTCCACCGGCAAGCCAAACCTCATTTGAAAACGATAGTTTGAGACCCCCGATGGCTACGTCTGATTCCAATCTCTAGTTCCCATGAGACTTATTATCATGATGGTGAAAAATGGATTCAATTTCAGATTTTATGATACGTCGATTTCAGGTTTTAGATTGAACAGAGAATTATCTAGAAACTGAAACAAGTCGTTTTATTTGTTTTAGTTGTTTTAATGTCTGCGCGCGATTATGCGATATTCAGTGTGTAATAAGAAATTATTAGTCCGACCTTGAATTTTTGAAGATATTTTATGATAAAAATTTTCACTTTATTAATATTTCATAATTTCTATGTATTTAAATATGAATTATGATATATAAATTGTAATAAATGATGGTCATTAAGAGTGATGATTCACTATAATCATTTAAATAAGAATATTAATGAAAACCGACCTTAGAATTCATGATAGAATAAACTCCAGATTCTTGAGTAGGCTGAATAGGTTTGAGGTTAAAAAAGAAAATTAAAGAACCTTTTCTAATGGATAAATTTTAGGTTTTAAATAAAATTTAAACGAAACTTGAAATCGCTCGCTTTTAGTTTAAGTTACAATCATCGCGACTCCTTGGCTCATCAATGAGTATTCCGCCCTATCATCATAACGTCATCGGACTATTAAGAATCCAAGTAACCCATTGAGTGGTGCGAGGTTGTGTGCCTTTGCGACGAACGAGTTTAAGCTCGTGATGTCGTGAATGAGAATACAATCTCATTCTACTTGCCAGACGGTGTAAATAGAAATTGTGTAATTATTCCGCCTGATTTTAAGGGGAAAAAGTATTGACAAGAATATAGGATCATATATAGTCACTCTCTTAGGTACTGTCTGTTTGTGTTCTTTGTGTCTATTCATAAATACAATTTATGTTCTTTTGTTTCGAAAAACATAAAAAAGAACAAAAACATGTTTATTTGGGTTTTTGTTCCACATCTATTTTTTTGTTTATGGGAACAGATTTGGAAAGAAACAAGAAATAAGAAAACTTGTTTTTTCCTAAAACACTTTCGAAAAACAAATTTTCTCTTTTATATTTTTTTTCTCTTTCTTTTCTTCTTATTTTTTCTTTGGAGGGCCGGCGATGCCGACAACCAACTGTCAAGGGTCGGTGACCTCGTGCCAACTGGTGAGGCCCTCACCATGGCTGGGTGAGGCCGTCGGCCCTCGTCAGCCGGTCGTTGGCCATGGTCGAGGCCGACAACCGACCAAAAGGAAGAAAAATTAAAAATTAAAAATTAAAAATAAAAATAAAAATAAAATAAAAATATTAAAAAATTAAAAGAAATAAAAAAAAATTATACACGTTTACCAAAAGTGTTTCCACTTTTTTTTATTCCAAGAATAAAAATTATACAAATTTACCAAATGTATTCTTCTATCTAAAAATTATTTTAGGAATAAAAATAGTTTCTATTTTTGTTCTCTAAAACAATTTTTGAACAGAAATATTACCAAACACACCCTTAATATGTCGAAATTGTTTTTGAATATATTGATTAGATAGAAGATAGATACAAAATCATTAAGTTGATATCATGAAATCTCAAAACTGGTATATTCTTAATAAATTTATTCTAAATTAAATTTTTAATCATAAAAAAACTTAAATCAATATATTTATGAGAAATCATAAAAAATCGCTCTAATACAATAAATAAAAGGTAAAATCTAAATTGATATATCTATCAATTGTCGCGTATCATTTGGCGATAAATTTAACAAAAAAATTAATATACGGAATATTTATCACGAATTTAAGATTTTTAATAGTCAATTTCGTATAAATTTATTATGAATATACTAATTTAATTTTTTTTATTATATTAACCCATCATTTTCCATCATTTTATCGGGCAAAAGGATGCTATGCTCGCCCCACATGAATGAATGTGCCCTGTCCAAAAAAATAATATAAAGTTACCTGTCTCGGAAAATACAGTGTTAGTGCACACCACCTTCTGCTGCTGCTTCTTCTTCTTCGTCAGCACCATCGTCGTCGTCGTCTTCTTCTTCTTCTTCTTCCTCCTCTTCATTCTCTCTCTAAAACCCTACGCTCTCTCTCTCTCTCTCTCTCTTCCTTCTGACCGGAGCAAGGAAGATGAAACCCAGTTCCCTCTTCCCCTCAAAACCCACCCCGACCTGCACCGCGCTCTCCGTCCTGCCCCTCCTCCTCCTCGCCTTCTACGCCCTCCGCCACCATGGCCAGCACCAGCAGCACCACGTGAGCTCCCGGAATGCCGACCACTTCCGCCGCGCCTTCCTCTCCTCCGCCGCCAACGCCACCCTCGCCGCCTACCTCCGCGCCCTCACCCTCCGCCCCCACGTCGCCGGCACCGCGCCCTCCCTCGACGCGGCCCGCCTCGTCCGGGAACACCTCGAGTCCCTCGGCCTCGAGACCCACGTCGCCCGCTTCGCCCCGCTCCTCTCCTACCCCGCCCGCGTCTCCCTCGCCGCCCGCTTCCCCAACGGCACCTCCGTCGACCTCCCGTTGACCGAGCCCGGCCTCGCCCCCGACGCCGTCGTCCCCTACCACGCCTACTCGCCTTCCGGGTCGGCGGCGGGCGCGCGGGCCGTGTTCGTGAACTACGGCCGCGAGGAGGACTACGCCGCGCTCGCCGCGGCCGGGGCGGAGGTCGAGGGGTGCGTCGCGGTGGCGAGGAGGGGGGACCTGTCGAGGGGCGACGTGGTGCGTGCGGCGGCGTCGAAGGGCGTGGCGGCGGTGCTGATGTACACGGAGGGGGACGCGGCGGGGCTGGGGCGGGCCGCCGCGGTGGGGTCGAGAGGGGCACGGTGATGAGGGGCGTCGGGGACCCGCTGAGCCCCGGCTGGGCAGCGCTCGAGGGCGGGGAGGCTTTGGGCTTGGACGACGAGGAGGTGTCGGCGAGGTTCCCGAAGGTACCGTCCCTGCCGGTGTCCGCGGAATGCGCGGAGATGATATTGGCGTCGCTGGGGGGCCCTCCGGCGCCGCCGGAGTGGACGGAGACGATGGGGTTTAAGGTCCGGGGGGTGGGGCCCGGCCCGACGGCGTTGAACTTTACTTACCAGGTGGGTTGGTTGGTTGGTTGCGTGGATGGTGATGGTTTCATTAGTGTTTTTGTTTCATGTGGGTCTACGGAAATATATGTGATGTTGCTGGGTTTGACTTTTGCGGCGCGAACAGTGATTGTTGCTTGGGGTTTTGGTTGGCACGGTTCTTGTCGTCTTCCATTTTTTTTCCTTTCAACACGCCTCATGTAGAGATCCTATTTCACAAGTTTTGGGCGGTCAACGCTGTTTGAGGAAAGTTCTACAGGGCTTGATACAGAAAGTTCTTGTTTTAATTTGTTTGCTGGTGGATCCCTTCTTTGCATCCATGGTTTGGCCTAGGTGCTTGGACTTGGGTTTGAAACTAGATGTTGCTTTTAGCATCAGGCTTCCTGATTGACTTATTTGTGAAGCTTTCGATGTCGATGATCATGTTGTTTTGACGAATTTTGGAGGATAACATTGCTTTCCATTTATTACTGCAAAGGTTTGCCAAAGAGTGCTTATACATGATCTTTGGAGGATTTATTTACCAAGGTGCTGAGCAATCGGATAGGTGAGTACTTGGTTATGCTCGGCTCTAGATAATCTCTAACTCAAATCGGAAAAATACCTTTCCATTAGTTTTGGCCACTGAACATCGACTTCATCTCTTCTTCCCTTGTTAAAATGCTCAAGCTGACCATAAGTGGCTGTTGATTGAAGGATTTGGGCTGTTGACCTTGCTGAAAGATGGCATCTTGCAATCATCGTCTTCATTCAATCATGATGACTTAATACTGTGGCAGTCTAGTGACAATTGAGCTGGTTGTTGTGAATTAACCTTCTGTGTTACTAAAAACCAGAAGGCAGTATGACGCACTTCTAGGCAGTTTACCTGTTGTTGCTGGAATGAGTGCAAGCATTTTTAACATTTTCTGGATGCAAACTCCTTTTCCTCGCATTGCATTTATCAACACATGTACTTTCATCAATAGGTGTGAAAGAGATATGGGGAAAAAAGAAATCAGATTCATCTTCTTCTTATTCCGTTTCTCTTCAGGGGGAGAAAAAAGTTGCAACAATCCATAATGTTTTTGCTGTCATAAGGGGATTAGAAGAGCCTGATCGATACATTCTGTTAGGCAACCACCGGGATGCATGGACATATGGAGCCGTCGACCCAAACAGTGGCACTGCAGCCCTACTTGACATTGCTCGTAGGTATGCTCTTATGATGCAAAGGGGTTGGAATCCTCGGAGAAGTATCATACTCTGTAGCTGGGACGCTGAAGAGTTTGGTATGGTAAGTCGAAACTCTTCCCTGGCAGACATGACGTGCATTTTGGATAAATAAGATGCCTTGTGCCCTTTATTGTTAGCTGGTATTACTGCTGTATTACACGCTTTTTCAAAAAGTAATTGAACTTGAACAGTGCATTACTTGGTACTTTTCCTTGTGGTTTTCCATCTCTTGCAGACTTTCAGTTATTTATTTTTCTGATGGCATGATCTTAGATAGGGTCTACTGAGTGGGTTGAGCAGAATCTCATGACCCTGGGTTCAAAAGCCATAGCCTACCTTAATGTAGATTGTGCTGTTCAAGGGCCAGGATTTTTTGCCCGTGCAACTCCACAGCTAGATGAGCTCCTCATTGAGATCACAAAGAAGGTGCAACAAAGTTAAAATGGCTTAGATCTTACGTTCTGAAACTATGCCTTTTAACTTTTCTGAGCATGTGTGCACTCTATTGATTATTGATGTATTGGCATCAGGTTAAGGATCCTGACAATAAGGAAGCAACTGTTTATGAGATGTGGACAAAAGCTAATGATGGCATCGATGTAAGGTTAACTGGTATTTTTGCTCAGAATGTCTGCACATTTTTGCATGACTTTGCACTCATAAGGCCTGTGGTCTTGTTTTTTCTTCTTGGTGTTTTGGATTGAGCAGGGTGTTTCGTCACGTGTCCAAGATATCTTTCCTCTCATGTACAACAAAGTTGAAACTGAATGTTTTTTTGTCTTTTCTATAGTGTAAATTGCCTTGTGCCAACTTGAACTCTTAGGATGGATATGTTCTTACATTCCATTACATCTACAGAAATGCTAGTTCTTGTTTAAATCTATCCAGGATTACTTGTGTTCTCAACCCCCTTTCAAATATGTATAGTGTTAGGAAGTCCAATGTGAATGCTTGACCTATTTGGTAAAGGAACACTAATAGCACAAACACCTATGTAAGGATATGTGATGTAAGTCCAAACCCCATTGGTGAAGGCATTAACCAGAGGGAGACTACATGAATATTAGGCAATGGTAACATATGGAATAGCTAGAAGTCTATGTGTGGAAAACTCTGACATTTATTCAAAGCCTTTAATTTGTTTTTTTTTAAAGATTGATGTTGAAATTCATGAAATAAATGCTGAAATTTTTACTCAGTGTGTTGGTTGTTTTCTTGAGGATGTTGAGAATTAAGTTGTGCATTGCAGACTGAGTTTTGACTAAATTAGACTCTTATTACTTAGAAATTGATAAGATTGGCCATTTGGCTGTAGATCCAAAGACTCAGTGGGATAGATTCAGATTATGCTCCCTTTTTGCAATACGCAGGAATTCCTTCTGTTGATATGTACTATGGAAAAGGTACCTACAAGCTTTCACATCGTCGTTTATCATTATTTATGAATCACTGGGGGGGTATTACAAGAGATCTGGCTCATTGTAATTTGATGCTTCAGATTTTCCTGTCTACCACACTGCCTATGACACGTATGATTGGATGGTGAATCACGGAGATCCTTTTTTTCAGCGTCATGTGGCCGGTAAGTTTCTTTTAGCTTTTCGGAAGGCATGTGGAAAGAATCTAACTTATCATTTCCATGCTCTCAGCTGCAGGAGTATGGGGGCTCTTGGCGCTTCGTCTTGCGGATGATCTAATTTTACCTTTCAATTACCTCAATTATACGAACCAGTTGCGGGTATGCAGTACTTTTTACATGCTTATGAGGGATCATCTTATAATTATTCTGGCAGTTTTTCTGGATTAGTGCAATATTCTACTAGAAGCACAGAGGTATCAGATTCAAATGTGGACAATTGCTAATAGGAAAGTGAGATAAGATCCATTCTTAATTAGGTAGATAGTTTATTGATACTCTGTATCAATAAAGTGGCATGGTGCAAAGACAAGTGTTAGTCCTACATGGTATTTTCTTATCGTGACAGCAATGACCAGTGTCAAGATGCATGTATCTTTGGAGAAGACTCTGATGGTTGCTCTGGCTCCTAGAATAATCCCATACTCCTCTGCCTCTCATGAACATATTTTCTGCTTTTGGTCAGGGCTATGTAGATATCTTGAATAACTTACTAGATGGAAATATTTCTGTGCACCCTTTGACCTTGTCAATCCAAGCACTTGCATCGGTGGCCAAAGAGGTTGAACTGGAAGCAGAGGTAAAGTTAGTGTTTAATAGTTAATACTTAATTGGCAATCTTAATTCAAGGAAAATACACTTTAACTCAGGTGAAATGTGCGGTTGTATTGCAGAAATTGAGTGCAGAGCAGACGACTGGCGAGCCCGGAGTGTTGAGGAGGCGAGCATTAAATGATCGGCTGATGCTTGCTGAAAGAGGCTTCTTGGATGCCGATGGTCTTCCCTATGGACAGTGGTTCAAACATCTCGTGAGTAAAGATTAAAAAAAAAAGAAAAAGAATAATCTTCTCTTTTGGGGACAAGCATAGCATGTACTACGTAAAGATTGAGCTCTGCGCTGTGGTTTTGGTTTTCGAAGCGCGCCTGGCAAGTCCTGATTGGTGGAGGCATTACTTGCAGGTTTATGGACCGAGCGACTACAGAAGCAGGACATCCTTCTTTCCTGGAATAGCAGAAGCCATTTGGAGATCAGCGCGAATGAGAAGCGGGGAAGGGCAAGCCTCGATTCAACATGAGATATGGAGAGTGGCTAGAGCCATTCAGAGGGTTGCCGATGTTCTGGGAGGTCGACCCTTGTAAAGAAAATTTATATCACACGCAGAGCACAAGATCGACTCTCATGCCTGTACACATGCAGTTAAGATGTGATGAGAAGAAACTCAAGGAAAAGGGCAGTCTCTGTCTCACGTAATATGTGCTCCTATGTAGAAATTTTCGGATCTCTGACATATACAATAGCTGCCATTACTCATGAATGAAAGTACATTTTGCGTCCTTGTAGTGTTTAGGTGTTACAGTTTTGATCCTTGCTTGTTCTGCACAAATTGACTTCTTGTATTATATGCAGCTCACAGATTAAGTCGTTGTCTTACCATATTTCTGTTCGAAATCTAATGGGAATTCCCAAGTGCCTATGTGCACAAGTTCAGGGAATTGTATTTCAGCCTTCCTGCTTTATATTTTGTTTCATGATGATGCCAATGCGTACATTTTCTGATTCATAATCTCGTTGAGGAGATTAATCTCTTTTTAAGTTCTTGTAGCAGCCACAAAACTATGAAAAGAGGCAGATCCAATTTCTGTTTAAATTGTTCGGTGCACTACTGGAAAGCTGCAGAATCTTCGAAGTTGTCCCATTTAACTTTGAGGTAAACCACCTTTAAAACATTACTATAGAATCACAAGCTATAATTTTTCTAAACAAATTCGCATCACTGCACAATTGTGACGTACTTATCTGAAAATGGCGCATTTCATCCCGCGAGATTGGTGCGGTTGATTGAGGGAGTCATGGGTTTTCTAATTCATAACACCAAGCTCGCATGTTCTTGTCCTAAGTGGGTCAGGGCACAGGTACAGGCACAGGCACAGGCAAAAGACTTGCAACTATTTATGGTATTTATAGGCTGTTCCAGGGACTTTCAAATGGCTAGCCACTATGCTTTTGTGCCTTATTTATAAGAGGAAAGTACATAATATTACATGGTAGGTAAATATTTGTCGGAATTAGTTATTTCGCCAAGTACCTTATTCGTTGCAGCAAAAATGTGATTGCAATTCAGCGTTCGGCAAAGATTAGCCAGATTGCAGGAAAGTTATGCATGGATGAGGCTCTTTAGATAAGGATAAAGTTAAAAGTGGATAACATCTTTTTCTTTTAGAGAGACTTGCGGTAGTTGTTTTACTTAAAGTTTAATATCACGAAAAACCACAAATCAATATATATGTGGCAAATTTATTATAAATTACCCTTTGATCACCAAAAACTTTAAATTGATACATCTGTGATAAATTTAGACATTGTTTGTTTTCATTATGTTGGATTAATACCATGAAAAATTACAAACCAGTACACATGCGACAAACAGAGAATAAAACCCCAAACTGGCATGTTTATAATAAATTTTTACCATCCATTAGTTTTTATTAAATTAGATTCATATCACAAAAAATCACAAACTAGTATGCATGTGACAAACGGAAGATAAAATCTTAAATTGATATATTTATCAAACTTCGTGATTTAACAGTAAAATTTGACAAAAACAAAGGAGAGTAAATTTATTACAGATGTAGCATTTGGATTTAAATTAGTTTTAGGTAAATTTATTACGAGTGTATCAATTTGAGATTTTTCGTGGTATTAACCCTTAATTTAAATGTACAACTACTATATATCATTGTCACATTTTGTATATATTCTGTGTCTAACTAGATGTTTCGTTCATAATAAATAAATAAGTCTTCTGTAATTGAAATTCACTTTAATTTTTGGGAAAAAACCACCAAAAACCCAAAATTTTGCCTAAAGTGACAAATTTATCTCAAATATTTTTCTGTAACATGAAAAACCCCGAAATTTGCTAATCATGACATATTTACTCTGAATTTTCATTTGTGTGACACATTTTCCCTAAATCATAGGGGCATTTTGGTCTTTTTACTTTTAAAAACTTTTTTTTTTCCCTCTTTCTTCCCTCCGGCATTCAACGCGTCGGGTGAGGGTGGCCCTCGCCCGATGTCGATGAGGGCGACCCTCGCCTGCATCGGGCAAGGGCAGCCCTCACAAGATGCCGGCAAGGGGTGCCCTCGCCAGACTCTCGCCAAATTTGGTGAGGGCGACCCTCGCCGGATGCCGGTGAAGGCAGCCCTCGCCTGACGCTAGTGAGGGCAGCCCTCGTCGACGTTGGCTTCCCTCCGTCGGGGCCAGTGGAGAGAAAAAGAAAAAACAAAAAAAAAACAAACAGAATAAGATGAAAATGCCCTTAATAGGGTAAATATGTCACAATTTGTAAAGTTTGAGATTTTTCGTATCACAAAAAAAAGTTTAGGGTAAATTTGTCATTTTGAGCAAAGTTTGGGGTTTTTGGTGGTCTTTTCCCTTAATTTTCTAACTTTCCTTGTTCTTCAATTACATGTGCCTATACTTTCCTACAATGTAGATTCAATGTAGTTAAAACCATACTTCTTGTTCGAGATTTCTTACCATCGATTCCAAGGGCTTGAAATAGAGTTTTGGAACTGTTCTAGAACTCGACTTCAAGACCCGAGATCAAGTTCACAATTCCATTCTTGATCGTTCGTCGTTTGTCTAATTCATGGGGACCGGTTCCACCAAAGCTTTCAATTAATTGAAGTTAACCAACAATCAATGCTGGCATGCCCGGCAATTCTCCGACCGGTGAAACTTCGTGATCGGGGGCAGGTTGATTTCAGCTAGCGGAAGCAGTACATCCCATCCCTGCTAGAAGATCGACATGTACATGCATTATGGAGATCTTGTTTTGTTTTGTTTTTTTTTTTCCTGTAATAGTCAACTATTGCGATTTGGTATTTTTCACTACACGACATAGCAAAATCGGCGTATTCGATTATCTTGATTTTAAGGTTGCTTCTTTTATCACTTTCTAAAGCAACTTTTATTTGATATTTCCGGTTTGTTCGCCAATTTTTGTTCGCATTTGGTAAGACATGGAGAGATAATTAATGCTGTTAGTGTCCATCATTAACAAAATTTTATAGCGGACAAGAAGCGGATATCATGTAATACCAGTTTAATTTTACATTTTATTTTTATATCTTTCAATTTTTAATGCATTTACTCTCCAGCGATAAATACAAACGATGTCACAATCAAACTTCTTGCTCGAGATCTCCATCGCTTTCGAGAGCTCGTAGTCTGAGTGGTCGAGCTGTTCTAGACCTCGACTCTGGGACTCAAGACAGACAGAGTTCATTGCCCTTTAATCGATAGTCGGTCCTGTCCTTGTGCTTACGTGGAATTAGGGGACCTCAAGGGAAAAAAAAAAAAAAAAAAAAAAGAGAAAGAGAAAACAAGAATATATAATAGAAAAGAGGGCCAGAAAAAGAAATGGCGCGCCGGGTAGGGGTCGAACCTACGACTTTCTGCTTAGGAAACAGACGCTCTATCCACTGAGCTACAGGCGCTCTTCCGAGATTTCAGGCTTTATGTATTTATATAGACTAAATTATCCATGCATACTTCTCCTACTTTAGCATGTATTCTCGAGCGAAAGATTGATTTCAAAAAATTAAAACTAGAAACCACCCGTTTATTTCATAAATCCAATTAGAGACTAGACTGCTAATCTGATCCGATTCTCAGGTAGATCTGTAGATCCATAAAACCATCCCTAATACCTACAAAATTGCATTCATCAATTAATATCATGATGGATCTAATTTCTATGCAGAGCACTAAAACTTATTCAGTTTAATTTCAATCTATTAATTTTGATTAAGAACTGAAAATTATAAGACAGAATGAATCGACAATACTTGCTAGCTAGGAACTTAATTTCTTTGAAAGTCATGATATGGCCTTCTTAGAGTTTTCTAGCACCAAGAACATGCGAAGAATTGAAATTTACATTAATAGCCCTAGCCTCTATAGAAGTCAAAACATTAATTGCTTGAATTATATTTCTTAAATGTCAACTTAATTTGATAATGAGGATGGCTAATGAGAGACCCAATTATACTTTTAAAATGAGCCATTGGCCCTTAATTTCGTATTAAAATAACAAACCACTGCAACATTTATGGACATCCTCAATCGAGCTCCCCCATCCTCTTCATTTGTTTATTAAATTGAAACCAAGAACCTGATTGGTTCCATGGAAAATGCCGGTTTGGTTTGATTCTGGATGGTTTCCGGATCTTTTGCACACCCTCACTTCCAACTTACATTTAGTCAACGAATGATTAGGTAAGTTTGGCCCCTAGGGCCCCCTTTTCTAATCCTCCAGAGGGTTCGAGAATCAAGAAATCCGTAGCCCAGATGGCCCACAGTCTCCCCATGCGAGTCTCTCTACCACACTGCTGGATCTCATAGAAATACCACGCCGCTAATTCGACCCTATATTCCATCACATTCCGAGCATGATCCAACAACTGTTTCTGCTTTTGGGCAGACTACAAGACCTAGAGAATGAAAGACCGTCAACTAATAATGCTTGAGGAAAGCCCATGAGATTGAGCCTATGACTCGATATGGCTAATCTCTGCAGATGCATGCTCCATTTATACAGAACGAAACAATATAACGTGAGCTCCGTTTGTTTCGCGAAAAATAAATAATTTGAAAAATACCTTCCTAGATATGATCACAACAGAAATAAATAAACAAAAGATATTTTTATCGCTTATGAAAACATTTACACAAAACGTTGTCAATAATGAAAAATGATTTTCTTTGACTAATTATACATAAATGATCTACTTCCATTTACTTTGGTTACTAACGCAAATGCATGGTTCATTTGCTCATTAACCTGTACATAAATGCAAAGGCATGGCTCGTAGGATTTCTTCAATTTTCCCAACAAGAGTTACTGGATACAACGAGAGACGCGACAACCCTTTCTAAAGCTATACTCCAGATAACCCCAATGTTGATGGACTAAAAAAGGCAATGAACGAAAAACTTTTTATTGACCCGAAGACTTTCCAACATTTTCACAGTGGCGAAAGCCAGATGGAAAAAGGCCATGCTGTCCGAACGAAAAGCCTCGAACAAAAAATGTCACCTAAGCCATTCGGTTTGATGGGGGGCTAGTTTTCAGACAAGTATCAGATCAGACATCTGGAAAAAAAGAAAGAAACGATAAACATGAAAGATCAGAAGCATCAATGAACCAAAGGTACTTTACATTGGTAGAGGTACGAATTACAGGTGACACTCCTCCTTTTATCTTTTACAGCTACATATACTTTCATGGCCCATGATGACAGCAACAACATAACGCGATTTTCATCCGCTCCTGACGTCTTTTTACTGTGGGTTGAAACAGCAAATCCTATTGTACTGGTGAAAATCCAGAAGCCAAGGAGCCCTAAAGAAAAAAAGAATCCGACCTAAACAGAAGGAAACAGATAGCTCCGAAAAGCACACTTTTATAAAACCTGTATAAGACATCCTTAAACGAAACAAACGATCACTATAATCATGACATGGAAGAACAGAGCAATCAGGACTGCTCATGCAGTACAGCTCTTTCTACAACACCCTACATCGGGTACAACCAGCCACTTGAAATTTTGAGGTCGTCCCCTGCTAAACTTAAAAACCCAAACTACAAAAAAGATCAAATAAGGGGAAAAAATAGTAAAATGGAACGATTCCCGCTATAAACACCCTCATCCAAAATCTTCTTATGCACTACTAAATTACAGACGTAGGACAACAGACTGGGAAACAAGAAAATCCCTTGGAAAGAGGAAGAGCTCAAGCAGGGCATATGAAGAAGAGATTCCATAAACGAGCGGACACCCACCTTCCTCACCCGCGCTAAAGAATAATTTAGCCTACATGTACAATGGTCACCCAGGCCATCATCACTTAGATGCAACAAGCGTTCTCAACCTCCACATCATTATCATCAAGTAATCCCTTAAACGGAAGGTCCTGTTAAATCCTCAGCTCTTCTTAGTTGTATATTTTAACAGGCTTCTCATGAGTGTGACGGTTCTGCAAATCGGAAATAAATCATGACGCACAACATGGAAAGACAAGCAACCCACGAGAATTTTAACCAGGCATACATTGACTTACACAGCAATGTCACCTCATCCACACAGAATTTTTAAAGCAAATGCATTAAGTAAATTCACCTGATTCACCACATAAGACCTCTTGGGAGCATCAGAGTGCTCCAATCCAAGATACTGTTCCCCATAAACATCTCTTCTCTGTTGAAACATCTGAGTCAGGTACTGACAACATGACTTATCTATCATTTGTCATGAGTGCTGTCTTTGTGTAAAGGCTGGGTGTGTGTGCGCGCGCGTGCGTGTGCATGTGAGAGAGAGAGAGAGAGAGAGAGAGAGAGAGAGATGCACCTGAAAACGGTTTGATAAAATTTCAGAATCCTCAAGATACTCTGGGCGACCCAACGAAAGAAATGCAAACTTCCACTGTTTAAGCATTTCACATTTTGTTTCAGCATTTGGTATGCATAAACACTATATACCCTATAGGAACCTCTACCACAATAATGGTAATAAATAAGGCATAATGACAAAGTGGAGACCTTGGAGAATGCATCATCTGGAACTTGCAGTTTCTTTTGTATGCGCATTTTCACTTCAGCTAAAGTTTCACCTTCATGGATGAGCAGCAAAAAGGGTTCCCCAAAGTTCTGCACTTGCTGATCAAAGCACACATTAAGAAGGGGAAAGAAAACATAAAGACACCTGCTTAACATTCTTACCAAATTAGAAGAGAAAAAATAATGGGAAGAAAACTTAAACTTGATCAAAAACAATTGTAGAACAATTGAATGTTCAATACCAGCTGACTTTGAGCAGTTTCCTTCATGAAGTGGTAAACATGAATCAAGCGATCATGTGGCCCAAGGTCCTTCTCTTCTTCAGGAATCTGAGCAGATAATAAATTTAAGTTTCAATAGCTACAACAACAAATATACATGAAAAAAAAATTAAAGAACAGTTAAGAAAAAGGATAAAGAAGAAGACCCAAAGAAAAACAACAAGGATGCTATCTTCAAAAGAAAGAGAGATGGTCAGAAGTGCAACCACAAAACCCACCATAGATAAAGAAAACAAGAGCTCAGACCAAGTAGTTCAGCAAAATATGTTATTGGCAGTACCCTGTAACATGCTCTCTCAAGATGTCATTTTAGTTTGAAGTTCAAACCTACTTTCCTATTTTTTATTTTTTTATTTTTGGTAAAAAAAACTTACTTTCCTAATTCACTTATTATTTTCTCTGCCAATGAAACCTGCTGGAAGAAAAACATTTTATGATTGTTGAGGACCCGTGGAATCTGGAAAAAAATCATTTCCATCAGGTTGGGATTTTGAGTTTACTCTATGCAAAGCCCTCATCAGCTGTCATATGCTTCTTCTAAGTCACGTAGCAATGGATTATGGAACATTCACTTATCAAAAATTTTTTTTTCTTAGATCAGCTCTTGATATGAGAATATTAGGCTACAATCTAATTACTTTACATGAGGGCTAGTACACAGTTTCATACAATTGAAATGACAAGAAATATTGGTGAAAATATAACCTTCCTTATTAAGAGATCAGTTCTCTCTGAATGACACACATTTCCTCGGTCAAGTACCACTAGAAGCGAAGGAAGAAAAATGTTCTCCATCATGGATCTTCCATACTATGAGGTATTCACATTATCAAGTAATCAGGCTTAAATGTTTTTGAAATGATAAAAACTTTGCCAGCCCAAGAGGGATGCACGGAACAAACCACCATGTTTACATTCCTCAAGCAATTCAACCAAAATTAAGATGATGAAAAGATTGGAAGGAGCAACAGAGTCCTATGGCATGCTTACCTCCTCAGCGCGCAATGTCCAGTATTGGTCATTTATATTCTCAATTTTCTCACTGGAAGGAAAGATCTGCACAGATATTTGGCATGCTAAGTGAATAATTTAAGTAGAATTTGACATCTAAATCATCATCACAATCAAACAATGGTTTAACATTTAAACATTTCTAATACAATGGTTCGAGTGACAACGGAGAATGGAAACTGAACACATAAAAATAACTAAAGCATCCACTGAAAATGCAATTACCTTATAGATCTTATGATAGAAGACTTCAAGAAGTCTAAGTTCTGCATCTGGACGAGACAAATCTACCTGTTCAATAAGGGATTTCCATTGAGTATATTCAGAAAGAAGTTTTTTCAGAGAGGGAGAGAAAAAGAAGAGAAATGGGGGCGGGGGGGAAGTGTCAAACAAATATAAGCAAGACAGGGAGGAGAGCTCAAACAACTACTAATCCATGCATATAAAAATTCTAAGCAAGACTTTCCACTGCAGCACATTACTTCAAAAGACGAATAACCCTCACACTAAACTTGAAGCAAAGAACTTCTAAGCCTTTATAGAAACGAAAGATTGAATTCCATTCTTCTCACAGTAAAGTTTGAAAACTTCTCATTTGCGAACTTTCATGGACCAAAAAACTGTAAATTCTCCTCCAGCGGAAGATGGCTTAAATGGTACAAGAAGTTTGTTTAAAACATCAAAAAGTAACACAGAACCGTCAACACGTAGACTGACATGAGCCACTCCCTACATAATACAATAAACTAGCTATTCTTGGTACTTGTTTTTCAAGGTCAAGATCCCAATTGGAATAGCCAAAAAAAAAAAATCTCTCTCTCTCTCTCTCTCTCTCTCTCTCTCTCTCTATATATATATAGATTGACCAGAATATGTGCATCTCCCCTTGTATTCTCCATCATTTTCCTAAAGAGAGGATAACTGGCATATGTCAATAACAATCAATAACTTGCCTTTGTCTTAAGTTCATTAATAACATCACCAACTGTGCTCTGCTTTGGAAGTCTAATATGATGAATTACAACCTGAAATGCATTCAAAAAATACATAAAGAGGCAAAAGTCAGAAATTTATGTACATGAGATTCCTGAAAGGGACAGAGAGAGAACTCAAATGCACCTCATCCTTTGAGGCATGATGAAACGCAACTTTCAAGTTCTTTAGACCTTGCAACTCTGGGAGAGGGATGTCCAGTACTTCGTAGTACAATATATCAGAGGTCTATCATAGAGAGAAATATCAGCCAGCTCATCTAGATGAATTACCAGAGGTCTAAAAGATCAAAGGCTCATATAATCATGAATCATGAAAACTCTACCTGGTTATAATGGACTAGCATATCTGAAAGATGCTCTACCCCTTGAAACTTCATTGGTTGAGGCTTAGGCTGTTGCGAGTAGCAATTGTGAGATGTAAGCCTAATTTTTGATGGATCATCCAGCCCAACTTGTTGAGCCACTCTTTCGACCACTTCATCATAATTATGTACTTTTGACCTAAAAGGCATATGCATAATTGATGAATATCATACACCCTCAGAAACCAAAAAGAGAGAAAAACAAAAAGCTGTAAGCAGTACTCACAACTCTAGGACGAAATCATCCTCCTTTGGTCTTTCCAATGATCGAAAATGAACAATCTACAAAACCATATTCCATAGAGAATTTAGATTGACAGACACAAGAAAAAATAGACATAAAAGATCCACCAGGACTGAAGCCACATCCAGTGTTTATATCGATAAACAAAACATGTCAGTCCATCTCCCAAATGCAAGATTTACAATATTGGTGAATGTGTGCATGAAAATCACCAATATACTACTAAAAAGTACAAACTGAATGCATGAGAAGTCACCAAGAGCACTGTCCTTTGCAGCTTTTCTCAAAGCATCTCAGTAAGAGAGCCCTTTAGGTTTAATGGAAAAGGAAATAAGTTTCACCAATAAAGAAATGCCAAGAAAAATTAAAGAAATGAAGACACATTTTATCTCTGCCCAAAAGAGCAGAGATATACAATTCCAACAATTAAGCTTTATTCCTCTATGGTGGGTCTGGTCTATGAATCTTTTTTATGCAATTGTGCTCTATTCTGCCTAAAGCCTACTCTAAGCACTCTATATCTTTCCTTGTCATCTTCTTCCACCTCATTTTGGGTCTGTTACCCATTCTAATGTGGGCTTCATCTGATAATAACATCTTCTCACTGTAGCATTCATAGGCACAGTTCCATGTCAGAATACTTCAAATGACTTTCTCATCTCATCCTTGGTTGAGGCTACACACCAAATAGATTCAAATCGACTATGGCTTTTCTTATATGCCCACAATAATCAACAAAGCATTCTTACATCTGCTACACTCATTTTGAGCTTGTGTTGGTGTTTTACTACCGGCTTTATTAGAAATTTCACTTAAGCTTAAATGGCATTCAATGGTTGTGTGAAACAACGAACACACTTGTCTGCTTTCTCCATCCCACTTGTATTTTGTGGATAAGATCACAATTTCTCCATCCTACATTGTGACTTTTGGCTGCTGCCTGTATTAAACTTATTCTCTATAGTCCATATACCATTTTTCAAGTAAAATCATCCAATGTTGGGGGAATTCATGGATGATGATATGGCTCTTTCTTTTGTGGCGACAGGTCCACCAACAACATTAACAAATTCTCCTCATAGCAATGAATTAGTCCCTGTGCGTTCTGGCATGGTGAGACTGCTTTGAATGATGTTTCTTAATCCTGAGGTTATTGTGTTTATCTTCACAAATTAATTTCTGCACGTTATATGGCAAAAATAAAGTCCAGCAAACAGAGCAGGAAGGAAAGAGGAGCTCAACTGCATGCTGAAGACAAAGAAACACACCTCCAGACACCAGATTCACAAGTACAGAAGAAACTCACAAAATCTCAGTAATAGTAGTAAGGAGCACCAGTGGTACCTGGCGGTTATGCACATACTCCAAGTAAGAAGGAACATCAGGATAACGAAATTCATCTTCATTGTCCATTCGAGCTTTTTGAAAGCAAATGATGTCCCCATCTTCAAGCTGAGAAGAGAAATAGAGTGCTCATTCTAAGAAAATGAGTGGAAAGTGAGCTTCAACAAGACGCTATAAGCCAATTTATACCTGACTCGCTCGAAATGATATCTTCTTGTCAAGATGCTCACACATGACACCAGGCACAAACTTTATCTCCTGGGCATAACACCAACATGAAATGAGGGCCTTGAATTTACTTTATGAAGGATTGTGACAGACCTTAGACAGTTGAAACTATGATGACTTTTATCTTTCACCACAAAAACTAGATTTTAAAAGTGGGGACTAAAAGCTGTTTATCGTGATTTTTGTGAAAACATTTCATAAATTTTACTTCTGCAAATACTTGAATGAAATTGAACCATCTAGTCCTCAAGGAAGTATGTCCAAATGCAGGCTTCCTCTTTCTCCAAGGGAAGGCGAAGGAACAAACCTCAAATAGTTCTAATTCCTCATCTTGATTGAAGCCGGCCATCTCAATCAATCTTGGCAAAATTTCAATTGGTCTACCATAAAACTTCACAAAGAGCCTACCTACATATCTGGTATCATGGTGGTAATTCTCATATAAGATAAAGAAAAAAGGTGCAAAGAAAACAGGAAAATTCTATATACAAAAATGCAAACTACCGCAGTTCTCCTTTCTCAGGGTTGTAAAGTTTGAAGAATAGCAAGATATCATCTTTAGATTTTTCGGGTGGTGAAACAGGAACCTTATCCTGCAATATCAAGCACTATCAATTAGACCATAGCAAAAGCTACAAAGATGTGGTACCCAAAGGCACCTCAGAACCGCATGCAGACACGAATAATGCATGGCCAACGACTATAAATCATTACCAGCCCAAGCTCAACTTCCAAGAACAGCTTTAATTCTGCATTGTTGGTCTTGTTCATCATCTCCCTTAACTGTCCAACCTATGTCAAGGTTATGACAATGTTTAGATGATCAGATATACATGAGAAGCAATTACATATTCTACATGCTCCAGTTCATCCTCATTCTTATGATGAGGCTACACCGATTAAACAAAAATCAAAGATGACAACAGTTTTCTTTAAGCCATCATCACTAACGGCCTAATCAATCTGTTGTCAAGAAAGTAAAACATCTGTTGAAGACTTCAAGTGCCTGACATGACCTGCCTACCTAGCATCCCAATTTCTACACAAACAGGGGGAAATGCCACGAAGTAATATTTGATCTTGTAAAGGAGAGTTTAGAGAGGATTTATAACTTCCATTAAGGAAAGTGACCTAAACGAGCTTATTTTACATGTATGTGGCTTTTCTGCATTCTCTAAAGAATCTTTGACATACTTAGAAATAAAAAACCTCCCCAATCACATAAATTAATCCATGGAATCGGAAAATGGGATTCAGCACTAAAATGTTATTACTGGTTGTTCTTCCTCTGGGGGTGCCAGAGGCCGATTTGGACGGTAAGTATGGTTTTGCCTCTTTGCCCATAACCAGAAACGCTGACATTGCACAGGCACACCAAAGTCTCTGGCAACTTCCTCCTGCGAGTTAACAGAAAATCAGTTACATGCATCAATCAACATATCTGAAGATACAAATTACTAGATAGGATCCAAATGACACAGCAACGTCCACATGGCTGACAAACCAAACAACAATCTTAATTGTTTTTACTGTTGTATTTAGATTAGCATAAAGCTATGTCATAATATAGCTACTATCCCTGTACCAAAATCACAAGACACCAAGTTAGAAGTCAGGTATTCTAAAAGGTCTTTAAAGCATGGCTAATTAACAAGGACATAAAGATTTTCAGCTATTTAAAGATACATTATGGTAAATTGAAGAGACAAAGTACAAAATTACAATGAAAAGTTGACCCCAATCAAAAAGGAAATCAATAAAGTATCACACACAGAAATTCTCCCAAGAGCAGATGACAGTCAAGATGGATTCCTAAATCAATACCAACATAGTCAGAGATGTAAAAATCAACAAAACTGCCAAAACAAGGCTAGATTAGAGAAATTGAAGCTGGAGCAGATAAATACTAGGGTCTGGAGAAACCAACAAAGTGTATTGAATCAGCATAATGATGAAGAGACTTAAAGAACTTTATACTAGGGTGAAGCTTGAATTGATCATCACATAAAGTAATAAAAAGTGTAAAGATACCTTAAAATCTTTAAACTTAATTTGCTTCTGAATGCGAAAACTTCGGACTTTGTCATGGTCCACAAGATCGAAGTATATATCTTTTCCAATCTGCTCAACAAGATCCTCTTCTCGTGCTACCTAACATAATAGGCTGTTGCTTTAGATATAATACTAAAAAAAGGCCTATGCTGCTTCTGAGTAAACACCAGGACAACTATATACCTTTATTATAGTATAAAGATGGGCTTGTGCCTTGTGCTTTCTCTTTTCCTCCTTCTCTTCTTGTTCCTTCTTCAACCTCACCTAAAGACAATAAGAACATAAGTCCAACCCATACACATCCCCAGCTACATGAATAAATAAAAGAGAATCAGAGTAGCATTTATCAAGAAAGGACTTTACCCTCAAATGTTCTGCAATGTCCTTCTCATCGACGTGACAAATTATTTTATCCTTGTCACTGTCACGTATATACACGAGCATGTATGCATTTGAGTATTTTGTAAATTTAAAGGGAGTGTTGTTAAAACCAGGATTGGTCTGCGGCAACTGAAAGAAAACATATAAAAATCAAGTAAGCTCTTCACAAGTCAGGCAGAGAATCAATTTGAGAATCAGTGCAATAAATCACCTCCTCCTCTCCCCCATACTGTTCTTCCAAAGCCCTCTTTATATCTTCTTTTGTCACCCGTTCATCATCAAATTTAAACCTAAAAGTGGAAGTCTCAAAAGACGTGTTACCAATTACAACAAAAGTTCCAAACTAACAGACCAATTGCCTATACATCCATGTAGAGCCTTGTGATCATCAAGAGTCCAGGAACAAAATATATCTTCAATTATTTTAAGATTTTCTTAGCAATTACTTATGATGAAAATTAAAATAAGGCAAGAACTCAAAGATGGAACATGGTGTAATGTAGTGCAAAGACTAGAGATAAGGTTGTGGTAAGTAAAATAATCATCCTTATTACAAAGCCAAGTTCACACATCAATAGAGGCAAGTGCAACATTGTGTGTGTGTGTGTGTTCTATTGGATACACTTCACCTAGGTGAAGCAGATTAACTTCAAGGTTGCAGTGACAACTGAAACAAAGTCAAAATTGTTTGGGGAAAAAAGTAGTCATGGCAATAGAGATTCACCAGTGGAGAAACATTGAATTTGTGATCATACTACAAATTAAGGAATCTTTATGTAAGTGTCTCTTCTATTCCGTAATCACAAATACATCACATAACATTAATTCATCGGAAATGGTACATGCTACAATAAGATATCCATCAAAGCATGTATATTCATTCATTATCTCATTATAAGACCAAATCAAGCATTAAGTAACATTTTAGAAATTGAAAATGGTGTTCAAAATATGCTTGAAAGTGCACCATTCCAATCATAATTGATTTGTGCTATTAAGGTATAATTCAGGAAGGATATTAAGTATATTTTTATTATTTTTTGATCGCTAATTTATCAATGTGAACATTTGAAATTGAAACTCATTGAATATGATTTGAAAGACTTGAAGTTAAGGGCTCCAGGTACTGATTGAGTCTTGTGATTGTCCATTTCAGGCAAAGCTACAACATAATAATCAGACAAAGTTGGTCCTAACCACGGATTGAAGCATGCTTGTAGCACATTAAAATTGAGAAATAGATTGCCACATCGAACTAATCATGGTCTCGATTTGTTGGCTGTTGCCATAATAGCTTATTACTCCATTAGAATGTTATCAGTACTTCACCCTAAAGAAGCGATAACCAATGCATGCTAAGCTAAGAATTATTCCTCAACACTGAACCTAACCTGCCTGCATTATGTTCAGATTGTTTGAATTTGAAAGAATGATGACAACTGAAGTCTTGGTATGGGAATGGAGGATGCAGATGCCTCAGATTCCGTTTGGCAGGTGAAAGTTATTTAATATTTGGAGCTTTTCTCATTCTTGATTCTAGTGGTAAACAGGACTTAACAGTGATTGAGATCTTGAGGTCACTGAACTTGCCCAACAATGGTTCCAATTCCAGGTGTTAAAGAATGCATATTTCAGTCTAGTTCATTGAAATCAAAGGGAATCATTCACTGCAGAATTTTGTAGCAGAGCAGAAAATCTGGCAATCTTTATCATAAGCACATGTGCCATATGAAAAGGACAAAAAATGAAACCCATTGGCTAATCTCCAAACAAAAATAAGATGCAGCAAAGCCCTTTGCTAGATAATCCATTAAACAAGATAATGCAAAGAAGAGCTAGATGATTCTGTCAGAGAGAGAGAGAGAGAGAGAGTATGCACAGGGAAGAACACATACCATAGATCAGAGAGTGTGGGCCTGATAAAGGCATAATAATGGCCACCATGAACACCACCACTATGAACCAAGACACTGCCCAAGACATGATAACAAGTCAAGGATAAGCGCATTCACCAATATAAACTATCGAACTTCACGCGTGTCAAGAGACATATACACTGCCACATGCAAAACCATACACAAAAGCTTCACCTCCAAGCCCCCAACAAAAATACTTCTTAGAAGTGGTCATATTTGCCAAAGAAAAAGAGAGAGAGAGAGAGAAAAGAAAAGAAAACACAGAAACGTGGCTTAAATGAGTGCATTATAATCAAATAACTAATATGATAAATACCAAATGCAAATATTCAGTATAATATACAAGCAGAATTGCACAGTAGTATAAAATGAGCCACTATGACTCAATGGAGTATAACCGTGAACAACTGTAAACATCATTCGGATTTGATGTTTCCAGAAGGAGGCTTTTTCTCCCTTGTTCTTTGTGTATTTTTCCTAGTTTTTTTTTTTTTTTTTTTTTGGGGGGGGGGCTGTGTTTGCCGGTGGATGGGATGAAGAGAAGTTCATAGGGGGGAAACAGCAGCCAAGAGACAGGCCATTGTGCAATTATGATGCAAAGGCCAAACCTGTGAAGAGAATAAAGGTTGCGTACACTCCTATCTGCATCTGGTGACAAATATTTTCCATTGTCTCTGTCTAAGTCCAGCTGAAGAGGGAACTCATAGCGATCATTTATCTGAATAAACAAAATTTGTTAGTAAATGATGAGCATGAGACTGAACTGATACCATTTCACCACAAAAAGAACAAGACTGAGACCAATGGATCTCAATGCTGAAACAACAAAAGAACCTAAGATCCCTAAGATCCTGACTGAATATCACATCCGAAAATTGGAACTTTACACAAAGTGTCAGAAATAAAAAGGAGAAGGAGAACGCAAGGAATTATTTCCACAAATCTGATTTATGCTTATCCAAAATCAATTTAAATCAGCAAATCTATAGGAACTTGTCTTATAAGGAAAAAGTAAAAGAATGCCTCTAAATCACTTACAACAATCACTAATTTGCTTTGGAAATATGCCATTTCTATTTGAAGCATGTCACTTTGTCGGACTATGTTCCTTTCAACTTCCCAAGATGTGTTGATAGGCATTATTACTAATTTTAGCAGTCTCGACAAGTGTCAATGACCACTTGTTAACAAGACCCTACATAAAATCTTCTCTCTAATCATTATATGCAGTATAGCATGTGGGAAGAGAACAATGAGATTAGGTGCAACTAATGACATTTCGTCAACAGAACCTCCATCAAATTCAAAAATTCAAATAATGAGTTCCATCACTTCAGTCAAATACCAAAATCATGGATAGAACAGTACACTTACCTTAACCATAGTGTCTCGGATAAAATCATATTCAAACCGCTTAAGGTGAAGTTGCAGAACTGGGGGGAAGTCAATAAACAGGACGCCCTTCTTTGCATCCTGAAATAACAAAAACAAAATTCCAAAAATGGACAATGACAACCATCCTTCAATTTATCTTTGACCATTGATTAGTTTACAAGAACAGGTCAATAGCCTTTCTGCAGTTTCCAAGAAAGATGCTAAACAAGAACATGGAAGAAATGAGATAAATAACATTAGCCCATTTCCTTCACTCTAGAGGACGGAGATTTCACTCTACAGATGATCAATCAAAATCCTATTAAGCAATCACCATGGGTAATAAACTCTGTATCGAGGAAAAATATTGATCCAACAGTAACCGATAAACTTAGCTTAGTAGGGTGATAAAAAAGTTGAGCAGTCTCCACTAGTGAAACTCAGAAGACAATAGTTGAAATTGGTATATCATGCACAACTAGTTAGCAGGATCCACTATGACCCTGAAATGCCAGTAGAAACGGAAGCAACCTTCTGGCTTAATATCTTATAGGCAACAGAAGAGAAAGACAATGATATCAGCTATTTGCTATCAAGTATCTTGTGGCCCAGTTCCATAGATACGAGACAACTATCTATGGATATCTACAAACACGTTTACTAACCTGCAAACCATGTTCCTCAGCTTGGTATTTGTTGTCACCTTCAAGACGTTCAACTTCAACATATTTGTCAAACGAAGCATAAACATCACGACACCCTTTAACATCAAGCTGTAGATCTGCCATATAAACTTAGCGTTCAAAAACCTCTCACTTTATAATAACATTATCATGAAAATGCGAACAGGGAAACAACCAGACAAAATCTCAAACTTTCGGCATGAACATTACCGTAAAACGATTCCTTTCTGGTTGATTTATAGTCTACATCGATGCACTCAATATAATTCATATGATGACCCTCAAATAATTGCTGTATCGTGCCCTCTACCACAGTTCCCTGGATCCATAAAGCACAACTTATAGATTGAATATGAAAAGTTTAAGCTACGACCTCCTATACCTTCATTTTATCCTCAAGCTTTTCAGACAAGACTCTATTCAGTTCTTGAACATCATGTTGCATAAATGAATCATAAGTATCCCATCCAAATGATCTTGTCAGTTCTTTTGTCGTGACACTGCTATCATGATATTGCAGCTTATAGAACAAACTCTGAAGAGCCAAAGGAATGCTTCCAGAAGGCATGTCATTCTCAGTTGTTGGCATATGGTATACAGCCTGAAATATACAAAATCAAGATGCATTACCATATAATCACTCGCATTCAAAAAAGGGGTAATGCAAGAGTCTGACCTTTCTAAAGTACGGAATATGGTACAAAGTCTGCAATAAAGAGTTCATATAACAGGTGGCTCCTTGGTTCTTAAGTCCCACATAACCAGTCTCCTTTTTTGAGTCGTATGACCAGTAATCCAGAATCTTGCGCACAACAACCTCAGCTTCCACGAAAACTGTATCATTTACCATATATCCTCTAACAGGATCATATAGCTCGCCAAGAGGCATGAAGGATGTAAAACCCCAGTCACTCTCTCTCACATTGAACTGATGTTGTGTATCTGAAGAATTTATATACATTATTTCAAAGGTAACATGTATAACTTAAGTAAAATGAGGGTGAAGATGAGTACTTTCAAAAACAAGATGACCAAATGCAGTGTACCATACTAATTGAAGTCATGGCATATATTGGTGAATTTTGAACCTTGGAAAAGCTCATGTAGCCTAAGCAGAACCATGTAAGCAGATTAGCCCTAAGTAAAGCTTTGCAGCCTAAGAGCACTCTCATTATTCCCATAATAGAGATGCTACATCAAAATTAAGCACAGCATAGAGCAACAGGGATGCTGTTGGACTAGTGACCTCTTAAAGCTATAAGCCACAGAAGAATTAAGTATGGAGTAGTAGCTACGTCATTCAGCCTACCTTCAACAAAATGATGAAGTTTCTTAGGTGAAAGTAAGCAGCTAGAACAGGAAGATCTCCAAGAAATAAGAGACAAATGGCTAAGAAGAACTCTCCAATTCAATCATGCAACCTAGTTCAATGACGTCCTTTTCACAAAAAGCGACCAAGGAAAAGCTACGTATCAAGGCAAACAAGAAATTCCCAACCCAGGTAAAGACAGACAATCCTGAGGACAATCTAGTGAATAATCAAACAGCTTCAGCTTCACCTCCCATTCTACTCAAGCATCAAAAGTAATGCCCATGCTGCTGGTTGTTTGAGAGATGGGTGTTGAAGATGAGATGAGAAATATTCTCCTCACTTCAATATCAATGTTTCTAGACCAAACAAGGCAAATGATACCAAATAGATACATTTTAGTTTTGTCGCTCTCAGTATTAATGACATCGAAATAAAAGCCATGGTAAGAGGATACCTATATCTTCAGTCAAGATATCCAGGTCACAAGCCAAAGACAGAAAGTGACCATTCAACAAGTGCAAATACAATAAATGGCTAATTGAAGCAAAGTAACTAAGAAGCCACTTAATTGTACCGAACATTTTCTCTGCAGCGAACAATAATTGAAGCAAACTACCACTGCATGCAACACAACATAAGTTCATCCAGTTGCAGTCTACAAACTGACTCTAGATATCTCTTCCACAAAGGCCTCCCCAACTGTTCTGCCGGGCTGAACTGCATGGCTTTCGACTTCAGTCTTCAAGCCCATTTTTCATGGCAAAGGGTCGATAGTAATTTTCTATTGCCTGTTTTTATTCTACCCATTTTCTTAGGAAAAAATTGTTAGCTGTTGACTAGGACAATGGGTTTGCCCTTCTATGAGCATGGGCAATTTTGTGACATAACTTTGTACTTCCCCTCTGGACCCAACAACTTGCAACTTCTGCCTCTAAAGTTTTTTTTTTCCACCTTGTTGATCTCTGTGGATTTTTTTTTTTTTTTTAATACCAATGAACAAGGGCCATTTTGGGTCAGAACCCTCCCTCCCTCTTTCAATGGACCTCTATCTCTCCTCCTATCTCTCCTGAACCCCCCGCCCAAAAAAAAAAAAAAAAAGGAAAAAAAAAGAATCCCCACGTGCAGGATTTCCTTTTTATTGTAAGCAGAGTTAGACTTTCAAATTCCTCCTACTAAGGGAGATCAGGTAAGCTTTCTCTCATAGACTAAACAAGATGAGCACTACCAGATTCATGAATTTTATTCTGCTGCTCCACCTACAAATTAAAGTTTTGATAAGGCAACAAAACATAATAGCAGGCTACCTATTTATTCTTCTGCCAACCAATACTAGACCACAAACCAAAGACAGAAGAAATGATTTTTCAATATCATCAAATTAGAAAGCATAAGCAATTAAACAGCCACTTGCTGATATACCGGCATTTGCTTGGCAAAACATATGACTCTCTCCAACAGTTACGTACCCTTTCTTATTGTATACTTGTTATTGCTCTGATTCACCACAGCCAAACTGAACTGGGCATATCTGCTCCATCCATACGGAAGTGCTGGTGAATCTGCTACATCTAAATACATAGATAAGTGTTCCACATTGTTTCCTTTTGGGAAAATAAGTATCCTCCTGTGGAGAGCAACCTAGTTAGTGCAAAATACCAATCACCACTAAGTATCGTACCAAAATCATAAAATCACGGCACGCGCGACCAATATCAATGAGGAGAGTTCAATTACCATTTGTAACCCCCCACAACAAAAACCTCGGAATAATGCTTCCTCACATTCAACCTAGGGAAGTTGTCGATTCTCCAAGTGAACTTCATCGAAGGAGGCTCCTCCAGTTGCTGAGTCTCCACCGCGCCAGCAGGATCCACCTGCGCCACGCCTAAACACCCGGAAAAACCAATTACCCCATTACCAAACTAGAACAACAGCATCACATGCACGAATCGCCACCCCCCTACTGCCAAACCTCGCAGCCTCAAGAAAACCACAGAGAAAAACGCTACGGATTCAACATAGCCAAGAAAAAGCGAAGCGAGCGAAATGCTACCTTCCATGGGCTGAGGCCCCTCGACGACCAAATCGGAGTGCGGGACCAGCATTTCTTCCTCCTCTTGCTGCAACAAATCAGCGTCGAAAGCAGTTAGTTAGCTTCCCACCCCGCGACCAATCTAATCGAAACCCTAAGAAATCGCCACGCTCGACGGATTGGGCGACGACTGAAGCTCAGAATTCAGAGAGCCTCCCGCCGTCACGAGATGCAACGAAAGACGGCCCCCATCAATCCTCATCAAAACAGGAACTTGAATTCGACGAAATGGAATCAGCAAGCAACAGCGAAAGCAAGAGAAGAGACGGAGATCACAGACCGCCATCACCGTCGCGAAATTAGTATCTAATATTAGCAGGCGCAGATAGAGAGAGAGAGAGAGGGAGAGATTGGGGGCGGCGATTACATCCAACGGCGGAGGAGTCATCATAGTCATGAACGGCCACGTTCCGGCGAGCTCGCGATCGACCGGCGGCGAAGCGATTTGCAGAGAGAGAGAGAGAGAGAGAGAGAGGAGATGGAAAGGAAGGAGGGGGGAAGGAGTGTCTCGGTAGAAGTGTGGCTTCGAGAGTCGTGGGGGGTTTCGCGATGGGATGGCACGGGGAGATTTCGCGGCAGGGCAGAGGGCAGGAGCGTCATTGTCAATTTGTCATCGCGTCGAGCGGGCGGGGAGCCAATGAGGGGCCGGCACTTGGAGGACGGCGGGCTTGGGGCAACGAAGCGCGAGCCGGTGACGTGGCGGATCCGCGGGGGGGGTCACGTGCGCGCGCTGTGGCCGGTCGGTCTTTCTCCGGGCGCGGTGAAGAACGGAATCCTAGTACTCCTCGCTCCGATTCCTGTCTGACGTCTCTCTCTTTTCTCTTTTTTGTTTTTTGTCCTTTTAATAATGAAAGCACCCACAGCATCTTTGAAAATGCTTACGTGTTGCCTTTACAAGACAATTGTAAACATTAAAAAAAATAAAAAAAAAGTTATTTGAAGTCTTAGAAAAATATAAATATCTTAAAGAAAGGAAGAAGAAAAATCGAATTGGGCTTTAGGTTCAAGGACAATTAGCTATGTAGAAGCGCCCCTGCTTTCGCCGCCACTCTAGCGTCCCTCGCTAGACTCAACTCGCGCTAACATAGTTATCGTGACGACCTTTGTGTTAAATTAGAAAATTGTAATTATGTGTTTATGTCGCACTTGAATTTTTGCGAAGTTGTGGCCTTAAATGCCAATCACAACCTAACTATGTATTTGGAAGGTTAGTTTTGAGATAACTTATCGCATCGCCAAGATTTAGTAAAGATCTTATTATTAATGATAAATTTCTAGATAGCTCGATAACTTGTCAATAACTAGAAACTTACCAGTGGAATTAGTGCCCTACGGATACGTACGTGCTCGCTCTTGGGGGAACAATGTTGCCACCAATGAACCAAGTGAAGATAAAGTTGAATGCTAAACAACTTGATAATCTATTATTGACTTAGAATTTCCGAATTTTTAGACTTTGATAATATCTTTATTTGGTCGGTAACTTGCCGCCCAAAAAGCGAGCCTACACTAATATGGTAAGTTACTAATTTGCCTAGTACCTTACTAAGTTCAATGGTAAGGTTCTATTTCCAAGAATTATCTTTTTTAAAAAGTTTGATATTTTATTGTGGAATTTGGTATTAGTAAATTCATCAAATTTTTTTTTTTGTAACTTACTATAGAAAAACGTGCAATTCAACTTCATTTGAAGTTACTAAGATCGATTTTATTTTGAAAAAGCAAATTCCTCGCGTTGTTGGTAACTTATCAACTTGTGAATGATCTTATCTTGATAAATTAATGATTCTAACGTAAGTTACTAATGACATTGGTGAGTTTTTTTTTTTTAAAATATATTTTTAATGGTGAATTTCTTTAAAAAAAAGGATTAAGTTATATTCTGCTTGAAGTACATTTGTTACTGCCCGTATTTTATTATGTATAAATAGACTTACAATAATAAGATCTTAGTTTCATCGCAAAGTTTTGAGAAGTAAATTTCTAAAAAAAAAATTGTAACTTATCATTTTGTACGTTGTTGTAAGTTGCTAACATGTCCGTAAATAGCCCTTGACGTATATGTTGGACATGTGGCCTACTAACCGGCACCTACAAAAACTTTACCAGCAAAGATTTCAACTTTACTAATATCCTTACAGATTTACCAACACCGAAATTTGTTCCCCATTTGCCCAAACGGAACGTTATGCTCTGAATGAAAAGTGATATCAGTTCATTGCATCAGGAGGACACGAGTGTGAAATGCTTGTGGGAGGAGAGAGTGTTGTTGTCCAAAACCATCCTTGAAATCTTTCTGCAGGACATGTACATGCACAAAAGAAGATCCTCGGTCTCGACTTTAAAGAGAGAAACAGATCCAACTTCGGTCACGATAGGGTTAAGCGGACCGACACAAAGCATCGACAGGTTTACAAACCTCCGATGAAATGGCCGAAAGAGAACCACAGAAAATGTGAAATTCAAAGTGTATAAAGGCACAGCTGATGTGGTAACTCCCACAAGATAATTATCAGAAGGTGACTGTTTCTCAATGGCACAGGCTTTCACCACTCAAAGCACTTAATAGCAAGATATTTTACACACAGAGTTCTATTCACATGAGCAATCCATCTGAACGGTGCTCTCATGGCCGGTTCTGATCCAAGGCAAAAGGTTTCAACCAAAATGCATCTTCAGATTTGACCAAGCAGTGGTCGATCTAGACATTCTTTCTTCAGCTATTCTCTTCGTCTCCTCGGCCTCCGCTGCTTTTTTCTCTTGATCCCTGTACCCAGACTTCGCTTTTTCCGACTCGACCATCAAATTCTCCCAGTCCGAAATGAGCTTCTCTCTTCTGGAACTCACTTCCTCTAGTTTTTTGTTGAGCTCTTCCTCCTCTTCGGTCAGGTCACCCAACAGCTGCTTATACAAGCCGTGAGTCTCTTGAATCTTCTTCATTGTTGCAAACTTTTGATCCTTCAGCAACTTCTGCATCTCAAATTCAAAATTGTCCCGCTCAAAGGTCAAAAAGTCGGATGTGAACTCGTCAAAGTTGGCCCAAAAGGCTTTGACTGACTTTTGCTGGTCCCATGATAACCCGCTTTTGGCTATGCTTAGCGTTGACACTGCCTCAGCCAATCTGTCTTTTATATTGAGCTTGAAGACATCGGAAAGGCACTCCTTCAGAGACAGCCTAGCCTTCTTTACTTCTTCCAAGGTGGGAGCCTCAGAAGTTGAAAGAGCACCTGTTTGATTGCTCGGGTACGACCCTCCTCTGGCCAGAGAACTCTCAGCAACGTTAATAAATTCGTCAAGATTTGAGAAATATGTGTTGAATGTATCTGTTGGTGTTGCATGAGGAATATTTGCAGGAGGTTCAGACAACCGAATATTTTCAGCTGGGAGCTGGGGACCCAAAATCTCAGCTACAACCATCAAAGTGTTGTTCACTAAATACCCATTACGGCTGTCATGGACTTCGCTCAATAGAATGAAGGATGTGAAGCCCGAGAGACTCTCTCTTGCAGTGAAATTGTGTTCCATCTCTGCATTTTGTTCAGATGGGGACTTCAGTAAAAAGGGGTAACAACAGGTTAAAGATAACCACAAGAATGCAGTTAAAGCATACTTCGAGAAAGCATTGCAACAACAAGACCTAAACGCGCTCTCTCAGTTTGCTTAATCAGAAACTCGGTCTGGTTTAGCTGAAATGGAAAAAATTCAAATACCAAACCCCTTCTATGTTCATTTAATATAGTACCTAAAATCCTGCAATTTGTCCCACAAACAGTATTGACATGGCAAATCTCCACTCCTTCCATAATTCTAAATTGTCCAGATGTTCACACATGCCATCTGAACTTTCGGAGCCAACTATTCATATTGTCACCTTAGATGCTTTGAAGTGCATGAAAACGCATGTGCAATTGGAATCAGGACAAATTGTATACTCAGAAGAAACGTAATCTCATCTATAAAGTGGGCATCTCCATAAACAGATGTGCTATGGCCTATTGAGTAATTCTCACTTTATTCCCTGTAAGTCACACTTACAAGTCAAATAATCCTTCAGTATTCTTTCGGAAAGAGAATTGTCTTTGCTAATTTACACCACAAATATATGGAATACTCTATGTAAGATGAATGATGGTGGATGTACTTCATACGAATCACAATTTTGTAAGTTATTGGCATAAGCAAGATTTCTCAGGTTACGAATCAAATTTGCCATTGCACCAAATTCATGAGTGCAGACTTCATTAATTCAAATACCATCAATTGCAAGAACATATATGTGCCTAATTTCTAACAAGACATGAAAGAGGACTTCAGTAGCAGATATGAAATAAAGAGGACTTCAGTAGCAGATATGATGAAATAAGGTTTCTCATCCCCCCAAATACCATATCTCAAAATTAGATTCCAACAGCAGACAGAAAAACCAGACATAATCAGAGTCACAATCAACATACCCCTAATCCTAGAGTTGCCATAATTGTTCTGATCAATCAGAATCAATTTGAAATGGGCGTTTCTGCTCCACCTGGACGGTAGCCTCTCAGAATCAGCGACATCCAAGTATATCGACAAATGGTCTGTATTACTCCCCTTGGGGAAGATAAGTATTCGCCTGCTCACATCAACCATACCATACAAGAGAAAGGATAAGTCTCAGGAAAATCAACAGCTAAAGATAACGGAAAGACAAGAACAGGCCACAATTTGATCATTGTGCTTGCCAAAAATTGAATACAATGGTTACCAGGCATTGTTGCTGAGCGTGAACACTTCGGAGTAGTACTTCTTTTGAGTCAAGCCAGTGAAGTTGGTAATCTTCCATGTGTATTTCCATAAAGTGAAACTTTGCTCTTCCATCACGTGCTGCCCCATAATCCAATCAGTTGAAACAAAAAAGACGCGTCATCAGTCTTTACAATGCAGAACACACACCGGCTACCAAAAATTGAAATGAAAAAATCGCAGACATCAGCATTCCTTAACATTGAAACCAAACAAGCGTTCTTATCCTCCACCTCATTATCATCTAGTAGTCCCTTAAATGTAAGGTCCCATTAAATCCTCAGCTTTTCTTAGTTGTATATTTTAACAGGGTTCTCATGGGTATGGTGATTCTGCAAAATGGGAAATAAATCACGATGCCCAACATGGAAAGCCAAGCAACCAACAAGAATTTTAACGGGGCATAAAATGGCTTACACGGCAGTATCACCTTGTCCACACTGAATTTCTAAGGCAAATGCGTCAAGTACAGAGAAAAGCCATGTTCGCCACAACTTTATTATGGCTTTTCTTAAAAATGCCCATACAATCACTAAAGCATTCACACATCCGCTATCCCCATTCTGAGTATGTGTCAGCATTTGACTACCAATTTTATTAGATATATCACTTAAGCTTAAGTGGCAATCAACGGTTGCGTAAAACCAAGAACACTCCTCAACATTCTCCATCCCACTTGTATGTTGTGGGTAAGAACTCCATAATTTCTCCATCTACATTGTGACATTTGACCCGCTGCCCTTATTTGAACTTATCCTCCATAGTCCATATACTAATTTTTTGGACTGACTTAAGCAAATCCTAATGTTCCAACGTTTCCTACTACAATGTGAGTTTTGAATTCTCTCCGGTTGATTGTCAGCTTTCATCTACAAACATCAGCAAAATGCATATGCCAAGGGTATCATCTTGAATATTCCCAATTAGCTTTGAAAGCGTAAGGATAAGCTTAAAGCCGAAAACTTGGATCAATCCTAGGCTAGAGGATAAACCTTGATTTATCTTTGTTGTACATGAACAACATGTACTCCTTTCCTCTATAGAATTCTCCAAAGAATTTCCCTTGTAACCTGTCATGTTTCCTCCAAATTAATGAAAACAATGCATAAATCCCTTTGTCCATCCTTATGCCTTTCCAGCACATATAGCCTTCACAAATATCAAATAATATCATCGAATGCTAAGCGAATTCATGGATGACAGTATGGCTCTTTCCTATAAGTTGACAGGTCCATTAACACACTCCTCATAGCAATGAACTAGTCCCTATAAGTTGTGGCATAGTGAGAATGCTTTAAAAGATGGTTCTTAATCCTCTTACTAAATTAGTTTCTGCACGTCATACGGCCAAAACAAAGTCCAGCAAAGAGCAGAGGAAAGAAAGAGGAGTTCAACTGCATGCTGAAGACTAAGCAAAACAACTCCAGACACCAGATTCACAAGTAAAGAAGAAACTCACAAATACTCGAGTGATTGTAGTGAACAAATGATGGCTGGTGTTACCTGGCGATTACGCATGTACTCCAAGAAAGAAGGAACATCAGGATAACGAAATTCAACTTCATTGCCTATTTGAGCTTTTTGAAAGCAAATGATGTCCCCATCTTCAATCTGAGAAGAGAAATAGAGTACTCATTCTAAGAAAATGAGTGGAAAGTGAGCTTCAACAAGATGCTATAAGCCAATTTATACCTGACTCGCTCGAAATGATGTCTCCTTGTCAAGATGCTCACACATGAGACAAGGCTCAAACTTTATCTCCTGGGGATAACACCAACATGAAATGAGGGCCTTAAATTTACTTTGCCAAGCTTTATGGCAGACCTTATATAGTTGAAACTATGATGGCTTTTATCTTTTACCACAAAAACTAGATTTTAAAAGAGGAGAGTAAAAGCGGCTTGTTATGATTTTTGCAAAAACAGGTCATAAATTTAACTCCTGTGCAAATATTTAGCCAACTTGAATGAAATTGAAGTATCTTTTCCTCAGGGAAGTATGTTCAAATGCAGGCTTCCTCTTTCTCCAAGGTAAGGGAAGGAACAAACCTCAAATAGTACTAATTCTTCATCTTGATTAAAGCCTGCCATCTCGTTTAATCTTGGCAAAATTTCAATTGGTCTACCATAAGTCTTCACAAAAAGCCTACCTACATATCTGGTATAATGGTGGTAATTCTCTTGTAAGATGAAGAAAAAAGGTGCAAAGAAAACAGGAAAATTTTATATACGGAAATGCAAACTACCGCAGTTCTCCTTTCTCAGGGTTGTAAAGTTTGAAGAATATCAAGATATCTTCTTCAGATTTTTTGTGTGGTGAAACAGGAACCTGAACCTGCAATATCATGCACTGTCATTTAGACCATATGGTACCTTCCAAAGCCACCACAGAATCACATGCCAAACACAAATATGCATGGCCAATGACTATAAATCACTACCAGCCCAAGCTCAACTTCCAAGAACAGCTTTAATTTCGCATTGGAAGCCTTGTTCGGCATCTCCCTTAACTGTCCAACCTATGTCAGAGGTTATCACAATCATTAGATGATCAAATATACATGAGAAGCAATTACACATTCTACATACTCCAATTCGTCCTCATTCTTATGATGAGCCTGAGCCGATTAAACAAAAATCAAAGATGACAGCGGTTTTCCTTGCACCACCATCACTAAAGGCCCACTCAAATTCTTGTCAAGAAAATAAAATATCTCCTGAAGACTTCAGTGCATGACATGACCTGCCTACCTAGCATCCCAATTTCCATGCAAACAAGGTAAAGGCCATAGAGTAATATTTGATGCTTTTGTTCATAAGGAATAAGTTCATATGGTAGATAGCAGATACCGTAAGAGAGAGTTTAGAGAGAACTCATAACTTCCGTTAAGGAAAGTGACCTAAATGAATTTTACATGTATCTACCTTTTCTGCATTCTATGAAGAAACTGACGTACTTAAAAAAGGAACCTCCCAAATGACCTAAATCAATTCATGGAATTGGAGAATGGGATTCAGCACTAAAATGTCATTACTGATTGTGCTTCCTCTTGGGGTGTCAGAGGTCGATATGGACGGTAAGTACAGTTTTGCCTCTTTGCCCAAAACCAGAAACGCTGACATTGCACAGGTACACCAAACTCTCTGGCAACTTCCTCCTGTGAGTTACCAGAAAATCAGTTACATGCATCACTTAGCATCAAGTGATATCATCATATAACTACTATCCGTGTACCGAAATCAGAAGACACCAAGTCAGGTGTCAGGTACTTTTAAAGGTCTATGAAACATGGTCAATTTACCAGGATATAACGATTTTCAGCTCTTCAAAGATTTATTATGGTAAATTGAAGAAACAAAGTACAAAATTACATTGAAAAGTAAGCACACAATTATCAAAGAAAATGAGCAGGTATCGCATGCAGAAATACTTTCAAGAGCAAATGACAGTCAAGATGGATTCCGGAATCATCACTGATGTAGTTGGAGAAGTAAAGACAACAAAAGTGCCAAAAACAAGGCTATATTAGAGAAGAATTGTGGCTGGAACAGAATAAATGCATTATAGGGTTTGTAGAAACCGGCAATGTGTATTGAACCAGAACAAACTAATGAGAAAGAGACTTAAAGACCTAACTATACTGGGGTGAAGCTCGAACTATTCATTAGCTGAAGTCACGAAAAGTGTAAAGATACCTTGAAAAGACTAAACGGCATTTGCTTCTGAATGCGAAAACTTCGGACTTTGTCATGGTCCACAAGATCAAAGTATATATCTTTGCCAATCTGGTCAACAAGATCCTCTTCTCGTGCAACCTAGCATAATAAGCTGTTGCTTTAGACATAATATTAACAAAAGGCCAATGCTGCTTCTGAGTATACACCTTTATTATAGTATGAAGATGGGCTTGTGCTTTGTACTTTCTCTGTTCCTCCACCTCTTCTAGTATCTTCATCAAACTCATCTAAAGACAATAAGAACATAAGTCGAATCCATTACATTCCCAGCTCCACAAATACATAAAGGAGAATAGGAGTAGCACTCATCAAGAAAGTATTTTACCCTTTTGTCCTTGTCACTGTCACGTCATACAAGCACGTAAGCATTAAAGTACTTAATAGACTAGAAGGGAGAGTTGTTGAAACCAGGATTGGTCTGTGGCCACTGAAAGAAAATAAATAGAAGACATATAAGTTCATCACAAGTCAGGCAGAGAATAAATTTGATAATCAGTGTAAGCTATCACCTCCTCCTCTGCCCGATACTGTTCTTCCAAAGCCCTCTTTGTATCTTCTTTTGTCACCGGTTCATCATCAAATACAACCCTGAAAGTGGGAGTCGCAAAAGATGTGCTACTGATTACAACAAAAGTTGCGAACAAACAAACCAATTGCTTATACATGCAACAAAGCCCTGTGACCGTCAGAGTCCAGGAACAAAATATATCCTTGACTATTATGGGCTTCTCTTAACAATTACTTGAGAACAAGATTAAAAAAAGAAAAAAGAAAAGCTATAAGTCAAAGATGGGACATGTTGTAGTGTAGCGCACAGACTAGATGTAAAGTTGCGGTAAGTAAAACCATCAACCTTATAACAAAGCCAAGTTCACAAATCAGCACAGCAAAGTGCCACAGTGTGTGTGTGAGAGAGAGAGAGAGAGAGAGAGAGAGAGAGAGAGTGAGAGAGGTGATGAAATCTACTTGGTAGTCTTAACCTAATATGAAGGGGATTAACTCCAAGATTGCGGTAACAACTACATTGTCTGGGTAGAAAATAAATCACGGCAAGGAAGATTCGCCTGTGGAGAAGTATATGAAGTTGTGATAATACTACGAAAAGGAATCCACATTTAAGTGTCTCCTACATTCCATGTTTTCAGGTATATCGCATGAAATAGGTTCATGGGAAATGATGCAAGCTACAATAATATCGATCATAGCATGTGTATTCATTCATCATCTCATTTTAAAACCAAATCAAGCATTTAGTAACCTTTTAGAATTCGAAATTGTGTTAAAAACATGCTTGAAAGAGCACGATTCAAATCGTAATCGATTCGTGCTCTTAAGATATGCTTCCAGAAAGGAAAATGAGTATAAATTTGCTATTTTTTGATTGCCAATTTATCAAATGTGAACATTCGAAACTGAAACTCGTCGTTGAATACGACTGGAAAGACTTCAAGTTAAGGCTTCCGGGTACGGCTAACAGTCTTGCGATTGTCCTTTTCAGGCAAAGCTACAGCATAGTAATCAAACAAAGTCGGTCCTGATCATGGGTGGAAGCAGGCATTGAGGAAGCAGAATGCATCACTGTCAAAAGCAGTTAGCTTCCTCCCAAACAAAACCCGATCGACCCAATCAAAATCCTATGAAACAACTGGATAAAGCTCAAATCAGAAGGCCACCCACGTCAAAAAAGAAGAAAAATGCCAAATCCTTCAGAAAAGAAGAACAAGAAGAAACTCGAATTCTACGAGTCACAGAGCGAAATGACCAGCATCAAAGAACCAGCAACAGTGGAAAGAAGCGGTAGAAACAAGAGCGAGCATCAAAGTGTAAATTAGTGACTGATGTTAGCACAGAGAGAGAGAGAGAGAGAGAGAGAGAGAGAGAGAAGAGGCGGTGATTACATCCCAAGGCAGACTCATCATAGCCATGGATGCAGAGATTTGCGAATTCGTGATCAACCACTGGAAGAGCAGCTTAGAGAGAGAGAGAAAATGGAAAGGACGAGGAAGGGGGAAGAGAGACAGTCGCGGAAGAACACAGCAGGGTGGTGGAGGGAAAGTATGCGCTTACGTATGTCACCTTACGAGACAATAAGAAAAATTTAAAAACAATTATTTTTTAAGCTTTTATCATAATAAAAACCTCAAAAGAAGAGAGAGAGAAAAATCAGACCTTGAGGTCGAAGGAACGGTGGCTACACTATTAGCATGTCAATGGTTCAGTTTAGGTTTCATTTTGAATCGAACCATGGCCCGAAAACCCTGTTCGATTAGGATCGGATCGGACCAGTTTTTGGATTTTCTGCTTTAAAATATTAAAAAAAGATTTAGTGAAAAAGGAGAAAGAATGTGTAAATTGCAATATTAAAAAGAGTGACAATTTTTGATATGGTGAAAGTATTCGAATTGAAATAGAAAAATGGTTATGTCCGAATCAAAACCCAAATTGAATTGAAAATGCATGGAAATTCGATTATGTTCGAATCAATTTCGATTATGACACCTTTAAGCTATAGTTGAGGTGCTGCCACCCATGCGCTTATGAGGCTTTGACGTCCCTCACCAAATTCAGGCCAAGTTGACATGGTAACACCTCACCCTCTAGGCTATATAAGAGAATCACGAGCATGTGTGTTACAATTGAACCAAGTGAAGTTTGACCCTTGTTGATTGTTGATAATGTTCGCTACGATCCATAGCCACTTGTTAGCGATGACCACCCTAGGGGTAAGGGTCACATCCCTCCCATAGATTTAGGTAGAAGTGGCTCTCGATCATATCTATAGTGAGTGTATTGCCTCCCCTACATCAGACAAAAGTCGTAGCCCTCATCTAGATATGTCTTGGAGTGAGGCGGGCCATGGTCCCCCAAATGCAGCCATCGATGAGGGTCATTGGATCCTTAAGTAGTGGCTTGGAAAAAGAAATGAGAATAATTGTCAAATTAGAGCAACATGACGTTATGGCGCTAATATGAATAGGTCACATTGACATTTCTACCCATAACTTGTAGGAAAAGTTAATTGTACTTTGGTCCAACTTGTAGGACAAGTTAATTGTACAAAAGAAAGCCAAGGACACTTATTGAATATTTTTTCAGCTGTAAAAGTCAAAAAGCTGTATAGTGAAAATAGAAAAAGTAAAAATGTGGATATCCAAAAGGAAAAGGGAAAGGAAAACAATAGAGAGGAGGCAGGGGCGAACAGAAAGGGGAAAAAGTGGAAAAGAAAGAATGAAGAAAAGAAAGAAAGGAAAGAAAAGGGGTGCACGCCATAGGCCTCACTAGGCCGAATTTATTTTATTTCGCAACACCCAATAAGGATTTAAATCATATTTGTCTAATCTGAGTAGTTTTCGGAATTATGTAACAAATTTGATGTCGTGTGAAATTTGATCAATGAGGCTTGATTTTTGAGTTGTCAAACTAAGGAAATGTCATGGAAATGATAGATTACGGTATTGTGGAACCGTGGGGTTTGATGAAAATTGATTTGGAGTAATAGTTTAGTTAGAGCGAAATTTTAAAGTTTTGTCCTTGAGCTCGATATTGCAAATAGTTTTGAATATTCGTTTCATACAAGAGTTTTGTAAGCATGCATGAGTTGTTTTATTACCGAGTAAGCTTAGTTTAGCCGATTCTTAGTTGATGTAGCATTTTGACTCGAATTTTTTATGTTGTTTCTTGCTTAATTGATGTGATTGCGAATTTGACGGTTCAAGTAACCTTTATTATTTAGTCTTTGGCATTCTCAGGCAACTGTTGCTACATCTTCTTTAAATTTATAGTCTCATATTTAGAAAATGAAGATGACATAAAATGTGTGATTGGTTAAAAGGCAAAAGTGATGTCGAATGATTTAAGAAGTGCTTATGAAATAGATTGTGAAAGGTTCTTCATACAGATTTGTGAATTTGGATTATAAAATAAGTTCTAAAATGATTTGAGAAATGTTTTACGAAAAGTATTTCTGGTGGTTGTACTGAGTTGCAAAAGGTTATCTGTTTGGTTGTAAATTGTATTATGGTCTATAAGATGGATTCCGGACTGGATTTCTAATTTTGGAGGATGATATTTGGTGCTCATTCATTATAAACTCAATTAGGGGTTTCTAGGTATGCATACTAATTTTAGAGCATCTCTGGGCCAAGCCACCGATCAATAATAAGTGAAAACCTTGCTAGGGAAATCTTGATCACCTTATCAATAGGAGTCGTGTCGTGACCATAATTAGATATTGAGTAATAAATTTGTTAGTGGAATGAACGATTGATATTTGGTTTGATAGAGAATGATCAATGGACTTGGCCGTTGATGGTTGATTTATAATGGTGGATTTAATGAGTAGTTTGATTGGTATAAAACCTTATTGAAATGAAACAACTCATATTTGACTTTAATATGTATATTATATCTTAGATTTGGAGTAAAAGTTTCTAGTATTGCTTTATACATACACACAAACATGTAGTTGTTGCTTGATTTGCTTATAAGAGATGTACAATTCACTAGGCTACAATTGCTCATATTATTCGTTTTAAATGTTTTTCAGGTTACTCGGTTAGTGATAAATAGAACAAGAACATTTGAATTATCGCGAGGGCATATTTGATAAAGGAATTTTTAGGCATGAGCTTAGTTAGTGGCTTATTTTCTTTGTATGATTGAGACGAGTATGCTCAGTTTAATTATTAGTTGGAGATGTATAAATTCTTTTTGATAGATTATAAAAACTCTAATAATTTAACGAACCTACTGCCATCCCCATTCTTCTTAGTTTTGGGATGTGACAAGAGCAATCTAGGTTCCTTGTCCTTTTATTGTTTTGTTTAAGTCTCAATATGATTGATAATCCTCACAACACAAAAATATGGCTGAATTTAATGAAAGTAATATAGATTTGACACAACTATAAATAAAACAATTTGTGACTATGTCGAAATAACTTAGAAGAGACAAAATAATCGATACTAATCTAATGAAATAATGAGAATTATATACCTTAATGTTAGATATAGTCAAATTGTTCTCCCTCAATATTTTGTAGGTGATTTGAGAATATGAGAAAATTTATATCCAACAATTGGTCTATGTTCATAAATAAAACAAGATAAACAATCTATTGGGAACAAGCACAGTAGAAGTGTTTAAATTTTCGTACGATGCTCACTTGAGTGCCATAATTTTTTTTCGCTCATTCAAATGCCACATTGGAGTAAAATCAATAATTTGAATGTCACTTCTAGCAAATCGTTCTACATTGATTTTTCCTTTTTTCTTAGTTTTTTGTTTTTTTTTTGTACACCGGTTGCAAAGGCCTCAACCTCGACCAACGGCTCTCGGAGAGCCCGAGAAGGCCCTAGGTGAGGCCGCTAGCAGATTTTTGGGCGAGACAAATTTTTTATAAGATTTAAGTGCTTGATTTTTCAAAATTGTGACTCTCAGGTGATTGATTTTTTAAATTTGTGATATTTAAGTAAGTGAAAAAAATTACAAAAGTTATTCACGTCGGCACCAACATCCACTGTCCATGTTGAATTCTCAGGTAAGGCAAATTGTTGATAGCATTTAAGTGATTGATTTTTCGAATTTGTGGCACTCAAGTGAGTGAACAAAACGTTATTGCGCTCAAGTTAGGACACTCCTGCTATACTTATCTCCAATCTACCATATCAAATTACCTTTTCCCTTTTGACCACATTAGGAGATACACATAGTGCCTTGTATCTATAGTTGTTCACGTTGGCATCGACATCCACCGTCCATGTTGAATTCTCAGGTAAGGCAAATTGTTGATAGCATTTTAGTGATCGATTTTTCGAATTTGTGGCACTTAGGTGAGTGAACAAAACGTTATTGCACTCAAGTGAATGTCGTACAAAAGTTAGGACACTCCTACTATACTTATCTCCAATCTACCATATCAAATTACCTTTTCCCTTTTGATTGCATTGGTAGATACACATAGTGCCTTGTATCTATAGTTTTTGGCTAACTACTAATGAGATTTGATTGGGAAAATTATCCTAGCAATACTAAACCAAGTGTACATAAGTCAATTTAGTTCCAAACTTTTTAAATTCATCAATTTAGCCCTAAATCTTTGTGAGAAACCCATTATAGTTCTTTCGATCAATCGTTGAAAATTGTTGACATGATAGTCTAGTCATTATTGGTTATCCTACATAGCACGTCGTCGCGTCAGTGATTTTTGGCGAATAGTGGCCAGAAGAACTATATTGAAATTTCATGTAAAAGTTTAGAACTAAATTGATAAAATTTAGTAGTCTATGATTGAATTGACATTTGTACAATAGATTTAGGATTGATTGGACAATTTCTCTACATATAATTTGTCTAGGGCTAGCTAACTAAGCCTAACTTAGGAGTTAAAGATTTATCGTGTCAAGTTGAATTATACAATGTGGTCCTATGTTAATGAGTAACATGGGGCACTAATTAAGTACATTTAATTTGAAAAAAAAAATTAAAATTTTAAAGCATTGATTGCCCATAAAATGGGGATACCCATCGCATTAAAGCTACAAAGTCTTATTTAGTTAATTACTTTTTGTTTTTTGGATCATACTTTACTAACTCTTGCATTCAAACTTTTGTCCTACCTCCTTATAAGGTTTGGAAGTCGAAACTCATACCTATAGTTAAATTGTCATCACCCCAACCCTTTTGAGAAAATGGGATTCGAACCTCTCATGCCTCCTTCTCATGTGAGAAGGGTGCCCTCACCGCCGCAAATGGTTTTTTTTTTTCAATTAATTACTTAAAAAGTGCCTTTGCAACACTTGCTAACAAAATCTACACAAGTTATGCAAAGGCAGTTTCCTCACCCAAATATACATAGCGTGTTAGCTTTCGAAAAACTTAATTTGCGATTTCTACCAATCTCACGTATTGGTCATTAGCCTTCGTCTTTGTTGTCAATGTGCTGGTAAAGACACAAATAGGAAGATCCCTAGATGATAATGGAGAATAATTGTTGGGGTGCATGACGATTACAGATCATATTCTAAAATTTGTTATGTTTGGGTCTTAAAACTTTCATTTTGTGTATTTAAGTCTAAAACTTGCAACTTTTATATGCTTGAGTCTTTTCATTAACTCTTGTCATTGTCTCTTTACAGAGCGTGGAGTTGAATCCCACATCTGTTTGAAGTGAACGATAAGAGCCACATATCTTTTCTTTATTTTTATTTTTTCACTCCTATGTGGCCATTAATAAGAAATGATGCCATGAAGATTTTCTTTTCTCTAAAATTCAGTGGAGTGAATGAAAAAACTAAAGTGGACAATGTAAAAAGACTTTAGGATGTAAATATAAGGAATGAAAGTTTTAGGATTCAAATGTGTTATCGTTAAATTATCACTTTGGGAACCCTCTAGCAGAGAATTGGGAACGAAGCCAGTGGGATGTGACTTGTGTTGGTTAGATGGAATGTGCAATGCCCTTCAAATATCAAAACCTTGCAAATGTTGAGAGGAGTCCAATGGTCCCAACATGATGAATTTGGTAAGCTCAACTGTTCCAGAAAATCCGCATTAACTCCCTAACAGAGGTTTCGGAATTGAATCAAAAAATTGAACCAAAACTAGAATTGATTCGAATTTTCAAGCATTTTTGGTTTGGTTCAGGTTTGGGTTCGGATAATGAAAAAATGATAATTTTTTATTTTGGTTCGGATAGTTTCAGTTTGGTTCAGTTAAGTGAATTGAACTAAAAATTACCCCTCTTCTTAATATCAAAATTTACATAATCTCTCCCCTTTTTTTTTTAGTAAATCTCTTTTTAATATTTCAAAAATTGCAAATCGAAAAACCCAGCCGAAATTAATTGACTATTCGATTTGGGGCGTAGTTCGGTTCAAAGCTATTTTAATCCAAACGGTTTGATTCGGTTTGGATTTCCTAGCTAATGCATACCCAAACAGCTTGGCTCGGTTATGATTTCCTGAAAAACCTAACCGAGCCATTGACATCCGTACTCTCTTATAACTTTGATTCGCTAGACATGGCCCTTGAGTCACCGCTCCTTCGTTCAAGTCGAAGAAGTTCAGATTTCCTCCGTGATCACGCTTCACACGATGAGCTTGAGTTGAGATGTAATCCTTTGTAGCCTCCCATGCTAAATGAGCAGGAAGTTGGTCCGTAAGCCAGTCTGCTCCGTGCAGGCTAAATGTAACGAAAAACCGGATGGTAAGTTTGGAACATTGTTGCTAAGTGAAAAAATGATAGACAACATATAAGTTCGGTCATCTATTAGTAAGTTACCCATGAAACAACTACTTTACCATCCTTAAAATTTAGAGTAGATTATCAATTGGTATTAGATTTTACAAGTCGATGCTTTTTTTCTACTGGTAGGTTTAAGGGTTGCTTAGATACTTTACCAGTGGTGGTTAATGATTGTACCTTACGGGAAAAAAAAAAAAACTATTACTTCTATATGTTCTTAGTGGATTGTCGTCATTGCTTAGGATTTTAGGAGTATCACCATTTATTTGCTGATAACATACTGATGAAATAATTAATTTACCGTATTGAATTACAAGCACACATGCGTCTTTTACAAGTGGATGCACTTTTTCTACAGTAGATTAAGAATTGCTTATATGCTTTACCAATAGCATTGGTTAACCGTTTTTTCTTTACCGACAAAGTAACAATTTTCACAACTATAAATTCCTAGAAGAAAACTAATATTAACATTTAAGGGTCCTAATAACTACATATCTATAAAAAAGGGTAGGAAGGGTGACCAGTGTTGACAATCTCTAGGTATTTACCATCATGAATTAGTTAATTGCCGCCTTGAAGGTGGACCTACATCGGTAACTTATTAATTTCATCCCTAACTTACTATTTACACTGCTAAGATATAATTTTGAAGAGTAAATTTGCAAGAAACTTAGTGAGTTACTATTACTTTGATGCCGCTGATAATAAATTAATTACTCTGGTTATAACTTCCTATTACTACCTTAAAAGTAGAGCTATGCTGTTACATTTTTAATTTCACTTCCGTGGGGATTTTAACTACTTGGAAAGCGCAATTATGTTAGTGAGTTATCAATGGTAATCTACTATTTGTACGGCTAAGATTAAGTAAATACGCAAGTTACTAACTTTAGTAAGAAAGATTTTATCACCAATAGCAAATTTCTAAACAACTTGATAACTTACTGGGAATTAGTAACTTACTTTTGGGGAAGCAACGTGCCAACCAAGCGAGGAAATTACCAATGGAAAATTGCTGACCAGTTTGATAACTTACCATTGACTTGAAAAATGGGTAAATTGCCAGATACCTTACTAGTTTAAATGGGGAGGTTCTATTTCCAATTACTTTTCTTAAATGTTCAATAATGTACTATTGAATTTGGCGTTTGTAAATTACTCAAATTGCTTGTAATTTGCTACAGTAAAATGAGCAAACTTTAGTAACTTATTCAATTTGTTGATACCAAGTTCGATATTATTTTGAAATAGCTAGTTTCTTACGTTGTCGGTAAACTAACTTCTAAATGATCTTATATTGGTAAATTAATAATTTTGCTGTAAATAACTCATTGCACCTGCAAGTTTTTGTTTTCAATGTTTATTTTCTATAAAAATCGATAAGTTCAATGTTACTTAAACTTTGTACCTTTTCAACTCCATTTATAACTTACTAACTTGTAAGCGGACCTATTAGCAAGATCTTAATTTCACTGGTAAATTACTCTTTTCACCACTAAACTTTTGTTTGGATCAATAAATTTATAATTTTTTTTTAAATAATTTCACATGATGTTTTGAAGTTATTAACATTGTTAGTAAATAGCCATCGACGTATCTATCAAACAGGATGCCAGTCACACAATTTGACTGCTAAGGGTGCGTTTGTTTGCGTTTCGTTTAAAAATTTTTCTAGTGAACAAAAATAGAAAAAAATGTTTCTGTTCAGGGAACAATTTTTGAACAAAAAAACGCGTTCGGTAAACTTGTTACGGGAATAAAAAATAAACAGAAACACGTTTGGTAAATTTGTATACTTTTTTTATTTCTTTTATTATTTCTTTATTTCTTATTTTTCCTTTTTTTTTTTTTTTTTTTTTTTTGGCTGGTCGCCGGCCTCGCCATGGCCGGCGACCGGCCGACGAGGGCCGGCGGCCTCGCCCGGCCATGGCGAGGCTCGCCTTGGCGGGCGAGCTCGGCCTCACCGGATTTGGGCGAGATCGAGCTCGCCTAGCCCGGCGCGAGGTCGGCCTCGCCTAGCCAAGGCGAGGCCGAGCTCGCCCGCCTACGGCGAGGCTCGGCCTCGCCTAGGGGCGAGGCCGAGCCTCACCGAGGCTCGGCTCGCCGGGGGCGAGCCTCACCGTGGGCGGGCGAGGCCCGGCCCTCGTCGGCCGGTCGCCGGCCATGGCCGAGGGCCGGCGACCGGCGAAAGAAAAAAGAAAGAAAAAAAGAAGAAAAGAAGAAGAAAATAAAAAAGTGTTTTAAGTTTTGTTTTTGAAATAAGAAACACAAATTTGTTGTTTCTTATTTATGTTTTTTTTTGTTCAAGGAACAAAAGAACAAAAAGGAACAAAACGCGTTTGTTTCCTTTTTGTTCCTAGGAAAAGTGTTCAAAAACAAAAAAAAGAAACACAAATAAACAGACCCTAAGATTTCAAAATTACTAACAATGTTACAGAATTACCAACCCTGAAATTTGTTCCCCTTTTGCCCCCATCGGATCATTGTTCTCTGAATCAAAGTGATGTCAGTGAATTGCATGATAAGGACACAAGGAAAAACGATTGTGGTTAGAGAGAGCTTTTGTTTAATATCCAAACTCGTCCTCTTGAAATCATTCTGCAGTAAATGCACATGGATAAAAGAACATCCTCGGTCTCAACTTCAAAGTGAAAAAGAAATACCACTTCTACAGTCACAATGAAGCCACAGGTTATCATTTGTGGGCGACTGAAAAAGAAAAAAAAAAAAAAGGAAAAAAAGAAAAAAATAGAAAAAATAAAAGCAACACGAAGCACCAACGGGCTTCCAAGCAGAACCGATTCCATCTTCAAACCTCCGATGAAATAACCGAAAGAAAAAAACAGACAGAATGTGAAATTCGAAGCGTATATGAGCACAGCAGATGTGGCAACTCTGTACGAAAATAATCAGAAGATGACAGGTATCTGAAAGGCACGGGTTTTCACCCCTCGAAAGCACTTATACGCAAGAGATTTTACACGAAGAGAGTTCTATTCACTTGGAGCAATCCATTTGCACAGTGTCCTCATAGTCATTTCTGATCCAAGCCAAAAGGTTTTAACCAAATAGCGTCTTCAGATTTGACCAGGCAGTGATAAATCTAGACATTCTTTCCTCGGCTATTCTCTTCTTTTCCTCAGCCTTCGCTACTTTCTTCTCTTGATCCTTGTGCCAGGATTTTGCTTTCTCAACTTTTTTATTGAGCTCTTCCTCCTCTTCGGTCAGGTCACCCAACAACTGCTTATACAAGATGTGAGTCTCATGATTCTTCTTCATTGTCAGAAACATTTGATCCTTCAGCAACTTCTGCGTCTCGAATTTGACATTGTTCTGCTCGAAAGTCAAAAAATCGGACTGACCTCATTGAAGTTGGCCCAAAAGGCCTTGACTGACTTTTGCTGGTCCTGTGATAACCTGCTTTTGGCTAAGCTTAACGTCGACACTGCTTCAGCCAACCTGTCTTTTACATTTAGGTTAAAAATATCGGAGAGGCACTCCTTCAGAGACAGCTTAGCCTTCTACTTCATCCAAGGTTGAAGCCTCAGAAGTTGAAAGAGCACCTTTTTGATTTCTTGTGTTTGACCCTCCCCTGGCGAGAGAACTCTGAGCAGCATTAATGTTTTCCTCAAGATTTGAGAAATACATGTTGAATGTATCTGTTAGTGTCGGCCGAGGAATATTTGCCAGAGGTTCAGCCAACCGAGTATTTTCAGCTGCATTTGGGGGGCCAAAATCTCAGCTACAACCATCAAAGCTTTGTTCACTAAATACCCATTATGGCTGTCACGGACTTTGCTCAATGGAATGAAGGATGCGAAGCCACAGACACTCTCTCTTGCAGTGAAATTATGTTCTGTCCCTGCATTTTGTTCAGATGGGACTTCAGTAAAATGGGGTAACAGTTTTAAAGACACCTTATTTCACTGCATTAGGTTCAATGAATGAAAAGATTACTATGTTTGGGATCAAAAATCATGGCACACCAGAACCACAAGAATGTAGTTAAAGCATATTTGGAGAGCCATTGCAACAAGGAGGCCCAAACATGCTCTCCCAGTTTGCTTCATCAGAAACTTGGTCTGGTTAGCGAACAAACAGTAATGACATAGGGAATCTCCACTTCTTCCAATACTTCTATTTGTCCAGATGTTCACGCATTCCATCCAAACTTTCAGAGCCATGTATTCATATCATCACTCAGATGCTTTGAAGTGCATAAAAATGCATGTGCGTTCGGAATTGGCACAAAACACAGAAGAAACTTAATCTCATCTACAAATGGGCTTCCCCATTAACAGATTTGCTATGACCTATCAAGTAGTTCTCTCACTTTGATTCCCTAAAGTCATACTTGGTACAACAAGAGAAGTCAAATAATCCTTCAGTATTCTTTCTGAAAGAGACTAATTGATAGAATTGACAAAAGAACTGCATAGCTGACCCAACTAGGGTCTTTGCCAATATACACCACATAAAAAATGGAATACTTCAGACAAGATGAATGATGATGGATATATTTCACATGAATCACAATTTTGTAAGATACTAGCATAAGCAAGATTTCTCATGTTATGATTCAAATTTGCCGTTGCACCAAATTTATGAATGCAGACTTCATTAATACGAATACCATCAATTGTGAGGGTATACATGTGCATAAATTCTATCAAGACATGAAAGACGACTTCAATAGCAAATATGAAATAAGGTTTCTCATTCCCTTAAAGTACCATATCTCAAAATCAGATTCCAACAGCAGACAGAAAAAACCAGGCATAGTCTTAGTCGCAATCAACATACCCTTAATCCTAGAATTGCCATAATTGTTCTGATCGACCAGAATCAACTTGAAATTGGTGTTTCTGCTCCACCTGGATGGTAGCCTCTCGGAATCAGCGACGTCCAAGTATATTGACAAATGCTCTGCATTGTTCCCCCTGGGGAAGATGCGTATTTGCCTGCACACATCAACCGTACCATAAAAGAAAATGGATAGTTTTTAGGAAATTCAGCAACTAAAGGAAACAAAAGGACAAGACCAGGCCATGGTTTGATCATTACGCTTGCCAAAAATCGGATTCAACAATTACCAGGCATTGTCACTGAGCGTGAACACTTCGGAAGAGTACTTCTTTTGAGTCAAGTTAGTGAAGTTGGAAATCTTCCATGTGTATTTCCACAAATGGAAACTTTGCTCTTCCATCGCCTGCTTCCCCATAATACAATCAGTCGAAACACAAACAACTCATTCATCAGTCTTTACAATTAAGAACACACGACGGTTCCCAAAAATTCAAATGAAAAAATCTCAGACATCATCATTCTTTAAAATCAAAACCAAACAAACACACACCCCAATTTTTAGGGTCATGAAAGGAACACAAAAAAGAGCCTGATTTTGAACATCAGAGAATCCTTTAGCCTACACATACAATCGTCACCGTGAAGAATAATTAAGCCTACAATGGTCACCAGGGCCATCACTTATGATGCAACAAGGGTTCTCAACCTGCACATCATTATCAAGTAGTCCCTTAAATCAAGGTCCTGTCAGATCCTCAGCTCTTCTTAGTTGTATATTTTTACAGGCTTCTCACAGGTGTGATGGCTCTGCAAACTGGGAAATAAATCACGATGCACAACATGGAAAGACAAGCAACCGACAAGAATTTAAACCAGGCATAAAATGGCTTAAACAGCTATATCACCTAGTCCACAGAATTTCTAAAGTGACTGCGTTAGGTACAGAGAAAAACCATATCCACCACAACTCTGTTATGGCTTTTCTGCCAATGAAACCTACTGGAGGAAAACACATTTTGTGATTGTTTAGGACCTGCTGAATCTAGAAACAATTGTTTCCATCAGGTTGGGATTTCTGAGTTTACTAACGCAAAGCACTCATCAGCTGTCATATGCTTCTTCAGAGTCACGAAACCATGGACTATGGAAAATTCACTCATAAAAAAAAAATTGTACTTAGATCAGCCCTTGATACGAGAATTTTAGGCCACAATATAGATAATTACTTTGCATGAGGGCTGGTACACAGTTTCATACAATTGAAATGACAAGAAGAAATATTGGTGAATATATAATCTTCCTTATTAAGTAATCAATTCTCTTTGAATGGCTTTCTTATCCTTGGTCAAGTACCACTAGAAGGGAAGAAGAAAAATGTTCTCTGTCACGGATCTTCCATTCTATGAGGTATTCACATTATCAATTAATAAGGCTTAAACGTTTTTGAATTGATAAGAACTTCACCAGCCCAAAAAGGATACAAGAAACAAACCAACATCTTTACACTCCTCAAGCAATTCAACCAAAATTAAGATGATGAAAAGATTGGAAGGAGCAAAAGAGAGCCCTAAGCCCTATAGCATGCTCACCTCCTCAGCGCGCAATGTCCAGTACTGGTCATTTATATTCTTAATTTTCTCACTGGAAGGAAAGATCTGCACAGATATTTGGCATGTAGTGAATGGTTTAAATAGAATTCAACGTCTAAAACACTATCACGGTTAAACCATGGTTTGACATATAAACATTTAAAATACAATGGTTTAAGTGACAATGGAGACTGGAAACTGAATACATGAAAATAACTAAAGCATCCACTCAAAAGACAATTACCTTATAGATCTTATGATAGAAGATTTCAAGAAGTCTAAGTTCTGCATCTGGACGAGACAAATCTACCTATTCAATAAGGGATTTCCATTGAGTATATTCAGAAAGAAGTTTTTCAGAGAGAGAGAGAGAGAGAGAGAGAGAGAGAGAGAGAGGTGTGTGAAAAAAATATAAGCAAGGCAGAGAGGACAGATCAAACAACTACTAATCTATGCATGTAAAAATTTTAAGTGTGACTTTCCGCTGCAGTCCAGTAACTCTTCAAAAGAAGAACAGCCCTTTCATTGAACCTGAAGTAATAACTTCTAAGCCCCTATAGAAAGTAAAGTTTGAAATTCTATTCTTCTTATGGTGAAAGCTTGAAAAGGTCTCAGTTGCGACCTTTCATGAACAAAAAATAGTAAATTCCCCTTTAGCAGAAGGTGGCTTAAATGATATACGAATTAGTTTAAAACAGCAAGATGTAATGCAGAACTGCCAACTCGTATACTGAGATGAACCACTCCCCACATAATACAATAAACTAGCTATCGTTGGTACTTGTTTTTCAAGGTCAAGATCTCCATCGAAAATAGCAAACAAGAAGTAGAGTGAGATTAACCAGAATATGCACATCTCCCTTTGTATTCTCCATCATTTTCCTAAAAAAAGGAATACTGGCATATGGCAATGTCAATTGATAACTTGCCTTTGTCTTAAGTTCATTAATGACATCGCCAACTGTACTCTGCTCTGGCAGTCTAACATGATAGATTACAACCTAAAATGCATCCAAAAAATAAATAAAGAGGCAAAAGTCAGAAATTAATGTGCATAAGATGCCTGAAAGAGACAGAGAGAGAACTTAAATGTACTTCATCCTTTGAGGCATGATGAAACGCAACTTTCAGGTTCTTCAGACCTTGCATCTCTGGGAGAGGGATGTCCTGTACTTCGTAGTACAATACATCAGAGGTCTATCATAGAGAGAAATATCAGCCAGCTCCTCTAGATGAATAATCAGAGGTCTAAAAGATAAAAGGCTCAAATAATCGCAAAAACTCTACCAGATTATTATGGACTATAGTGTTGTTGAAACCAGGATTGGTCTGCGGCAACTGAAAAAAAATAGATAAGAAACAAGTAAGTTCATCACAAGTCAGGCAGAGAATCAATTTGATAATCAGTGTAAGACATCACCTCCTCCTCTCCCCCATACTTTCCTCCAAGGCCCTCTTTATATCTTCTTTTGTCACCCGTTCATCATCATACTAAACCCTGAAAGTGGGAGTCCAAAAGATGTGCTGCTGATTACAACAAAGGTTGCAAACAAACAGACCAATTGCCTACACATGCAACAAAGCCTTCTGACAGTCAGAGTCCAGGAACAAAATATATCCTCGACTATTATGGGCTTCTCTTAACAATTACTTGAGAACAAGAATAAAAATAGGCCATAAGTCAAAGATGGGACATGTTGTAGCGTAGCGCACAGACTAGATGTAGAGTTGTGGTAAGTAAAACCATCAACCTTATAACAAAGCCGAGTTCGCAAATCAGCAGAGCAAAGTGCCGCAATGTGCGTTTGTGTGAGAGAGAAAGTGAGAAAAGTGGTGAATTCTACTTGGTAGTCTTCACCCAAAATGAAGGGGATTAACTCCAAGATTGCGGTAACAACTAGATTGTTTGGGTAAAAAATAAATCACGGCAAGGAAAATTCGCCTGTGGAGAATTATATGAAGTTACTACAAATTAAGGAATCTACATTAAAAGGTCTTCTACATTCCATGTTTTCAAGTATATCACATAACATAGGTTCATGGGAAATGACAAGCTATAATAATGTTGATGATAGAATGTGTAGTCATTCATCATCTCATTTTAAAACCAAATCAAGCATTTAATAACTTTTTAGAATTCGAAATTGTGTTAAAAACATGCTTGAAAATGCACGATTCAAATCATAATCGATTCGTGCTCTTAAGATATGCTTCAGAAAAGGAAAATGAGTATAAATTTGCAATTTTTTGATCGCAAATTCATCAAATGTGAACATACGAAACTGAAACCCGTTGTTAAATAAGATTAGAAAGACTTCAAGTTAAGGTCTCCAGGTACGGCTAAAGGTCTTGTGATTGTCCTTTTCGAGCAAAGCTATAGCCTAAGTAGCACCGATACTGACACGCGACACACATCACGACACGATACGACATGCTGACCCGTCGTTTCTAAAAAAACAGAGAATTTCGATACGTTGGGACATATTGTATATTAATATATTTTTATATATACATAATAAATTATCATTTTTATTATTATTTCAATCAAATTAATTTGAATCAAATTCATAAATAATTAATTAAAAAAGCCTAGAATGAATTTACACTAAAAATATTAATCCACCATTTATTAATATCATTTATTGTTTCAACGTGACAAATTCAACTCTATTTCAATACCCTTCCAACACCCTTCCAACATGGAAGGGGAGGTGAGGGGTTCAAATCCCCACCTTCTCGGGGGATGGGGTGGGGACGCGTAAATTTCAGGAGTGGGTTTCGACTCTTACGCCCCGCAAGAGGCGGGCAAAAAGTCCGAGAGTGAGCGTAGAGTAGGAATAGAATAGGACTAACAAAAAAAAACTCTATTTCAATACTTCATAATATTTGGAGAAAAAAAACAAGCAAGCTATATTCTGGACTCGCATGTTAGATATGTTGGAAGAGGAGAAAAAAAAAAACTTAAGGAGTAAATTGTGTATCACAGGAAATGGGAGTAAGAAGAGAAGAGAAGACTAGGTTTTTCTTCTTTCTCCATTTATTATTTTTATTATTATGTTTTATTTTTTTACACACACACATATACATACATACATACATATATATATATATATATATATATATATATATATATATATATATATATAGACCTCTCATTTATTGAATTTTTAAAATTAATGTCGATATCGGAATCACGTGTCAGAAACTCGTATATCAGAATTCCGACTCAAGTGTCGGAAAAATTAACTAGGTGTCGGATTTTCCGACACGTGTTGACCAAGAGTATCCAAGAGTGTCGGACAAGTGTCGAAGTGTCCGACACGACATGAAGGCTCTTGGAGAGTGTTGGTGTTTCATAGGCTACATCATAGTAATTAGACAAAGTCGGTCTTGATCATGGGTGGAAGCATGCATTGAGGAAGCAGAACGCATCAGTGTCAAAAGCAGTTAGCTTCATCCCAGCCAAAACCTGATCAACCCAATCAAAATCCCAAGAAATCACCGGATAAAGCTCAATTCAGAAGGCCACCCACCTCAAAAAACAAGAAAAACGCCAAACCCTTCAATTACAAGAAGAAGAAGAAGAAACTCGAATTCTACTAATCACAGGGCGAAGACCGGCATCAAAGAATTAGCAACCGTGAAAAGAAGCGGTAGAAACAAGAGCGACCATCAACGTGTAAATTAGTGACTAATGTTAGCACACAGAGAGAGAAAGAGAGAGAGAGAGAAAGGGAAAAGAGGCAGTGATTATATCCCAAGGTGGAGGATTCATCATAGCCATAAATGCAAATATTCGCCAATGTTATATCTATATAATATGGTTCCTCATTTTTGGACCCATGTTTTAAGGTAGCGATTATTCCACATGTAAATTTTCCATGCTTCGTACCTCTTCATGACAACCGTCCATTTGATAACCACCTTAATGGGAGACAGCATATAAAATGAACGATCGTTAATTTCTTAAGGGTAATCACAAAGTCTAACATAAACCCTTTTATTTGGAATACACCATTAGTACGTGAGAGGATTGCGTTATTAGAGTGTGCCCGATATTTCACTGAATCTCTGTGAATTTTAGACGAACGCAATTTTGAACAATGACTTGAGGTTTGTTTAGATTTGATCCTGTTGTGCTCATATGTTTTTATGTTTAACATTTGGTATCAAAGCGTGTTTAGTGCCTCTACTTTGTTTTGTCGAATCTTTGGTTTATTTTTAGGCCTTTTAAACATGAACAATAATTCTAAATTCTAAGGTCAAGAGAAAAACTCGTTGATTCCAAGCAAATTCCGGTGACCCACTACTCGACTTTAGACTGGTATGGTCGCATTGCCATGAGGAAGAATAGACGTAAGTTCTTTTGGCATATTGGTGTTTGCTAGAGGCTAATCGGGCGGCAGAAGTCATGATGGTTAAGGGTTTGCATTTTGGGAAATTTTTGTTTGATTCGAGGCCAATTACTTGGCCATTTATGCCGAAACTTGGACTTATGTGGTCGTGCCGGTGTGGTTGTCAAAACCCATAATTTATTTTGGTCTGAGATGGGTTGACGGAATGGCGAAAAATAGCGAGAGAAGGCCTTTTGTTCATGCGGAGGAGGATGCGAGTGGGGCCACGTGTGCGGAACCACATGCACATGGCACACATGCGCGCAGAATTGCCCTGCACATGCTGTCACGACCTGAACCCCGGGCACATACACATCCCTCAATGGTCGATTTTAAATTTGCAACATCCTAGGAACTGTTACCGACCAATTCATTATTTTGCACATGCAGAAACATAAAACAATCTCCATATAATAAAGCAATGGGATAGAAACGTAGTATAATATTTTTACAAGCCACACCTATAATACCGTAGTATTTATGTATATAGACCAGTTTAACACCCCAAGGTCTGATACAAAAAGGTGAAGCTATTCGATAACCCACGGGCTAAGCTTCTATTTACAAGACTGGGGTTCACTATACACTACCCTATTTCTCGATCTATTTGGGGTGAGCCGTCACCCTACATCTAGTCTTGACGGAAGACCCGTCATCACTTGGAAGGAGATAACGAGAGTGCTATTCTTCATTTACTGTAACCAACTGTACACGACCTGGCCTTTCTCCATCTAGGACTTGAAAATTTTTAGCCCAAAACGGGTGAGATCACATCTTAGTGAGTTAATTCCCTAAATCTCGAGTAGGAGAAGGGTACATCCTGCATGCAATCTAGTCACGTTTCTTACCACTCTTTTAATGCAAACAAGTTCCTGCATATTAGTATCAATCAAAACATACTTAACAGTATCGAATTCACGCATTACATGAATACTTTAACGTGAGTATATGTAAGGACGTGAATATCAATATAAGCATACATGCCACGATTAATGCAATAGATAACAGTCTTCCGGTATAACCGGGTATCACCTCGTACCGTCGAGTGCAGTAACGTCTACACTTAGATGGCATTCCGATTAGGAGCATCGGTCCAGCATCCACTGTGACTGGCATCTGTTGACTTGCGGCATTTCCGAAGGAGTATCGTCCGACCTCAAGGGCTCGTGATGGATTTTCATGTCGTGTATGCGTTCATTAAATACCACAGTTCAACACTCAATTGCACAATTCATTCACAACATCAATTAAACAATTTTACAACAAGAAACATCTCAAAACAGTTATAACTTCCACTAATCAGAATTAACAGAAACTGTCCACTTGCGCATTTTCGGATTCAAGACCAGAAATCAACTCATATGAGTTCGAAAAATTCTAAAACTTGAACACGTGCTAAAGGACATGTAAACAAAAAATTTTCATGAAGACACCAAAGCCTAGATCCCTCTAGATTCGGCCCAGTAATTCACGCAACCCAGCACAAAAATCGGGTCCGTTTCCAGCGGTTCTGTTTTCCAAAATCAGGTTGGTTCGGGGTCCGAAACAGGTTCGTTTGATTTGAAATTCAAGTATGTTAAATTAAAAGACATGAAAAACAACTTTTGTGAAGACATCGTTTGAAGATTCGAACTCTAAATGTTGGTAAAGCCCCGTAGAATCCTTACCGGTCAAAATTTTCAGTGCAGTCTAACTTTCTGTTTAAAGCAAACGATGCTAGAATCTTCTTTTTAATTTTTAAAAATCTTGAAAAAATTATATGTTATACTTGAATATTTTTAAAACATTTCTTCAGAAAGAAATTTCTTCAAAATCGTAACACACATCAATCTACAAAAATAGCAAATCGCGCACGTCCAGAAAACAGTTTTAAGAAACAACCCGTCTTTGGTCGAATTATCATCTACGGTTCTTATCTTGTCCTTTAAATCACAACTAAGCCTCACTAGGGCTAATTTAACATTTCTAACTAACACCTATCCATAAGTAATATCATCTACACCTTTTTTACTTGTATGAATTCCTAAAAAGAGGTACACAAGCCCTAATCCGGTTTTAGAAGACAACTCACCTATTTGGAACTAATGGCGGCTCTCACTTGTGGTTTGACGGCAACACCTAGACAAGCCTTGAATCTCTTGATGGTGAGTTGAAGCCGGAACAGCAGCTAGGGTTGCCGTTGGGCGACCACAACAGTAGCACAGAGAGTCACGATTTTTTTTTTTTTTTTTTTTGTAGTGGGAGGAAAACATGAAGCTTGACTGGCTGGACGTTCCTTTTAGTTGCTGATTTGTTGTCCAAGAGGGGGCAGGAACGGGAGTTGCACGTTCAAAGAAGCAGAAAACAACAGCTTGCACGGTTGAAAAAGAAAAGAGAAAAAGAATAAAATAAAAGAAAGAAAGGAAAAAGGTAGAAGTAGTCGACGTGTTGTGAAATCCAACGGACGTCCACACGCAGGTAAAGAATGGGGAAAGAGGGAGGAAAATGCTTAGAAGCTCCCATTGAAATTTCTACCAGCTTTTGTGCCTATTTTTCCATGGAATTTTGCTCACCCATCACCATCATATGTCCCACAACTTTTCTCAAAGTTATCTCTACCAAATGACATGGAAATTTAGGTGAAATTCTTGGCCAAAGGCCTTCCTACGAATTTCCTTACTTGAAGAGACTTATCCTCATTTCCTTTTTACCAATTTACCACTTGAGTTAATAGGATCAAGTCCCCTATTAGTCACTTATAAATCTTCTCTAATTGTTCCATACTAAAGGTCCTAAAATCCTATTTAAAAAGTGGCATTTCCATTACTCTTTTAAATTTGCTGCATTTGTATTTTTCTTAAATAATTCCCATCGTCCATAAATTTTGAAATGATGCAACAACATTCCTAGGGATTAATTGTGACACGTGAAAGTTCCCAATTTCTGAAATTAGAATAAATTTCACAGTTAAATTCAATCAAACGCGGTCTAAACTATTGGGTAGTTTTTGGATTTTTTTTTGGTGCAATAGGTTCGTGGTCGATTATTTCTGAGCCACAATGTACATCTTCGACTCATTGGCGACTCTCGATTTTCGTGAAAAATCTCGAGATTTCAATTATGAACACAGAGTACCAAAACAATACAAAAATCGGTTTAGTGTCGATTGATGAGGATTTTGTAATTAGATGGAATCACCCATGCCTAATTATATATCTCATTCGAATTGATCTATTTCCGGTCTTTGATAGATTTTCGACTGTGTCGAAATGATCCTTGTAGACTAAGGGCGCGTTTGGTAACGATTATGTTCCCGGGAGCTGATTCTGACTAGAAATGATTATTTTTGATTCTGTTCCCGGGAACTGATTCTGAGTAAAAAAGCGCGTTTGATAACTGTTCAAAATTTTTGATTATGGAATAGAATTGCGTTTGATACCGTGTTAATTGATTATGTTCCAAATTAATTTATTTTAATTTTTAAATAATTTTTAAATAATTTTTTACTTTTTTTCTTTTCTTTTTTTTTTTTTTTTTTTTTCCCTTTTTTCCTATTCTTCTTCTTCTTCTTCATCGGCGGTCCCCGGACCGGCGATCGGCCGACGAGGGCTGGCGACGCTCACCGGAGCGTCGCCGGCCCTCGGCGAGGTCGGCCTTCGTCGGCCGAGCCTCGGCCCGGTAGCCGGGCGAGGCTCGCCCAGCCCCCCGGTGGCCGGGCCGGCCTCGCCCGGCCTCGGTGAGGCCGGCTTGGCCACCGGCGGGGCCGGGCGAGCCTCGCCGGTGGCCGAGCAAGCTTCACCGACAAAGTGGGCGAGGCTCGACCTTGCCCGATCGGGGCGAGGTCGGTGGCTCGACCTCACCCGATCTAGCGAGGCCAAGCCTCGCCCGGCTGCTCGGCAAGGCTCGCCCAGCCACCCTGCCGGTGGCTAGGCCGGTCTCGCCGGGGGCTAGGCGAGGCCGGCCCGGCCATCGGCGAGGTTGGGCCTCGCTAGATCCGGCGAGGCCGAGCCTCGCCGGTGGCCGGGCTTGCCTCCGGCGAGCTTGCCGGACCTTGCCTTGGCTTGGCGAGCCTCCGGCGACCGGCGGCGAACGGCAGCGGTGGCGGGCAGCGGCGGTGGGTGGCGGCGGGCGGCGGGTGACGGCAGGCAGCAGTGGACGGTGGCGGACGGCAACCGAGATGACGAAAGGGAAGAGCAAGGTTTTCACCATTTTGATTCTTTTTCTGATTCTCAAACGGAGAATCAATTTTTTTTTTTTATTCTCAAATCTTGTCAAAAATTGTTCCCTGGAACAAATTTATTCCCGAGAACAAAAATTTTACCAAACGCGATTCTCGTCCCAAAGCGATTCTCGGGAACAAAAAATAAGAATCTGACACTGTTTGGCACGTTGCCAAACATGCCCTAACATGGTCGAGTAATTGATTTTTAGTCAAATTCTCAAGCTGGTTGCACTAAAATCCCTTAATTATTTCTCCAACTAGTCTAGTTATTTCATGAGTGATCAGTTTAGAGAATAACACTATAGACACGTTGATGAAAATCTCGATTTATTCCATTGAGAACAGAAGCGGAAAATCAGACTGTCACACACGCCCTTCTTAACCGCGCGGGCATGTGGCTGAGGTGCGTGCACGACAGGCTCCAGCCCCCTTTTTTCTTTACTTCTATTTTTCCATTATTACGATTCTACCCCTAGGCATTTATAATTGACGGTTCTGTCCTTGGCCGAATGTATTTTACTGTTCTGCCCCTTGGTGCATTTTTTTTAATACTATTTTGCCTTTTCATGCTTTTTTATGAATATTTTATGCATGCAATTAGCTGTCCAATGATCCATATATTTAATTAATTAGAGAGTAACCACAATATCCTTAATTAATTAAATTATATATTAAGAGCTTGCGAATCATATTTGGAAATGAACATTAATTGTACTTAATTATATTAATATGATGAATTTTGTCCCACATAAATTTTCATTACATTAATATGATTAATTAGGATGAAATATCACATTATTTTTCTTAATTTACCCATAGTGAGTAAGAAAATGTATATAATATGGTAGTTTCTTCATGATGTAATTATGAATATATTTAAATTAAAAACTTTGCCCACAAGCAGTTTTTATGTTATGTGATTCATATTTGTTATATGTTTACAGTGGGAAAACATGATTTATATATATTTTGCCTCATATTTTGTGACATAAGCATGATTGTTTGATATGTAGTTTTGCAACCTGTAAATTTCTCTAAATTTAAGTGTGATGTTCCTATACCGAATGGTGAAAACATTGACTATGCTATAAGAAAAGACAAACCATATGTTCTTACTAATTCAAGCACTGTAGCTTAAATAGCTCTTTATGATCAATGGAAGCAGTCCAACTACCTTAGTGTGATGTTCATAAGAACTAAAATATCTCATAATATCTGTGGTTCGGTTGCTCAGCATAGCAATGCTAAGGGTCTATTAGAGGCCATTGATGCATAATTTGAGACTTTTGAAAAGGCACATGCTATGACTTTAATTATGAAGTTTTCATCATTGAAGCTCACTAATGTTAGAAGTGTGTGTGAGCATATAATGAAGATTAGGGATCTTCTAGCTCAACTTAAGAACATTGAGGTCGAGATATCTGAATCCTTTCTTGTATACTATATTCTAAACACTCTCCCGCAACAATATGCACCTTTCAGGATCCCTTACAACACACATACGAATAAATGGTCAATTAATGAACCCATGACCATGTGTATTTAAGAGGAAGAAATGCTGATTATGGAATTGGGAGAAAGTGCTCATTTGGCAACATAAGGAAATGATAAAAGTCATGGCAAGCAAAAAGAAAAAGGTAAAATACCTCCCCAAACTGACATTAAGAAAGAATCCAAATGTTTCTTTTGTAAAAAGAAGGGACATATAAAGAAGAATTGCATAAGATTTAATGCCTAACTTGAGAATAAAGGTAATCCAATCTCTTGTGTTTGTTACGAATCTAATATGGCTGATGTGAGTTACAACACTTGGTGGATTGATTCATTTGGAATTTCTTGCAGGGTTTTCAAAACCATAAGAAAGCCAATGGGAAATGAACAAAACATCTATTCAGGAAATAAGATGCGTTCATATGTGGAAGCTATTTGGACATGTAGACTAGTTCTCAATAGTGGCTCTGTTTTGAATTTGGATAGGATCTTTTATGTTCCTAGTTTCTCTAGAAACTTAATTTCAGTTTCAAGACTTGTACCTTTGAGTTACTCTTTTCACTTTTCAGATTCAAATTTTGTTTATCATTTAGATATGAAATTATTGGGAGTAGTACTTTGTTTAATGGTTTTTTCCCAATTAATTTACAAAACAATGCCTATTATAATGCGATGCATGTTTATAATAACACCGGTATAAAAAGATATGTTGTGAATAAAGATTCATCTATGTTGTGGCTTCATAAATATAATTAAGCGATTGGTGAATGATGGAATACTCAGTATTTTAGATTTTACCAATTATGATACTTGTTTGGATAGTATAAAGGGAAAATAGACCAATAAGACAAAGAAATGTGCCAAGATGAGTACATAAATATTAGAAATTATAGATTTTGGGCTGACTGGCTAAGCGTCTTGTTATTAGGTCGTTTCTGGTTGTTGGTTTGCTTTTCGCTTTTTTGGCCGTTCTTGGTTGTCTCGAGTTTTTCCATTGGCTTCCTTCCACTCATAATGGGCATGTCCATTTTGAGTGTAAGTTTTTGAAGTCAATTGGTTGTATAGTTTGACCTTCCCGAATATATCTTACTTTCAACAAAAAAAAAAAATTAGAAATTATGCATACAGATATTTGTAGTCCAAATATGGACTTGTATGGCCAGAAATACTTTATCTCTTTCATAGATAATTACTCACGTTACATGTATCTCTACTTGTTTTATAATAAGTATGAAGCATTAGATGCTTTTAAAGTATTTAAGGCGGAAGTAGAGAAATAATGCGGCAAGTAAATTAAAATCGTGAGATCAGATAAATGTGGGGAATTCTATGATAGATACATTGAAGATGGATAAACACCTAGTCCATTTGCCAAGTTTTTTCAAGAGTCTAGGATAGTTGTCCAATATACTATGCATGGTTCTCCGAACCAAAATGGTATAGTGGAAAGAAGAAGCTGAACTTTATTGGACATGGTATGGAGTATGCTTAGTGGCTCCAAACTTCCTAAATCCTTGTGGACCGAAGCACTTAAAATGACAGTGTACATATTAAACCGAGTTTTGACCAAAGCTATCCTAGAGACACCTTTTGAGTTATTTAAATATTGAAAACCGAGTTTGCGACATGAACGGGTTTGGGGATGCCTGTCTAAAGTGAGAGTCTACAACCTACAAGAAAAGAAGTTGGACCTAAGGACCATAAGTGGGTATTTCATTGGATATGCCAAAAGGTCCGAGGGATATAGGTTTTATTTTTCTATCTCACACCACTAGAATTGTGGAATCAAGAAATACTAAGTTTCTTGAAAATGACTTGATTAGTAGGAGTAATCAATCGAATGATCTTGTTCCTAAGAAAGATCATTTAGATACTTAACTTTCCACATCAAGTATAATGTTGGTTGTTGTTCATAATACCCCTTCAATTCAACTGGCTATTGAACAACCAATCATTGAAGTTCAACAATCTGTTGATATTGATCTAGTATATCCAGTTATTCAACAATTACCTGAAACTATTGAACAACCGGTTTGAGCAACACGTTCCTCAAGAGAATGTTGATATAACATTAAGAAGATCTACTAGTATAAGGAAATCGACAATTCCTAGTGATTATATTGTGTCTTTACAATAATTTAACTGTAATATTGGAGCTAAGAATGATTCTGAAATGTTTTCACAAGTAATGGACAATGATAAATCCAATTTATGGTACAATGCCATGAAGGAAAAGATGAGTTTTATGGCATTTAACGAAGTCTAGGATATGGTTGAGTTGCCTGATGGTGTGAAGGCCATTGGCTGTAAATGGGTCTTCAATGGGTCTTCAAAACTAATAAGGATTCATTGTGAAACATGAAGATATTTTGTCCTGCTTCTAAGAAAGACTCTCTTCGTTTTATTTTGGCATTAGTTGCCTATTTTGATATGAAATTATATCAAATGGATGTGAAAATGAGATTCCTCAATGGGAAATTAGAGAAAAAGGTTTACATGAAATAATTTGAAGGATTCTTTTATAATAAAAGTGAACATTTGGTATGCAAACTTAAAAATTCTATATGACTTGAAACAAGCATTCTATTAATGGTACTTAAGACTTCATGAGGTCATCTTTTCATTTGGTTTTGTAGAAAATATCATGGATCAATGTATATACTAGAAAGTCAGCAGGAGCAAAATTTATTTTCTTGTACTATATGTGGATGGTATTATATTTGCAACCAATGATAAATGGATGCTACATGAGGTGAAACAATTTTTCTCTAAGAATTTAGATATAAAGGATATGGGTGAAGTATCTTATGTCATTGGAATTAAGATTCATAGAGATAGATCTCGATAAATTTTAGGATTATCTCAATAAACCTATATAAATAAGGTTCTAAAGGGATTTCGGATGAAAGATTGTTCATCAAGTATAACATCTATTTTGAAGGGTGATGGGTTCAATTTAAACTAGTGCTAGAAGAATGATCTATAAAGGGAATAAATGAATAACATTCTATATGCTTATGTTGTTGGAAGTTTGATGTATCCTCAAATTTGCACTCGATCTGACATCACCTTTACTGTGGGAATGTTAGGAAGATATCAGAATAATCCAAGTATGGACCACTAGAAAGCTGCAATGAAAGTGACGAGATACCTTCAAGATACCAAATGCTACATGCTTATGTATAGACGGATTGACAACCTGTAAGTCATTGGTTATTCAGATGTGGACTTCGTGGGTTGCGTTCATTCTCGAAAATCAATATCTGGATACATTTTTATGTTAGCTGATGGAGCTGTGTCATGGAGCTGTGTGAAGTAGACTTTCACTGCTACTTCCACTATGGAGGTTGAGTTTGTTTTTTATTTTAAGGCTACCTCACATGGTGTATGGTTGAAGAGTTTCATTTCTGAGCTTAGAATTGTTGATTTTATTTCTAGGCTATTAAGAATATATTGTGATAATTCAACTACAGTCTTTATGGCTAAAAATGCCCAAAGTGACAGTTGAAATAAGCATATCGACATTAAGTATTTAGCCATAAAGAAATGTGTTAAGGAGTATAAATTGGTCATATAACATGTTAGCACTAAATTGATAAATAAATGATTCTTTAACTAAAGGCATGCCACTAACGAAGTATAAGGATAAAAAGAAAAATGAAATATAAGAATCATGTAACTAGCATAGGAATATGTCTCATTATGTGATTTGTTGTCATATGGATGATTTTGTTGAATGAAACTCTTATTCGATTGTAATGTTAATTCTTAATTTGGGTGTACATAATCGGTTGTTTATGAGAATAACATTTATCCTTAGTTCTGGAATTAACATAGGGTTTATTCATTAAGATGTGTTGTCACATATACACTGACATTAAAGAAATAAGACGCATTATGATATATGGAAGATATTACTCACTCTTAAATGACATGTCGTCATGATCCATGTTTTTTGTTTTTTTTAAGCATAAAATTTATGGTGGCTTTGGATGAATAATCTGTATGATGAAAATGTTGGGATTAAGTGGGAGAATGTTATATATATATGATCCCTCTTGCAGACGCATGTTTTCTCTTTAAAGTAGCGGTTATTCCACATGTAGTTTTTCCTCGCTTTGTACCTCTTTGTGATAATTGCCCGTTTGGTAACCGCGTTGATAGAAGATGGTATATAAAATGAATGATCGTTAATTTCTTAAGGGTAATCACAAGGTCTAATGCAAACCCTCTCGTTTGGAATACATCATCAGTACGCAAGGAAATTGGGCTAGTAGAGTGCGCTCGATTTTTTGTTGAATCTCTGAGAATCTCAAAAGAACGCAATTTTGAGCAATGGCTGGAGGTTTGTTTAGATTTCACCCTGTTTTTCAAATACGTTTTTTTATGTCTAATAGCCAATTCATGATCATCCACTGGAAAAGCAACTTACAGAGAGAGAAAATGAAAAGGAGGAGGAATCATGGAAGAACATGGGAGAGTTGGGAGGGAAAGTGAGTGTTTATAAACGTCACCTTATGAGACAATAAGAATTTTTTTTAAAAAAAGTTGTTATCTTTTAACTTACCATAATAAAGAATAGGAGAGAGAGAGAGAGAGAGAGAGAGAGAGAGAGAGAGAGAGAGAGAGAGAGTATAAACGTCACCTTACGAGACAATAAGAATTTTTTTTTTTTTTTAAATTGTTATCTTTTAACTTACCATAATAAAGAATAGAAGAGAGAGAGAGAGAGAGAGAGAGAGAGAGTCTAATCACAAGGGTATCAGCGATTTGGGTTTTCTTTTGAACTGAACTAAACTGAACCAAGTCTAACCGTGCCCCAAAGACTCGATTCGGCTCTATTCGGATTGGATTGTATCCATTTTTCAATTTTCTTTTCTAAATTATAAAAAATAGATCTAGTGAAAAAGGAGGGAAGTTGTGTAAATTGCAATATTAAGAAGAGTGATGATTTTCAATTTGGCGAAACTATCCGAATCATAATAGATAAATAGTTACTTTTTCATTATCCGAATTGAAACCCAAACTGAACACAAAATGCACAAAAAATTGATTCGATTTGGATCGGTATCAATTTTGATTCGGTCCTGACTCCTTTAGGCTCAGTTGAGGCACCACCACCTATGCATTGATGAGGCTCTAACGCCCCTCACTAAATTCAGGCCAAGTTGACATAGATGACACTTCACCTTTGTGTTATATGAGAGAATCGTGAGCACAATTTTGTCACAATCGAACCAAGTGAGGTCTGACCTAGCCAATTGTTGGTGAAGTTTGCTATGACCCATAGCCACTTGTTAGTGATGACCACCCTAGGGGTAAGGCTCACAGTCCTCCCACAGATTTGGGCAAAAGCGACCCTCGATCATACTTATAGAGTGTTACCTCACTAAATTAGACGAAAGTTGTGGACCTCCACTAGATATTTCTTGAAGTGATGAGCCCCCCCCAACCCAAAAAAAGGCGCAGCCATTGGTGACAGTCATTGAACCCTTAGACCCTTGAATAGTGACTAGGAAAAAGAAATGGAAATAATCGTCAAGTCAATAGAACATGATGTTGTGGTGCTAACATGGAGTTCATGTATTGATGTGGCACTGATGTATGTCACATTAACATTTCTATCCATAAATTTGACGAAGGGTCCAACTTGAAGAGCAAGTTACACATTTTAGGGACAAATTATACAAAAGAAAGCTAAGGAAACTTATTAAATATTTTTGCAGCTGTAAAAGTCAAAAAGTTGTATAGTAAAAAAAAAAAAAAAGAGAAGAAAAAGGTGGATATCCAAAAGGCAAAGGAATACAATAGAGAGAGATAGAACGGTGAACAGAAAGGTAAAGAAAAGGAAAAGAAAGAGAGAGAAAGAAAGAAAAAGGGAAGAGGTGCACATCATAGGGGCCTCACTAAGCTGAATTTACTTCGTTTCACAATACCTAATAAGGATGTAAATCACGTTTGTTTGTTCGGAGTAGTTTTCGAAATTATTGTATAAATTTGACATTGTCTAAAATTTGAATGAAGTCTCATTTTTGAAATGTTAAACTGAGGAATATCATGGATATGATAGATTAAGGCATTGCGGAGCCGTGGATTTGACAAAAAATTCATTTGGAGTAATAGTTTAGTTGGAGCGAAATTTTAAAGTTTCGCCATCGAGCACCGCATTGTAGATAGTTTTAAATATCTGCTTTGGATGAGAGTTTTGTTAGCATGTATGAGTTGTTTTATTAGCAAGTAAGCTTGGTTTAGCCGATTTCTAGTTGATGTAGTGTTTTTACTCAATTTTTGATGTTATTTCTTTGTTCATTTGATATAATTGCGAGTTTGATGGTTTAAATAACCTTATTGTTTAGTTTTAGGCATTCCCAATCGAGTGTTGATACTTCTTTAAATTTATAAACTCATATTTTGAAAATGAAATGATTAGACATATAATGTGGGGAAAATTACCAAAAAAATTCCCAAACTTATGTGTCAATTTAGTCTTAATTTTTTTTTTTTTTTTTGGCCTCATAAACCTTTTACAATTGTGTCCATTCAGTCCTTTTGGCCAAATTTGACCGGTTGTGATTACGTGGACGCTAACCTAAGCACCGACGGATAATATTTTAATATTATTTTATTTTATTCGAATTTTTATTAATTTTTAATCTTTTCTTTTTTCCTTTTTTTCTCTTTTTTTTTTTTTTTTTTTGTTGCTCTCCTTCCTCCTTCCGACTACTAGGCAAAGGGGAGGGTTGGTCGTCAAATTGAGGCAAGCTAAGCCTAATTAAGGGTGAGCTTGCCCCGCCATCGCTAGGTGAGGGCCGCCTAGCCATTGGAGAGGTGAGCCCTTGCCCATATCCGACAAGGGCTCGCCTTGCCATCATTGGGCAAGAGCCACCTAGCCACTGGGGGCCCTCGCCAGATTTGACAGGGGCTCGCCAAATCTGGGTGAGGGTGATCCAACGAGGGCTTGCCTCGTTGGTGGCTGGGCGGCCCTCACTCGGCAACGGCAAGGCAAGCTCGCCCTCAGTTGGGTTTAGCCGGCCACCTTAGTCCAACGATTAGTCCTCCTCTCTGGTTGGTCGCAAGAAGAAGGAGGGAGCAGGAAAAAAAAACGAAAAGGGAGTAAAAAAGGGAAAAAAAAAAAGAATAAAAATTAACAAAAAAATCGAAAAAAATATTAAAAACTTTGTCCCCTAGAGCTGGCTGACATCCACGTTCGCCCTGGCTGGCCAAATTTGGCTGAAAAGACTAAATTGGCATAATTGTAAAAGGTTTATGACTCAATTGGTTAAAAAAAAAAATAGGATTGAATCGAGACAATTGCAATATGTTTATGATTTTTTTGGTAATTTTTCCTATAATGTACAAAGTGTAATTGGTTAAAAGGCAAAAGTGATGTTGAATGATTTAAGAAGTGCTCATGAAATGAAATGTGAAAGGTTATTCATATAGATTTGCGGATTTGATTTATGAAATAAGTTCTAAAATGATTTGAGAGATGTTTTACAAAAAAGTATTTTTGGTGATTGAGCTGAGTTGTGAAAGGGTTGTGAAATGTATTTTGGTTTATGAGATGGATTCTAGATTGGATTTTTAGTTTTGGAGGGTGATGTTTGGTGCTCATTATCATTATGAACCCAATTAGGGGTTTCTAGGTATGCATACTAATTTTAGAATATTTCTAGGCCAAGCCACTAATTGATAATAAGTGGAAACCTTGCTAAAGCAAATCTTGGTTGCCTTACCACTAGGAATTGTGTCATGACCATAATTGGATATTAAGTAATATATTGGTTAGTGGAACAAATCATTTACACGTGACTTGATAGAGAATGATCAGGGGACTTGGCATTGATGGTTGAATTATAATGATAGATTAAATGAGTATTTCTAATTTGTATAAAACTTTATCAAAATGAAACAACTCATATTTGATTTGATATGTCTATTATATATTGGATTTGGAGCAAGAGTTTGTGGTATTGCTTTATATATACATAGTCATTACTCAATATGCTTAGAAGAGATGTACAATTCACTAGGTTGTAGTTGCTCATACAATTCATCTTAAATGTTTTTCACATTTCTCGGTTAGTGACAAATAGAACATGAGTGTCTGCATTATCACAAGGGCATTTTTGATGGATTATACAAACATTGATATTGCAACCAATTTGTTGGTTGTGTTTGACATTGGGTTTTACGAGTGGAAGGATGGTCGTGCCATCCCCATTCTTCTTAGTTTTGGGATATGACAATAGTATTTTAGGGACCTCTAGTCCTTTTATGATTGATAATCCTCACGATACGAAAACATGGCTGAATTCATTGAAAAAACTATAGATTTGACACGACAAATTTTAAATAAAACAGTTTGTGATTATGTTGAAACAACTTAGAAGTGTCATAATAATCAACACAAATCCGATGAAATAATGAGACACGTATACCTTAATGTTAGATTTAGTTAAGTTGTTCTCGCACAATATTTTGTAGGTGATTTGAGAATTTGAGAGAATTTATATCCAACAATTGGTCTATGTCCATCGATAAAGCAATATAAACAAATTACTGGGGATGATTACAGCAGGAGTGTCTTAACTTTCATACGGCGTTCACTTGAGTATTATATTTTTTCCTTTTCGCTCATTCAAATGTCACATACGATCATTTGAGTGCCTGTTTTGGCAACATTTTTTTTTTTGAATTATTTTTTTGAATTATTTTTTATGTTCCTTTTTTTTTTTTTTTTCTTTTTTTTGTGCACCTGTTGCAAAGGCCTCACCCTCAACTAGTAGTTGCCAATGGGGCCGTAAAGGCCTCGGGCGAGGCCGGTGGTGGATTTTCTATCAAGGTAAATTGTCGATAGCATTTAAGTGCTTGATTTTTCAAATTTGTGATGCTTAAGTAAGAAAAAGTTTACAAAAATTGTTCACATCGGTGCCAATAATGCCACTTAGGACAATCGACATCCTAGATTTTCCTATGAAATAAGTCACCAATGACACCTGAGTGATTGATTTTTCAAATTTGTGGTACCTAAGTGAGCGAAAAAAGAGAGTTATGGATATCAAATTACCTTTTCCCTTTTGATTGCATGGGCACATAAGCATAGTGCCTTGTATCCATAGTTTTTGGCTAACTACTAATGAGATTTGATTGGGAAAATTACCTAGAAGTCCTAAACCAAGTGTACTTAAGTCAATTTAATTCTAAGCTCTTTAAATTTATCAATTTAGCCTTAAAATTTTGTGCGAATTCTACTATAGCCCTTTTGGTCAATTTTCGCCAAAAATCATTGACATGAAAATCTAGTCATCATTGGTTATCCTACGTAACAAACCGGCATGTCAGAGATTTTTGACAAATAGTGGCTGAAAGAACTATATTGAAATTTTACGCAAAAGCTGTAGAACTAAATTGACAAAATTGAATAGTTTTCACAAATGATTTGTCTAGGGCTAGCTAACTAAGCCTAGCTGAAGAGGTAAAAATTTATCATGTGAAGTTGGATTATACAAAGTGGTCCTAAGTTAATGAGTGCTATGGGGCACTAACTAAGTATACTTAATCTGAAAAGAAGTTAAATTTTCAAAGCATTGATGGCGCATAAAATGGAGATACTGGTGGCATTAAAGCCACAAAGTCTTTTTCAATTAATTACTTGAAATGTGCCTTTACAATACTCGCTAACAAAATCATACACAAGTTATGCAAACCCCTTTTCCTCACCTAAATGCACATTGCCTGTTAAGCTTAATTTTCAATTTCTACCTGATTTCTACCCGATATCACGTACTAGTCATTAGCCTTCGTCTTTGTGGTGAATATGCCGGTAAAGACACAAAATAGGAAAATCCCTAGATGATAATGGAGAATAATTGTTGGGGAACGGGACAATTGCAGATCATATTCTATCATTTTTTACAATAATATGTTTAGGTTTTAAAATTTTCATTTTGTACATTTAAGTCTAAAACTTGCGATTTTTCATACATTTGAATCTTTTTATTAACTTTGTCAATTTTTTCTTTTTATCTATCCTACTCTAACTCTCAACTTACTTTTAAACTTAGCCTATTTGTAAAGCGTAGGATTTGAACCCCGCACCCATTTTGACGATAAGAGTCATGTGTCTTTTCTTTATTTATTTATTTTTTTCACTCCTACGTGGTCATTAATCAGAAATTAATCTGTGAAGATTTTCTATTCACTAAAATCTAATGGAGTGAATGAAAAAGCTAAAGTGGATAATCTAAAAAGACTTTATGATGTAAATATAAGAAATCAAAGTTTTAGGATTTAAGTGTATTATTGTTAGATTCTCACTTTGGGAACCCTCTAGCAGAGAATTGAGAACGAAGCCAGTGGAATGTGACTTGAATTGGGTAGATACGAGTTCGCAATGGACTTTATGTATCGGGACCTTGCAAATGATGAGAGGAGTCCAATCGTCCCAACATAATGAATCTGCTAAGCTCAACTATTCGAGCCAATCCATATTAACTCCCTTATAGGGATGTTAGAACCGAACCGAAAAACCAAATCAAAACTAGAACCGATTCGAATTTTCATGCAATTTTCATTTGGTTCGAGTTTCGATTCGGATAATGAAAAAAATGATAGTTTTTTACTTTAGTTCAGATAATTTTAGTTTGGTTCAGTTAAGTGAACTGAATTGAAAATTGCCCATCTTCTTAATATTACAATTTATATAATCTCTATCATTTTTTGTAGAGCTCTTCTTAATATTTCAAAAAGGAAAACCGAAAAACTAAGCCAAAACGAACTGAGTATTTGATTCAGGGCATGGTTCGGTTCAAAGCTAATGCATACTCAAACAGTTTGGTTCGATTTGGGTTTCCTAACTAATTTATACCTAGATGGCTCGGCTTAGTTCTGGTTTTCTGAAAAATCAAATCGAGCCATTAACACCCGTAGTCTCTTATAACTTTGATTCGCTAGACATGGCCCTTGAGTCACGACTCCTTCATTCAAGTGGAAGCAGTTCAGATTCCCTCCGTGGTCACGCTTCTACGATGAGCTTCGGTTGAGATGTACTCCTTTGTAGCCTCCTATGCTAAAGGAGCAGGAAGCTGGTCCGTAAGCCAATCTGCCGAATGGAGGCTAAATTTAACGAAAAATCGGGTAGTAAGTTTGAAATATCGTTGCTAAGTGAAAAATGATTGACAGCATATAAGTTCGGTCATCTATTACTAAGTTACCCATGAAGCAGTTACTTACTATCCTTAAAATTGTACAAGTCGATGCTTTTTTTTCTACTAGTAAGCTATGAGTTGCTTAGATAATTTACCAGTGGTGGTTAGTGATTGTACCTTACGAAAAAAAAAAAAAAAAACTATTTTACTTCTAGAAATTCTTAGTGGATTGTTGACATTGTTTATGATTTTAGAGTATCAACAATTATTTGTTGACAACATACTGATGAAATAATAAACTTACCGTATTGAATTACGCACTTAAATTACAAGCACGCATGCGTGTTTTACGAGGGGATGCACTTTCTCGACAGTAGATTAATTGCTTATATACTTTACCAATAGCATTGGTTAACCGTTTTTCACTTATCGACAAAATAACAATTTAACAACTGCAAATTCCTAGTGGAAAACTAATATTAAAACTTAAGGGTCCCAATATCAATATATCTATAAAAAGGGGTGGGAAGGGCAATCAGTGTTGACAATCTCTAGGTGTTACCATCATGAATCCTTGAAGGTGGGCCTACGTCGGCAACTAATTAATTTCATCCCTAACTTACTATTTGCACTGCTAAGATATACTTTTGATGAGTAAATTTGCAAGAAGATTATTGAGTTACTATTACTTTGACGTCGCTGGTAATAAGTTAACTACTCTGGTGATAACTTCCTATTACCACCTTAAAAGTGAGCTATGTTGTTACATTTTTAATTTCACTTCCGTGGGGATTTTAACATTTTGGAAAGCGCAATTATCCTAGTGAGTTATTATTTCAGTGGTAATCTAGTATTTGTACCGCTAAGATTAAGTAAATACGTAAGTTACTAACTTTAGTAAGATTTTATTACCAATAGCAAATTTCTAAACAACTGGATAACTTATTGGGAATTAGTAATTTACTCTTGGGAAGCAACGTACCAACCAAGTGAGGAAATTACTAATGAAAATTGCTGAACAATTTGATAACTTACTATTGACTTGAAAAATCGGTAATTTGCCAGGTACCTTACTAATTTAAATGGGAAGGTTCTATTTCCAATGATTTTTTTTAAATGTTAAAATAATATACTATTGAATTTGGCATTCATGAATTCCTCAAATTGCTCGTAATTTGCTATTGAAAAATGAGCGAACTCTAGTATGTAACTTATTTGATTTGTTGATACCAAGTTCAATATTATTTCGAAATAGCAAGTTTCTTACTTTGTTGGTAAATTAACCTGTAAATGATCTTATATTGGTAAATAAATAATTTTGCTGTAAGTAACTCATTGCACCTGTAATTTTTTGTTTTCAATGGTTATTTTCTATAAAATTAAATAAGTTCAATGTTACATAAACTTTGTACCTTTTCAACTCTTTTTATAACTTACTAACTGGTAAGCGGACCTATTAGTAAGATCTTAATTTCACCAGTAAATTAGTCTTCTCACCACTAAACTTTTGTTAGGAGCAGTAATTTTATTTCATGTGATGTTTGGAAGTTATTAACATTGTTAGTAAATAAGCATCGACGTATCTGTCGAATAGGTTGCCGGTCACGCAATTTGACTGTTAAAATTTCAAATTTACTAATAATGTTACAGAATTACCATCCACGAAATTTGTTCCCTTCTGCCCTTAACGGATCATTGTTCGCTGAATCAAAGTGATATCAGTGAATTGCATGGTAAGAGAGCATGTCAATGTCCAAAATCATCCTGTTGAAATCTTTCTGCAGTACATGCACTGGGATAAAAGAACAATCCTGGGTCTCGGCTTCAAAGTGAAAGAGAATTACAACTTCTTCAGTCACAATGAAGACACGGGTTAGCATTTGTGGGAGATTAAGCGGACCGACCTGAAGCATCATCAGGCTTACAAGCAGGAATGATTCTATCTTCAAACCTCCGATATAATGACCGAAACAAAAACACAGAGAATGTGAAATTCGAACGTATAAGAGCACAGCAGATGTGGCAACTCTGTACAAAAATTATCAGAAGTTGACTGTATCTCAAAGGCACTTTTCACCACTCGAAAGTACTTACTAGCAAGAGAATCCACACAGTTCTATTCACACTCGCGATCCATTTGTACAGTATCCTCATAGCCATTTCTGATCCAAGCCAAAGATTTCAACCAAATAACATCTTCAGATTTGACCAGGCAACGGTTGATCTAGACATTCTTTCCTCGGCTATTCTCTTCTTCTCCTCAGCCTCTGCCACCTTCTTCTCTTGACCCTTGTGCCCAGATTTCGCTTCCTCTGACTCGACCATCAAAATCTCCCAGTCCGAAATGAGCTTTTCTCTTCTGGACTTCACTTCCTCAAGTTTTTTGTTGAGCTCTTCCTCCTCTTTGGTCAGGTCACCAAGCAACTGCTTATACGAGATGTGAGTCTCGTGATTCTTTTTCATTGTTGCAAACATTTGATCCTTCAGCAATTTCTGCAGCTCGAATTCAGCATTGTCCTGCTCAAAGGTCAAAAAGTCAGAAGTGAACTCATCGAAGTTGGCCCAAAAGGCCTTGACTGATTTTTGCTGGTCCAGTGATAACCCGCTTTTGGCTATGCTTAATGTCGACATTGCTTCAGCCAATCTGTCTTTTACATTTAGCTTGAAGATATCAGAAAGGCACTCCTTCAAAGACAGTTTAGCCTTCTCTACTTCATCCAAGGTTGGAGCCCCAGAAGTCAAAAGAGCACCCCTTTGATTGTTCGTGTTTGACCCTCCTCTGGCGGGAGAACTCTGAGCAGCGTTAATAATTTCCTCAAGATTTGTAAAATACCTGTCGAACGTATCTATTGGTGTTGCCTGAGGTACATTTGCTGGAGGTTCAGCCACCTGAGTATTTTCAGCCGGGCGTTGGGGGCCCAAAATCTCAGCTACAACTGTCAAAGTGTTGTTAACTAAATACCCATTACGGCTGTCATGAAGTTCACTCAATGGAATGAAGGATGTGAAGCCCCAGTCACTCTCTCTTGCAGTGAAATCATGTTCCGTCTCTGCATTTTGTTTAGACAGGACTTCAGTAAAAAGGAGTAACGGGTTAAAGATACCTCGTTTCACTGGCTTAGGTGCAATAAATGAACATATTACTTCGCTTTGGATCAGAAACATGGGACACCAGAACCACAAGAACAAAGTCAAAGCATATTTTGAGAAAGCATTGCAACAACAAGGCCTAAACATGCTTTCTCAGTTTGCTTCAGCAGAAACCCAGTCCAGTTTGCTGAAATGACAAAAAATCCAAATTACGACAACACTTCTATGTTCATGATATGGTACCTAAAATCCTGCAATTTGTCCCACAAACAGTATTGACATGGTGAATCTCCATTCCTTCGAATACTCCTAAATGTCCAAATGTTCACGCATTCCTTCTAAACTTTCTGTTGCCAAGTATTCATATCGTCACCTCAGATGCTTTAAAGTGCAAATAAGTGCACGAGCAGTTGGAATAACTTAGTGGTTCAACGAGAGAGGTCAAATAATCCTTCAATACTCTTTTTGAAAGAGACTTATTGATAGAATTGACGAAAGTACTGCATTGCTAACCCAACTATGGTCTTTGACAATGTACACCACAAAGACAATGGCTTCACATATGATGAATGATGGTGGATATATTTCACCTAAATCACAATAAGCATAAGCAAAATTTCCCAGGTTATAAATCACATTAGCCATTTCCAAATTTGTGAGCGCAGACTTTATTAGCACGGATACATTGGTTGTGAGGACTAGATGCACCTAAATTCATCCTAGACATGTTAGAGGACTGCAGTAGCAAAAAAGAAAGAAGGTTTCTCATTCCACCATATCTCAAAATCAGATTCCAACAGCAGACTGAAAAAACCAGCCATAGTCAGAGTCGCAATCAACGTACCCTTAATCCTAGAATAGTCATTATTGTTCTGATCGACCAGAATCAATCTGAAATGGGCGCTTCTGCTCCACCCATATGGTAGCCTCGCGGAATCAGCGACGTCTAAGTACATCGACAAGCATTCTACATCGTTCCCCTTTGGGAAAATGAGTATTCGCCTGATCAAATCGACCGTACCATACAAGAGAATGGATAAGTCTTAGGGAAATCAACAGGTAAAGGAAGCAAAAAGACAAACAAGGCATAATTCGATCATCACGCTTGCTGAAAATCGAATTCAACAATTACCAGGCATTGCCGCCGAGCGTGAACACCTCGGAGTAGTGCTTCTCTCGAGTCAACCTAGTGAAGTTGGTTATTCTCCATGTGTATTTCCATGAAGTGGGATTTTGATCACCCATCGCCTGCTGCTTGCCCACGATCCAATTAATCGAGACAAAAAGGAAAAAGAAAAAGGATCATCAGTCTTTAGAGTCGAGCGCGCAGTGATTCCCAAAATATTTGTTCGAGATATGCTCGCCATTCTAGAACGATTGAATGAATCCATCTAGAATTGATTCTGTATATTCTTCCTTTATTCTTTCCTCTTATTGACCATACATTGTATTATAAATTGAGTCTTGTAGATGTAAAGTAAATAGTTGATGTAATTCGAAATATAAACTTCCCCAATTTCTTCTTTTTCTTCATCATGGTATTAGAGCTTTTCGTTTCTTGCCTAGCTTCCCCAAAATTTTTCTTGATTGCCTCCCATTTCCATCATTCTATCCTTGTTGTTGCAGAGAAATACTAATCTGCGAGAGGTTCGAGTTGTTTAACATGCAATTATTTTTTATATGACACGTGAATTGATTGAACTGACATGCAAACTAATCTTAATTTAATTAACTGGCTTAACATACTATCACCAAATGACGTGCATCTATGACATGCATTGAACTATATGAATGAAGTGCATATGCTATGAGCATTAGTGCCATGACCTAAACTATATATGACATGGCATATGTCATGACACGGCATAATGATGCAACTAGACTATACGATATGGCATGTTGGGATTTTTATTAAAATTCATAAATCTAAATCAATTAAAATAAAAAAAATATATTATATAATTTAATTTAGGAAATAGATTACCCTAAATCACATCTCAACTTAGAAGTTTATCTTAACATGCAATTAATTTTTAAAAAAATGCTATCGAGCCTAGATATTATCCAAACATGTATTCAAATTAAAATAGGAAAACCTAATCTAATCCTATCATGCAATTTTATCCCTAGAGTCAAATCTAAATGATTTGATATACAATGCAATCTTTTAATTTTTTTTTTTGAATTTATTGGTAAAGATGACCCTACATAATCCACAAAGCAATCCACAAAGATTTCCATATATATATTATGATAATCTAACGGGTTAGATTAAAGATTATCGCAATCTTAGCACAACAAATATCCAATTTTAAGTTGAAACAATTTGAAAAAATCTGATATCTTTACGGATCAAATTTGTAATTAAATCAACTTATCATCTCTAATTTGGATAATGCCTAAGATTCAATTCAATTAAAGTCAATCAAATAGATAATGATCTATCTAAACTTAGCAATTATTGCAATTCGAATCAATTGGGATAGGAAGTTACCCAATTTGAATGCACGCGCAATCTTGGAGAATCGAATTGCTAGCTTGCGGATGAGGCTCAGATGGCGGTGGCGGTGCTCTCGGTGGGATGTTCCTTGGACAACCTACGAAACAGAAAAGTGTTACGACTCGGCTAGGTGGTGGCGCCTTCAGGTGCCGATGGGAGGATCACAGCAGGGTCGGGAAAGCAGTGGTGTCGTCAGGAATTTACTACTCAGCTCGCCGACAGGAGGGGGATGGCAGCGGCTTCGGACAGGTGACGTTGAGGAACAACAGCAACTCTTTGTCGTCAGGGGCCGCGACACGACACAGCAAGAGAGGATCGGACAGCGCGCAATGTTGATCTTTGTGGGAACTCGTCGGGAAGCAATAGGCGTCTTGGAGGAAGGCTGCTGGCGTCAAAGGACTTGGCTCGTCTCAAGGGACAACAGGCTTCGTCGTCGGGGCTTGGATCAGATTGGACTTCGCCGAGGGGGCTCCAAGAGGAACGTCCTGCTCGTCGCGTTGTTGATGTCGTGGGAGTTCGTTGGAGGACTGGAAACTGGACGGGCGACGAGGAGCGTCGAGTGGCAGTGTTCCACTACGTGGGAAGAAGCGACCTTGGAACAAGCGTGCGGCAGCAACTCAGGCACAGCGCCAATCGGGGAGCGAGATGGCGCAGGGGCAGGGGCAGGGGCAGGGGCAATCGTGGCCGAACTCTCCAATCTCGAGCCTTCTCTCTCACCGCTTTCGTGTCACACTTCTCTTTTCTTTCTATTTGTGGAGTCCGTGGGGGTCTTTCTTTCGTCTTTATGCGGACGGAGACCAGAGGGTTAGAGAAGGAAATAAGAATACCATGGATAAAGAGAGGCTTCCCTTTTCGTCTTTTCCTTGGCAATTCTCTCTTCCTCCTCTTTTTCTATTACGAAGCCCTCTCTATTTTTTTTCCTCTTTTCAATGCATGGCCCTCTCCTCTAGGGCCAAGTTCTCTATTTATAGAGATGGCTGCCCCTTGATAAGATAATGAATTTCAAGAATTTTGAAGAGATGGTGTATGTGTGATGACATTTGAGAGACTGATGCGCGGCCCCTTCTTTCAAACTACCACTGTGGCTATTATCCACTATCTTATATTGGATTTCTGCTTCAAATTTTCTTGCTGATCGAATTGATTACCTTGACCTTGTGAAAATCTCTCGCCAGCCGTGCACTTTATCCAGCAACAAGAGTTCAAATATCACCAATTCAGAGTTCGATTTTTCAATAGTTTCGACTTCTCATTAAAGATCAAACACTGATTTGAAGCGATTTGACAGTGGATAGGATTATTAGCTATGAATTATTAACTTCATCAGCAAGGAGTTGGGCGCAATCCCCACGCTGACTACATGTCTAAGAAGTCCCTTCAATCATGTGTACCATGGTAACATCGCGCTTGAGCTGTATGATTTTTGTGTGATGCAAATATGAATTACGTTAATGATATTCTTCTTTAGTGGTGGGACCAACATGTAATTTTCACCCACTTGTGGGCAGCGCGGTTGGTTGAGATCTCTCCTCCAGTGAATGAGGTCAAGAGTTCGAAACCTTGCATTGTTAGCGATTAAGACGGGGGCTCCGGCGGTGGGTTGTTGGGCCAGTTTCCCTCGAGATATAATTGATGTCGGGCCTCCATTGCGGAGGCCCATGAGATCCCAAATCAGCGTAAGCTGACAAGGGCAGGCTCCAGCGGATCCTCGTTCACCAAAAAAAAAAAAAAAAAACACCTAATTTTCTTATGTGATATGATAGCTAAAATTTAAGTGTCAACATCTGCAAAACAAAGTTAGTACTCTATAGTAGGAATTAGTATTTAAACAATTCAGCAAAGAAATCATTTTTTCTTACTGATATTATGCCAGAAAATCAGTCATCAACGTTTGAGAAGAACCATTCTCTAGAAGGATCGACCCCAAAGGAAGTACCTCTTTCACCTTCGCAACAAGAACCTGCCTTGGATTAGCCCGATGAAGCCATGCCAAGTCACGAGCGACTCGTTCAGCCCAATCCAATCAACGGTCCATTGTCCAGACTGAGCCCATTCAATGGCATCTTGTTCAATCCCAGCCCTTAGGCTAGGATTGATCCTTCTAGGTTAGGTACCTAAATCAGGTACATCGTGTTTGGAAACGAATACCCACTAGGGTTCATACCTTACTCAATTTCTGGCGCCAATGGTTGCCCGGATCTTGGTGATCCACTGTACAACTCTACAGTCAACTGGTCGGAGCTGCGACTCATCACTTAGCTACTGTCCGATCTTGATAATTACTTAACATGGTCCCAAGAATTTTGGCGAGCCCTAGTCACAAAGGATAGGTATGGTTTCTTTGACGGGATTGTCCCAATTCTGATTGATAAGAGTCTGGCATAGCATTAGAAGAAATGCAATCAACTTGTCTGAACATGGATCGCAGATTTCATAACCCTATAGGTCATGGTTGGACTTCCCTCGACAGATGACTCAAGGATTATGTGAGAAAATATCAGAGATATGTATGGGAAACTTGACTGTGCCAAACTTTTCTCTCTTAACCCGACACTATTGGAGTTAAAGCAAGGGAACATGTCCATTGTGGCTTGCTCTAACAATCTCTTGGCTCTCTCTAATGAAATAGAGGTGGCTGAAGAAAAACTTGAAGTACCATAATTGATACTACAACAGTATAGGGCTATGAAGGAAAGAGAAATGTGACATGTTTCCTTTTGATTTTGAATGATACTTACTTACCTTTTTGGTCTCAAATCTTGGTTATATGGATTCGGTGTTGCCACTTGACCTTTATCAACTCGCTGTCCAAGAAGAGAGCCAATAAAGGAATCCATGGCTACAATTGAGGTGCTGCCGCCCATGCACTTCTGAGGTTCTGACGTCTTTTGCTAATTTCAGGCCAAACCGATACAAATAACACCCTCACCTTTGTGTTATGTAGGAAAATCATGAGCACGTGTATGTCGTGATTGAACCAGGCGAGGTTGGGGCTACTGGTAGCCTGCAAGGTCTGCCACCAATTGTTAGTGATAACCACTCTAGGGGTAAGGGTTACAGCCCTCCCACAAATTTGGGCAAAAGGAGCCCTCGTTCATATTTGTAGTGAGCGTGTTAGTTGACTCAAATCAAACGAAAGTTGCGGCCCTCAATTAAAAATGTTTTGGAGTGATGAGGGCCGCGATCCCCCAAGTGTAGCCATCAATGAGGGTTGTTGGATCCTTGAATAGTGGCTAGGGAAAAGAAATGAGGATGATTTTCAAGTTAGAAGAATATGATTTTTGTAGTGCTAACATGGATGTTCATTTACTGATGTGGCTTTGACGTTTGTCACCTTAATATTTCTATCTATAAATTTGATGGACGGTCCAACTTGAAGAACAAAGTTTAGCAAAAGAAAGTTAAGGACGCCTAAAAAATATTTTTGCAGTAGTAATATTTGTGCTTTTCGACCTTTTTGCTAGTCAAAAAGTCAAAAAGCTGTTTAATTAAAAAGAGAAAAGAAAAAGGTTGGCATCCAAAAGGAAAAGAAAAACAATAGAGAGAGAAAGGCGAATAGAAAAAGAAGGAAAAGGAAAGAAAGAAGAAACGAAGAAAGAAAAGGAAAAAAGGGGAAGGGGTATATGTCATAGAGGCCTCGCCAAGCCGGATTTACTTCGTTTTGTAATGCCCAATAAGGGTTAAACCTTGTTTGTCTAATTTAAGTAGTTTTTGAAATTATGGCACAAATTTAACGTTATGTGAAATTTGAACAGGTAGATTTGATATTTTAGATGTTAAGCTAAGGAATTTCATGTAAATGATAGATTACGGCCTTGTCAAGCTGTGGGGTTTGACGAAAATCGATTTGGAGTAATGGTTTAGCTAGAGCGAAATTTTAAAGTTTTGTTCTTGAGTTCCATGTTGTGGATAGTTTTGAATATCCGCTTTGGACGAGATTTTTGTTAGGGCAAGTTTTGCCTTCAAGCTCAGATAGTTTTGAATATCCGCTTCAGACGAGAATTTTATTAGTGTGTGGAATTGTTCTGTTAGCAAGCAAGCTTAGTTTAGTCTATTCTTAGTTGAGATAGAGTAAGCATAGTTTAGTCGATTTTTAGTTTTTTTTTTTGGTCGAGTTTCGTTTCTCAGTTGAGATAGCATTTTTTTTTTCTCAATTTTAATATTATTTTTCATTTATTTGATAAGTTTGCGAGTTCGGCAGTTCGAGTAACCTTTATTGTTTAATCTTAGGCATTCCCAGGTGACAGTTGCTATTTATTTATTTTTTAATTTGTAAACTCCTGTTTGAAAATAAAAATGATTAGACATATTATGTGCAAAGTGCAATTTGGTTAAAAGGCAAAAGTGATGTTTATAGCACATTTGATGCATAACTTTTGATTAGCCATTAGCTACCCTATTTGTTATTTGAAATGATTTACGAAGTGCTTATGAAATGAATTGTGAAAAATTATTCATATAGATTCACGAATTTAGTTTATGAAATACATTCTGAAATGATTTGAGAAATGTTTTATGAAAAGTATTTCTAGTGGTTGAGCTGATTTGCAAAAGATTATTTGTTTGGTTGTAAAATGCATTATGGATTCTAACATAAGTTATGGATTGGATTTTTAATTTTGAGGATAATGTTTCGTGCTTAGTATCACTATGAACCCGATTACGGGTTTCTAGGTATGCATACTAGTTTTAGAATATTTCTAGCCTAGCCACTAGCGAATGATAAGTGAAGACTTGGTCAGGGGAAATTTTGGTCATCTTACCATTAAGAGCTATGTCGTGATCATATTTGGATATTGAGTAATAGATTGGTTAGTGGAACAAATTACTGACATGTGATTTGATGGAAAATGATCGTTGAACTTAATCATTGGTGGTTGAATTAGTATTTATGAACTTTGTTGAAATAAAACAACTTATATTTGATCGGACAAGTATATTATATATTGAGTTTGGAGCATGAGTTTCTATTATTGCTTTACACACACACACACATATGCATAGTGGTTGCTTGATATGCTTACAAGAGTTGTATTATTCACTAGGCTATGGTTGCTTATACCATTTGTCTTAAATGTTTTTCGAGTTTTCAGTTAGTGATAATTAGAACGAGAGCATTCATATTATCATAGGGCATTTTTGATAAATGGACTTTTATGTATGAGTGTAGTTAGTTGTTTATTTTCTGAGCTATGTATGATTGAGATGAGTTTGCTAAGCTTAGTTGTTATTTGGAGATGTAGATATTCTTTTTAATGAATTATAGAAATTTTGATGTTTTAACCAACCAACTTGTTTGTCATATATATATATATATATATATATGTAATATATGAGATATATTTTAATAATAGGTTGTTAGTTGTATTTGACACTACATCCTAAGAGTGAAAAGACAGTTGTGTCATCCCCATTCTTCTTAGTTTTAGGGTGTGACGACAGTAGTTTAGGGACTTCCAGTCCTTTTATCTTATTTTTTTTCTTTTGGTAAAAACCTTTTATCTTTTTTTAAACCTCAATATGATGGATAATTCTCACTACATGAAAGAATGGCTAGATTCATTGAAAATAATATAGATTTGACACAACAAATTTTAAATAAAATAGTTTGTGACTATGTTGAAACAACTTAGAAGTGACATAATAATCAACACAAATTTGATGTAATAATGAGAATCATATACCTTAATGTTATATAGAGTTAAATTGTTCTCTCACAATATTATGTAGGTGGTTGAGAATCTAAGAAAATTTATACCCAACCATTAGTCTATGCCCATTGATAAAGCCAGTTAAACAATCTACCATATCAAATTATCATTTCCCTTTTGACTGCATGAGCAAATATACATGGTGTGTCATGTCCATAGTTTGGCTATGATCACAAATGAGATTTGATTGGGAAAATTATTGAGCAGTCCTAAACCACACACACATGGTGCGTCATGTACATAAGTAATTTAGTTCTAAACTTTTTGAATTTGTCAATTTAGTCGTAAATATTTGTGTGAATACCACTATAGCTCTCCTAGTCAATTTTCGTTGAAAATCATTGACATGATAATTTAGTCATCCCCGAGTGTCCTATTTAGCACACCGGCGCGTCAGTGGTTCTTGGCGAAGAGTGCTTGAAGGACTATATTGGAATTTCACGCAAAGGTGTAGAATTAAATTGTTAAAAATTTAAAAGTTTAGGATTTAATTGATATCCATACAATAAGTTTAGGACTTATTGGACCATCTCCCCACATATGATCTGTCTAGGGCTAGCTAATTAAGTCTAATTTAGGAAGAAAATATTTATCACGTCAAGTTCGATGATACATAGTTGTCCTATGTTAATGAGTGCCATAGGGCACTAATTAAGAATACTTAATTTGAAAAAAAAAACGGTTAAATTTTCAAAGCATTGTTTGCATATAAAACGGGTATACTTGTCACATTAAAGTCACAAAGTCTCTTTGGTTAATTACTTAAAAAAGTGCATTTCCAACACTCGCTAACAAAATCATACACAGTTATGTAAATATCGTTTCCACACTCAAACACATACAGACTGTTAACTTTCAAAAGGCTTATTTATTTATTTATTTATTTTTATTTCTACCAATCTTTCATACTAGTATCAAGGGCCGATTGTTTGGGATCGAGACTGTGTGGCGACTTAGGCTTCCTTCGATTGGAGGAGCACCAAAACTAGGTCTTTTCCTAAGAGTCAATCACTCACTTGCTCACTCGAATCATAGAGAGAAAAAGTTTAGAGAGAGAAGCTTTGAGAGAGAATGTTTTGTATTATTGAAATGTTGAATAGATACAAATAAGGGAGAGAGCACCTTTATTTATTTATTTATATATATATAAGAGTCTTTCGAATTACGATCATTAATGGCTTTTTGATCTAGTGGTAGAGATCTCATCTTCCCATCTATAGCTACTGACATTTATAGTGAGAATACTCTAGAATTTGGTACATTTACCATATCGCCGGCCCTTGGAAATGTTACAGAAACCTTAGGCAACTTGGTTGGTCTTCTTGGATTGAATACTTCTAGCCCTTTATCCATGAGTCAAATCATGGAGATGCTCTTATTCTCCATCAACCCATGGATCATGGGTACTATCGAGGGGCATTGCGATTCGATGATGATGATGGACTTGGTCGTCAATCATGGCCCTCATGCTATTGAAGAATTCCAAACCAAGATGAGATCATTGTAGTCGAGTGAAATTACCTTGAAGGAGAGCTCACCCTTCCATCCATCAATTTGTTGTTCCATGTCCTGGGCAACATATATGGCCATTACGTAATTTGTGTCGACGGCCTTGTATTGATTCTTGGTTGGTTCTATGTGAAGTCCCAAACTCTTCGCCACTTCGCTTGACATGAACATATTTGATGCACTAGTGTCAACCAAGGTGTAGAGAGTTGTGTCGCATACCTTGACTTCCACGGATGACAAATATTTACTTGTGGGCTCCTCCGTGGGTAGTGCTTGGGTCTTCACAGAGTTGACGGAGTTGAGAATCTTCATGGTTCCGAGTCACACTTCCCTTTTCTCTTGCTTCGGTTTTCCTCCTCTACTAAGGTGGGCCGTGTGTTGATCTTTCTCTTCTTGGGGCATTTTTGGGTCCAACAGGGACTGCTGCAAATGAAGCACGGGACTGGCGGTGGCTTCTCAAACTTCTCCTTGCTGAAGTCTCCTCGGGGTTGAATCCTTTTAGAAGGATGGCTTGGATGACTTTTCCCCCTAATTTTCTCTCGTTCACCATGGTCTCTTCAGCCACAAATAGTTTCTCCTTTCTCGTCCTCATGGTGGCAATCCATTATCTACCAATTTCCTTTGGACTTGGAAGACTCGACTTTGGTGAAGTCGGTGAGAGACTTGGCCAAGGGAGTGCTCTAATGACCTTTTGGATGTCCCTTTCATTTGAGCTTTGATTTAGGCTTGTCACGACCTAAATTTCGGGTGCACCACCTAAAATTAGGCTAATGGACTACTAAGTCTAAATTATCTCGGGCTCTCCCAAGCCCATACCAATTCACGACTTAGGTTCAAATATTTAGCATGCAAAAGAGAGTCGCCACTAATCGGTTTACGGTAGGTCGATTAGACACCTAAATAAAATAACGGGATAATTATTTTACTTCTACGAACTAGAGACTTTGGGTACGGGGACTTGGTTACATTAGACTTTCCTAGATTCCTTTCGGTACCTTCCTCTTTTTATTTCGAAAAAAATGTTTTGCAAGCAGCTTGAATTAATTTTAATCCACTTCCCTAACATGTGAGGTGATCATGTGAGTGTGCAAACCACCAATTTAACACCCAGATAAAATAGTGAATAAATTGCAAGACTTACCTTGTAGCAACGAAATCATCTGTGTCGTTAGATCAGAATTTACATCATCAACCCTAGATATGATTTCTAATTAACACACAATCACTCAATTTTTGTTTTCACTTTTTTAACGTGAATATAATCCATATGCAATGCAATGCTTCTAATCTAACATGCAATGACATAACAATATAACCTATCCTATATGCCCTAAGCAATATGACATAAATAAGCATGTGGTCTATCCTAAAGCATGAGATAAATTTATTCTAAAAAAATGATTTTTTGTATTTTCCATGAGATTTGAAATTAAAGAAATGCAACACTTAAATATGCAATCTAAATTAACCAAATGACCTAATTCTAATAATGAGCAATTTCTAACTAAATGAACCTAGCAACAACCACTAGATGACGGCCATTTCATGAACCTAATCCTACATGACATGTGCCTGATTTTTTTTGTGTATTTTTTTTAATGAAAATTCGTAATTAAAATCACTAAAAAATAAAAATCTAACTAAAGAGAAGTGAAATGTTATCTATTCTAAATACCTTCTAAACATGCATTTTAAAATAACTAACCTATCATGCAATCAATTCTACTCTACATGGAATGCAAATGCAATTTTTTCATTGCTTTTCTTGGATGTTAAATTGATGGTTTGTACACCTGCATGATCACCTCAGATGTTAGAGAAGTAAATTAAAATCAATTCAAGCTACCTGCAAAACATTTCTTTCAAAATAAAAGAGAAAGGTATCAAAAGGATGTTAGAGAAATCTAGCGTAATCAAGTCATCGAACTCATAAATCTCTAGTTCGTAGGAGTAAAGTAAGGGTGCATTTGGGAAGGCTTTTGGGGAAAGTCTTTAGGAAAATGCAAAGACCTTTAAGTTAAAGGTGTTTTCCAAAATGCAAACTGTGTTTGGTAAGTTGTAGTTTGAAAGTCCTTTGTGAAGTACCTTTGAGCAAAATGGTGTTTGAGGAAATTACATTTACAAAGTGATAAAAAAAATTATCAAAAGAAAAATATAAAAAAAGATTGACCAGCAAGGGCAAGCGACCGTCGGCGATCGAAATTTGCCGCCAGTGGTCAACATCTGACTCAAATAGCCCTGGAGACTACTGGGAAGGGCTGCCCGAGGTCGAGTGACCCCCGAAGACCACCGGCAAAGGCCACTTTGGGTCGGGTGACCTTCAACGACCCTGCTGACCTTTGAAGACAACTGGCAAAGGCCATCCAAGGTCGCATGACGCCGCCGCGACCTCCGGCGACCCCGAATCTAGGGTGGCGAGGTTGCACGACGCCGTCACGACCTCGGCGACCTTGAATCTAGGGTGGCGAGGTCATGCGATGCTGCCTCGACCTCCAGCAACCCCGGATCTGGGGTGGCAAGGTCGCGCGACGCCGCCTCGACCTTCGGTGACCTCGCCGTGACCTAGATCCGGGGCGTTGAGGTCGCAGGAGGACCTCGTCGCCCTGAATTTGGGTCGTGGCCGGGTCGCGCGACCTTGCTGCCCTTGGATCTGGGGCGGCGAGGTCGAGGGAGGTCAGGCGACGCCGCCGCGACCCAGATCCTGGGGCGGCGAGGTCGTGCGACTCATATTGGGGGCGGCAAGGTCCTCCCGCGACCTTGCTGCCCCAGATCTGGGTCACGGCGACCTAGACCTTATTGTGACCTAAATGGCGCGGCGGTCGTGCCACCCCCGGCATCGGTCGCGCCACCCCCCGACAACAGTTGTTCGTGTGATGATCGCCGACAACTGCCTGCCCTTCGCGACCGCTCGCGGAAGAATAAGAAGAAGATAATGTCGGCTACTGCTCGCAGAAGAAGAAGAAAAAGACGATGAATAGTGAGGGCAAAACCGGAAAAACGAAAAACTAACTAGGACAATTTGGGAAGAAATTTTTTTTTAGCCCCTCAGCTCAGCATTCTCGGCATGTTGAAAGCCTAAGGCAGCCCCTAACTTGCCTTGGGCTTTCAGCCTTATGAAGGTTGACATTTTGCAAAGGGGCTTTGAATTTTTTTTTGCCAAACACCCTATCCTTGGCCCAAAGATCTTTAGGGCTTCAAAGTAGCCTTGAGAAGCTACTTCCAAATGCATCCTAAATCTCTCGTTACTTTACTTAGGTTTCTAATCGACCCACTGAAAAAATAGATTAGTGGCGACTCCTAACTGAAAATCATTTGCATGTTAAGAATTTGAACCTAAGTCACGAATTAGTATGGGCTTGGGAGAGCCTGAGCTAAGTCTAGGTATAGCAATCAATTAGCCAAACTTTAGGTGGTACATCTGAAACTTTGGTCGTGACAAGGCTCATGGCTTCAATCCATCCATGAACGCCCCTATAGAGGTGAGCATGATTCCAAGGTAAAACTGGGAACCAGATCGATAGGAATGCGTCCAATTCTAGGTTCTAAGGAGAGATGGTTCGATTCTTGATTCTTATAGGAACCGAATTGAAGCTGGGAACTAGTTACTGGATCAACGACTTGATTACTTTTTAGGGTTTAGGAACTTTACCCTTGGGGAAGCAACGGGCCAACCAAGTGAGGAAATTACAAATGGAAAGAAACTTCGACAAAAAGAGAAGTAACTTGGACAATTGTTAAATAGTTTGATAATTTACTATTGATTTGAAAAATAGGTAATTTTCTAGGTACCTTACTAATTTAAATGGTTAGGTTCTATTTTCAATAATTGCTTTTTTTAAACATTTGATAGTTTACTATTGAATATGGCATTGGTAAATTCCTCAAATTGTTTGTAACTTGCTACAATAAAATGAGCGTACTTTAGTGAGTGACTTGTAACTTGCCGTTGAAGGGCCAGTGAGAGAAGTCATGCAACCCAGGCAACTGCTGCTTGGGCCTTGTGACCTCGATGATAGTTGGCAAAGGTTTGCTTAAGGTCAGAATACTCAGCCGACAATTGTTGATATAAGATCTGGCCCATTGACGGCTTAAGTCCTTTGCCAACTCTATTGAAGGGTTTTAGTTTTAGTTTTCTTTTTATAAAAAATATATAAATGCAGCCAAAGTCCAATCCAAAAGTTTTTTTTGCAAAGCCCTACTTAAAACTAAAGTCATTTTGCAAAAAAAAAAAAAAAAAAAAAATACCAAATGCAATATAGATTTCCCCAAAGGGCTTTGACTTTCAATATTTGCATTATACCTAAAACTTGTTAGGAAAATCCCTTATGATGTTTTGAAGATGACAAAAATAAATCAAAGGCTACTAACGCGTTTATAGGTTAAGTAATAGACTATGCAGATGATAGAACATGTAAATGATATTATCAAAGTATATTCTAAAGATTTCCAAACTTCTGTGTCAAAGTCTGAAGACTGCTAGCCTTTAATATTAAAGTCTGTTCTACATCAGAAGTCTGCCAACTCTGACAAATTCCAGACTAAACATGAATGAAGAACTAGAAGATAGATTCTCTGCTGAAATTGAACTAGAAAACAGACTCTATGCTGAAGTTGAACTTATTCAGACTGTATTCAAACCTTAAAACTAAATCTGTTCAGAAGCAGAATATGTTTAAACCCAGATTGTAAAGTCTATTGCACTCAGACTTTACATCTAGATTCGACAGAACGTAATACAAGCCCCAATCATATAACGGCTAGTAATCTGGTTTGGATTCTACATCAAGATAGATTTGATTGACTCAATCTAATTGATTGACGATTGGATATTGAAGACAAGAAATTTCTATACAAAGAAGCTCTACTTATGGAAACTAAGATTCTGTTTGTATGGGCGATCGGAATCAATTTGGGATTCTACTATTATCACTCAACGGCTACCAAATCTTCTAGATACAGAGCTGTCTAATGGGTAAATTGGAAGACGATCCTCGAGATACTGTCTAACGACTAGTTTGGAAGTGGAGGAGTATTTAAAGAGATGAAGGACCGATGAGCAAGTAAGAGACGGAGCGTAGAATTTATAATTCCAAAGTCTAAGCGACCTTCGATCATACACTTGTCTTTGGTGAGCTTAAACGTTTGTGATCGTGAGAGAAATACCAAAAGAGTGACTTAGTGAGATAGTGTGATCTACCTCTAAGTGTTTGCACTCAAAGTTGTAATCTCTTGTTGATTGCATAATAGAATCTAGCCAAGAAGGTTGTTAGCATGGGAGAGTGGGTGGGCGTAGGCTTGGATTAAGCCGAATTCTCTTCCCTCAACTCCTTTATTTTGTTTGTAATTTTATTTAACTGCTAAAGTTTGATCTCGCTCAAAGTCCGTTGCTCTTCAGACTCAGTTTCAAAAGTCTGTTATTCAGACTTAGGTTAAAAGTAAAGGTTTTCATTGCATTTTATAGAAACTGTTTTTACACCTATTCACCCCCCTCTAGGTGTTCATACTAGCACTTTCAATTGGTATCAGAGTCAAGTGCTCGTTTTATAAAATTGTTTTTACTTTTGAGCTAAAGATCTTCTATGGCTAGTATCTTGGCACCAGAACTTATGGAAGGGCAAAGTAACAGCAAGCTATCATATTTTGATGGAAATGAATATAACGTGTGGAAGAACAAAATAAAAGCATTCCTAAGATCTAGAGATCCCCTGCAATGGGATGTTGTGGAAAAATGAATCAATTCCACTGCTGCGTCTACATCAAATAAGAATGGCAAAGACAAAGAAAGCAAACTCCCTGCTCCTATGTCTAGGATGGAGATGTCTAAAAGAGAAGCGCTTGATGCAAAAGCCATTTATTCTTTATATTGCGCTTTGTCTCCTTTTGAATATAACAGAATTTTTTCATGTGAAATAGCTAAGGAAGTCTGGGATAGACTTCATGTCACTTATGAAGGAACTGATCATATGAAAGAGACAAAAATAAACTCCATGCTTGGCAAATATGAATCCTTCAAGATGAAGCAAGGAGAGTCGATTGGAGATATGTTCAACCGTTTTATAGAAATTGTAAATGGTTTAGCATATCAAGGTCATCCAATTTTTTCCCCAATGAAGGTCAACAAACTCTTGTGAGGTCTCTCAAAAAATTGAAATCACGTAAAGACCTTAATAAGAGAAACACAAAGGATCATGTCACTCTCCGTTGACGAATTGGTTGGCACTATTTAGTCTTATGAAGTGGAGCAAATCAACGATGAAGATCCCGAAGGTAAGAAGTCCATTGCTTTAGTATCTAACGTTGTTTTTGATGAAACAGACTCAGAAAATGACATGGACGATGAAGAACTTGCTTTTATGATTAAGAAATTAAAAAATCTGAGTAGAAAAGGAAGGAAATTCGATGGAAGAAAACAATACAAGTAGAATGAGCAGAAAAAGAACAATGAAAGAAGATTATGAGCAAGAAAATATATGCTTGATGGCACATTCAGACTCAGACTCAAATTCGGAATCAGAGTCTGACTCAAATACAGACTCAGAATCAAAGTCTGACTCAGACATAGACTTAGAATCCTATAAGGAAATCAAGGTAAGCCATTCAAAAATTCCTCTCAAAGTTTCAAAGTATATAAATGAGCTTTGCTTAAATCTCAAATCTTCTCTTAAAAGGATCTCTAAACTTAAAAAGGAGAATTCTCGGCTTAGGCAACAGGAACTTTTCTTAGAAAGAAAATTTTGAAATTTTGCATAAAGATTTTCTACAAACAAAAGAAAGTCAAGATTTACTTGTCAAAGAAAATGATTTTTTAAAAAAGAAATTTTCAAATATTTCAACAAGATTTTCAAATGGATCAAAAACATTAGAGCATATCTTTTCCATACAACTATAATAAGTCGGGACTTGGTTTTAATAAGGAAAGTGATTCTCTAATTGATTTTCCTAAGGTTAAGGAGAGAATTAGACAAAAACCTCCTTGACTTGCGTACAAGAAGCATTTTCAAAAGATCTTTACAAAACTTGTTGGTCAAAATGCCATCAAGTGTTCAAATTGTGGAGATTTGGAACACTTTGAGAAAGAATGTCCTAAAGTCTGGAGACCTCTTAAGAAAAATTGGGTAAAAACAGCATACTCTACTAAATCTCATGGACCTAAGAAAAAATGGGTATCAAATCAAAGATGAGTTGTTTTTGCAGGATATATAAAGGAAAAGAAGAAAAAGAATTTTGTAAGGAAGGTATATATTTCTCAATTTGGTTTAAGTACATAATTTTAAAAATTCTCATTATATTCTTTTCTTGCCTTGATTGATTTAGATTTTATAATGATCATATCCTATGATTTGTTTTATCGAAGGAAGAATCGTGTGATTTGTTTTTGTGATTAGTTAAGTTGAGATTTGATTTAATACGTGTGATTATTTTTGATATCTTGCTTAGAGACAATTTAGTTTATTTGATTTGATTTTATACTCTCAAATTTTATATATTTTGCATAATAGAAATCTGTTTTACGTGATAATAATTTATTATGCAAAATATTCCTTCTTAGATACTCAAGGATTTTATTCTCTATGTTTTTATTGTACTATGACTAAGTGAGAATTTATTTTTCAAAATATCATTATGCATAATATTCTTTCTTTGAATACTTTGTTATGAATTAAGAAAGAATATTTGATTATGGAGATTTTATATTTTACTCTAACGAAATGGAAGGATCCAAATTGATGGATACCAAAAGGAAATGAGTTGATTGCAGGAAATTCTATAAGGGAAGAACGATCGTGAATCTACGCAGATTTTGGTACAATCTGAAAAATATCTCTTGTAAAGATTGGTAATGATTTTATTTTTTCAGTGGTATATTTCAAACATATACCATGGGTAAGAGAATTTTTTTTATCATCTTGCCTTGCAAATCTCTACGTGCATTTATCATAATTTTGGATGATTGTTTATTATATTGCAAATATATTTTGTCATAAGTATAAGGCATTGCAATATTTTTTACTTGATTTGGCACGTGATAGCAATATCATCTTTCTTTTTGCCAAATGCATCAATAATATATATCTGAGATTTATGGTCAAGGAAATCCTTTTGATTTCGAAAGATATTATTGCATATTCTTCTTAGAAGATATATTATATCTAGCAAGTTTGATCTGCAAATCAAAGGAAGATATTACGTGACACTTTTGCAAAGATTATTATCTATTTTACAAAAATTTGTAGGTGGAAGATGAATTTTGGAAAGCTTGATAAGAAATTTGTGAAGATTCTATACTATCTTCTGGAGGTTCAAAAATTATATTCCTTGTGCAAAATTTTTGCTTATTGAGGAAATCCCTTATGTGTCGTATGAAAGGTTGAGTAATTCTGAATTTTAATTTTATGTATTCAATTTATTTATTTGAAGAAAGTGGATTATATATTATATGGATATTATTACAGCTTATTTGTGCAAAAAGTTTGTTAAGTTGATGCAGGTTGAATTCGAGACAAGCTTGATTGAAGAAAATAAAATTTTGCCTCGAATTTCAAAATGCAAGTGATCGTTGCGGATGTTGTCGCTACAAAGGAAATACTGAAAAATATTATGTTCAACTTGCACAAACAATTATTTCTATTTGCAAATATTGTCATGATCACATGGGGAGAACATGAATCTAAAAGAAAGGAAATAATCGTGATCATCTCAAAAAGGCAATAAATTGAGGGGGAGCTTTGATCAATTATGGAAAAATATTTTTGGATTGATCGTGATCTTGTTATGGAAAGAAGGAAAAGGTAAATGCGTCAGAATTTAAGTTCTACAAAATCCGGTTAGTGCATCTTTTATTACCTTTTATCATTAACAAATCTCTTATTATCATTTTATTATGACAAAAGCGGTAAAGTGAATTTTATAATGCGTTCGTAATTTTTATTGGATATTTCCAGATATATATGATCGAAGTGAGCTATATTGCATATCTTTAATATTCGATTTACTTTATAAAAGCTGATTTTTGGAAATTATGCAAGACACATTTGTTATCGTTTTATATTCTCTACGTGATACTACTTCTACTATTATCACTTTTTGATTATGACAAAAAGGGGGAGAGAATATAAATATGCATATGTGTTGATTGGTTAATAATATAATATTGAGCTACGTTTATTTTTCTATATATTGTTATGCTCAATCTATTTGCTGTCTTTTGATTCAAATCACATTATTTGAAAATCTAAGATGATTGATTTATCATTATTTTAGAAAGTGTGATTACACATCTGCATATTCAGAGATTGTTTTGTCATCATCAAAAAGATGGAGATTGTTAGGGAAATCTCTTATGATGTTTTGAAGATGACAAAATAAATCAAAGGCTACTAACGTGTTTATTGGTTAAGTAATTGACTATGCAGATAATAGAACATGTAAATGATATTATCAAAGTATATTCTGAAGATTTCTAGACTTCTGTGTCAAGGTCTGAAGACTGCCAGACTTTTAGTATCAAAGTCTGTTCTACATTAGAAGTCGGCCAACTCTGACAAATTCCAGACTGAACGTGAATGAAGAACCACAAGATAGATTCTATGTTGAAGCTGAACTAGAAAACAGACTCTATGCTGAAGCTGAACTTATTCAGACTGTGTTTAGACCTTAAAGCTAAATCTATTCAGAAGCAGAATATGTTTAGACCCAGATTGTAAAGTCTATTGTACTTAGACTCAGATTGTAAAGTCTATTGCACTCAGACTTTATATCCATATTCGACAGAACGTAACACAAGCCCCAATTATATAACGGCTAGTGATTTGGTTCGGATTTTACATCAAAATAGATTTGATTGACTCAATCTAATTGATTGACGATTGGATATTGAAGACAAGAACTTTCTATACGAAAAAGCTCTACTTATGGAAACCAAGATTCTATTTGTATGGGCAATCGGAATCAATTTGGGATCTACCTTTGTCACTCAACGGCTACCAAATATTCTAGATACAGAGCTGTCCAATGGGTAGATTGGAAGACGATCCTCGAGATACTGTCCAACGGCTAGTTGGAAGTGGAGGAGTATTTGAGGAAATGGAGGACTGATAAGCAAGTAAGAGACGGAGCGTAGAATTTATAATTCCAAAGTCTGAGCGACCTTCGATCATACACTTGTCTTTGGTGAGCTTAAACGTTTGTGATCGTGAGAGAAATATCAAAAGAGTGATTTAATGAGATAGTGTGATCTACTTTAGGTGTTTGCACTCAAAATTGTAATCTCTTGTTGATTGCATAATGGAATTCAACCAAGAAGGTTGTTAGCGTGAAAGAGTGGACTTAGGCTATAAACCTTGTGTTCTTATTCTATTCCCTCAACTCCTTTGTTTTGTTCATAATTTTATTTAACTGCTAAAGTCTGATCTCGCTCAAAGTCCGCTGTTCTTCAAACTCAGTTTCAAAAGTCTATTATTCAAACTCAGGTTAAAAGTAAAGGTTTTCATTGCATTTTACAAAATCTGTTTTTACACTTATTCACCTCTCTCTAGGTATTCATACTAGCACTTTCAAAACTTACTTCCAAAGTTGAACTAAACTCACTATTATAGACACTAACTTCGATGTTGTTTCGAATTAGCAGGTTTCTTATGTTGTTGGTAACTTACTAACCTGTTGCTGTAAGCAACTCATGGCACCAGTAAGTTTTTGTTTTCAACGGTTATTTTCTATTATAGATAAGTTCAATGTTACTTAAACTTTGTATCTTTTCAACTCTTACTAACTTGTAAGTGGACCTATTATAGTAAGATCTTAATTTCACCGGTAAATTACTATTCTCGATGCTAAACTTTTGTTTCGAGCGGTAAGTTTATAAAAATAAATTGATAAATAATTTTATTTCGTGTGATGTTCGGAAGCTATTGACATTGTTGGTAAATAACCATTAACTGCCGAGGAGGTTGCTAGTCACACAATTTGACTGCTAGGATTTCAAATTTACTAACAATGCTACAGAATTACCATCCCCGAAAGTTGTTTCCCTTTTGCCCCCAACGGAACATTGTTCTCTGAATCAAAGTGACATCAGAGAACTGCATGATAAGGACATACGCAAAACGATTATGGTAAGAGAGAGCATATTAATGTCCAAAATCATCCTCTTGAAATCTTTCTGCAGTACATGCAATGGAATAAAAGAACATCCTCGGTCTCAACTTCAAAGTGAAAACGAAATACAACTTCTTCAGTCACAACGAAGCCACAGGTCATCATTTTTGGGCGATTAAGTGGACCGACACGAAGCATCGTCAGGCTTACGAGCAGGAACGATTCTATCTTCAAACCTCTAATGAAATGACCAAATGAAAAAAACAGAGAATCGGAAATTCGAAGTGTATATGAGCACAGCAGATGTGGCAACTCTTTACAAAAATTATCAGAAGTTGACTGTATCTCAAAGGCACAGGTTTTCACCGCTCAAAAGTACTTATTAGCAAGAGAATCCACACAGTTCTATTCACACTCGCGATCCATTTGTATGGTATCCTCAGCCATTTCTGATCCAAGCCAAAGATTTCAACCAAATAGCATCTTCAGATTTGACCAGGCAGTGGTTGATCTAGACATTCTTTCCTCGGCTATTCTCTTCTTCTCCTCAGCCTCTGCCACCTTCTTCTCTTGACCCTTGTGCCCAGATTTCGCTTCCTCTGACTCGACCATCAAAATCTCCCAGTCCGAAATGAGCTTTTCTCTTCTGGACTTCACTTCCTCAAGTTTTTTGTTGAGCTCCTCCTCCTCTTTGGTCAGCTCACCAAGCAACTGCTTATACGAGATGTGAGTCTCGTGATTCTTTTTCATTGTTGCAAACATTTGATCCTTCAGCAATTTCTGCAGCTCGAATTCAGCATTGTCCTGCTCAAAGGTCAAAAAGTCAGAAGTGAACTCATCGAAGTTGGCCCAAAAGGCCTTGACTGATTTTTGCTGGTCCAGTGATAACCCTCTTTTGGCTATGCTTAATGTCGACATTGCTTCAGCCAATCTGTCTTTTACATTTAGCTTGAAGATATCAGAAAGGCACTCCTTCAAAGACAGTTTAGCCTTCTCTACTTCTTCCAAGGTTGGAGCCTCATAAGTCAAAAGAGCACTTCTTTGATTGTTTGTGTTTGACCCTCCTCTGGCGGGAGAACTCTGAGCAGCATTAATAATTTCCTCAAGATTTGTAAAATATGTGTCGAACGTATCTATTGGTGTTGCCTGAGGTACATTTGCTGGAGGTTCAGCCACCTGAGTATTTTCAGCCGGGCGTTGGGGGCCCAAAATCTCAGCTACAACTGTCAAAGTGTTGTTAACTAAATACCCATTACGGCTGTCATGAAGTTCACTCAATGGAATGAAGGATGTGAAGCCCCAGTCACTCTCTTGCAGTGAAATCATGTTCCGTCTCTGCATTTTGTTCAGACAGGACTTCAGTAAAAAGGAGTAACGGGTTAAAGATACCTCGTTTCACTGGCTTAGGTGCAATAAATGAACAGATTACTTCGCTTTGGATCAGAAACATGGGACACCAGAACCACAAGAACAAAGTCAAAGCATATTTTGAGAAAGCATTGCAACAACAAGGCCTAAACATGCTCTCTCAGTTTGCTTCAGCAGAAACCCAGTCCAGTTTGCTGAAATGACAAAAAATCCAAATTACGACAACACTTCTATGTTCATTAGATAAAAGTCCCTAAAATCCTGCAATTTGTCCCACAAACAGTATTGACATGATGAATCTTTATTCCTTCCAATACTTCTAAATGTCCAAATGTTGATCCATTCCTTCCAAGCTTTCTGTTGCCAAGTGCTTTTAAAGTGCATATAAGTGCATGTGCGATTGAAATTGGCACAAAATTATGTACACGGAAGAAACTTCAGAGTAATTTCTCTCACTCTGATTCCCTAAAGTCATACTTAGTTCAACAAGAGAAGTCAAATAATCCTTCAATATTCTTTTTGATAGAATTGATGAAAGTACTGCATTGCCAACCCAACTGTGGTCTTTGACGATGTACACCACAAAGACAATGACATGCTTTCACTTATAAGGAATAATGGTGGATGTATTTCACCTGAATCACAATAAGCATAAGCCAGATTTCTCAGGTTATGAATCTCATTAGCCATTACTCTGAATTTGTGAGTGCAAACTTTATTAACACAAATACCATTGATTGCGAGGACATATTTGTGCCTAAATTCATCCTAGACATGTTAGAGGACTGCAGTAGCAAAAAAGAAAGAAGTTTTCTCATTCCAACATATCTCAAAATCAGATTCCAACAGCAGACTGAAAAAACCAGCCATAGTCAGAGTCGCAATCAACGTACCCTTAATCCTAGAATAGTCATTATTGTTCTGATCGACCAGAATCAATCTGAAATGGGCGCTTCTGCTCCATCCATATGGTAGCCTCACGGAATCAGCGGTGTCTAAGTATATTGACAAGCACTCTACGCTGTTCCCTTTGGGGAAAATGAGTATTCGCCTGCTCAAATCAACCGTACCATAAAAGAGAATGGATAAGTCTTGGGGAATTTCAACAAGTAAAGGAAACATAAAGACAAACAAGGCATCATTCGATCATTACGCTCGCCAGAAATTAAATTCAAGGATTACCAGGCATTATCCCCGGGCGTGAACACTTCAGAGTAGTACTTCTTTTGAGTCAAGCTAGTGAAGTTGGTAATCTTCCATGTGTATTTCCATGAAGTGGGATTTCGCTCGCCCATCGCCTGCTGCTTCCCCGCGATCCAATCAATCGAAACAACAAGAAGGAGTCACCATCAGTCTTCAGAGTCAAGAGCACACGATGATTCCCAGAAAATTCAAACGAAAAAATCGCAGACATCATCGTTCTGTAACATCGAAACCAAACAAACACTCGCCCCATTTCTGATGGGTCAAGAAAAGGAGCCCAGAAAGAGCACGATCTCGAACGTTAAAGAATCGAGTGAAATTGCATCAGACAGCCCAAGATTCAAGACCATGAACTCGAAAGAAGAATAAGATTCGAACGCCAACCTCTCCCTCGAAACAGGGAACGAGCTCCGACTCGTAGGAGAGCGGGACAGCAACAGGTTGAACTCGGGTCGAGTTTCGGGAACGACGAGGAGAGAAGCCGCAAGGAGAGAAGCAACCCCTTCTTCCACTCATCGAGTCGTGGGCATCTCAAGGAAACGAAAGATCGGCCCTCGCCAACTCGTAAAAATCACTACTTCCGGAAATCCACCGATGTACGCGGCTGACACGCCAGTTTTTTGCAGTTTGACCTGGAATGCGAGGACTTTAAATTGGACGAAGCCAACCCTTCAAGTTCGATCACGACCCAGAGAAGAAAAACCTTAAATCTCGATTACTATTGGGTGGTTGCTTGTTTGCTGCTCCATCTCTCCAATTTCTTCAGCCGTGTCGAATTGACGTTAGAAATGTCTCCTTTTCGTGCGTTCTTCTTGTCGATTTCCTCCGTTTTAAATTCAGGGCCTTTTTCGTTGACATCGACATCGAATTTGTTCGGTTCGCACCTGGTTTCGTTCCCTAGTGTTAGAGACGGCGATTTCGGTTCCCGGCCCCATTTCCAAAGTCATGTCTAATAGGCCCCATGCGGGGGTGGATATGGACGACACGTGGAGCAGTCGAGTAGAGCAAAATAGATCGACGAATAAACGAGACCTAGTAAAATGGATCGTGATGGGTTGCATTATGTTTCAATCCGATTTCACATTTTGTATTCGAATTACACCTGAAAAATGGTGCCTTTAATTAGTAACCACCATATGAATGTTTTGACAATATTCGCATTTTGCAATAGCAATGTTGTAATATTGAAAAGATGTGTGGGATGCTAATTTGTCCAGTGTGTAATCAATCTCCATATCCAAGATTTTCTAGATTTGTGTTCGACAAGTTCATGCACAAATGTACTTAGGTAGTTTGATTTCCCTGACACTACCCCTAACCTAATATCACCTTCTTTGAAATATATGCAATCATGCGATAATCCTTCTAAAGTATATTTATCTTTCCTTTTGTTAGCCTTTTGTAAAGATGTTTGTTCCTACGTTATTAATCTCTTCTAAAATATATGCAATCATGTGATAACCCTTCTAAAGTATATTTATCTTTCCTTTTATTAGCCTTTTATAAAGATGTTTGTTCCTACGTTATTAATCTCTTTTAAAAACTCTACGATGACCTTGAAAACTAAGTTATCATGTAAAGCTCATTCTAAAGTATATTTATCTTTCTTTTTATTAGCCTTTTATAAAGATGTTTGTTCCTACGTTATTAATCTCTTTTAAAAACTCTATGATGACCTTGAAAACTAAGTTATCGTGTAAAGCTCACATGTGTGGCACAACCTCTGTACACGTGTGAGCTTACACGAATCCACCAAACCCAAGGATCTAGTTTTGCCAATCGACTCAAAAAGTTTTTAAAAATTGAAAAAACTTCGATGCTGATGTAGCTTTGATCTGCGTATAAATTATTCAATTGATATTGCCTTTGCCAAATTAATAAATCATGGTTGAAACCCTAACCAATAGAGACAAGGGCCGGCAAAAGTGAAAATGTGATTGGCCATAGCACTGAGTTTCAGACCTGACTAGAGCTCATCATTAATCGCCAAAATAAAATAAAACACAAGCAACGGATTTCTTGTTGCTTTTGTCAAATTAGTAATGGAATAAGTCTACTTATGGATTTTTTTTTTCTAATTCCATAGAAAATGTCCAATCAAAGGCGGTATTCAGTGTCTTAAACATTAGAATATTAGGTAATGCATTATTATTATTTTTTTTGGTAGGAATTTGTAAACCCATTATTAAAAACATTCTCACAGCTTCTTTCCAATCCCTTATCAATTGGCCTCTTCTGAATCCCTAATTCCTAATATGAAAGCAATGCCTTACCTTGTCATAATCACTCTAGGTATAAGTCATGCAAACTCTCTAGAAATTGCACTAAATGATATTTTGTCCATCGTCAACGGCAAGCCACGCTCTTATTATTTCTAAGCAATTGCTAGCATCGTTGACCTTGACATTCCGTGAATACTTTTCGCATACCAAGTTGGCTTGCGAAATGGACAGTTTCACACCTTGACGTGGTTGTAATTCACCCAGCAAATTCATTTCATCTTCGGTTAAATTGTAAAGTCTCTCTCCTCATGATAGTTGACTGACGGAAATATTTTCATACGCTTTCCAGATTGACTTCGAGGCGGTTTTGCCACTTCGGCGAGTTCAGATTTGAAGTCGTTTCTGCATGATCAAGTCTCTTGCAGGGCAGGTTTTTAAGTGTTTTATGGGGATTAGTCCTCTTGAGGATCTTCTGCTTGTATAGGGAATGAGAATTCGGAACCAGAAGAAGAAGGAATTTCGATTCTGTAGATCAGTCCTTTGCAGCAATGCGAGCAAAGTGAATATCAGGAGAAGAAAGGGAAGAGCTCTTGTTCCAAAAACAGCAAATAGTTTGAGACAGATGAACCTGCAGTACACGCTTACGGATTCAAGATTGCACATTCCCACTTCTCACAGCCGAAACAGAAATCGCATTTTTTTGTCCGGAGACATGTAAAGTACACACCGGGAATAGTTTTGCAAGACGGAACTACTCAATCCTCGTGCATCGACGGAACAACGGAGAGGAAAGCACATTTATCAGAGCGAACTTCTCAGTTCCAAGAGCAAAAAACATAATGACCGCGCAGTTCGCATGGAAGATCATCGCAAACTGACTCTTTCCCTATTTCTGTTTGTGGCCAAAATAAGCTGACCGCAAGCATATACTCTAGGATACAAGAAACAGCCCGTTTCAAAAATAGTTTTGCCTAGACACTTGTAAAAGTTAGCCAAATTGCCACAGTTACCAGCTAAAAGATTTTAGCAAAATTGAGCCTTCAGGTTCGACCAAGGAGCGGTCGATCTCGACAATTTTTTCTCGGCTATTCTCTTCTTCGCTACTACTTCTAATGAGCTCTGTTAATAGATTTCCCTCCCTCCGACTCGACCATCAAATTTCCCTGCCCAAAATGAGCTTTTCTCTCCTTGATGCGGGTCTATTGAAGACAATTAACTCACAAGCCCAACTCTAGCATCATCAATCAACCAAACTTATGCAACCAAAGAGAGATTTTGGCCATCACATGATTCAATGGGCCCAATGAGGTAAAGCGACCAAGATAGAGTTTCTAGAATTGAAGAATAAAGGCAAATTTGGCTAGGGTAAAAGCTGGAGGGTTGTTTTATAATTCCTATATTTTTAATGTTTCCTTTTGTAATCTTTCCTAATTCATATGTCTTGTTTTCTTTTTATAAGGTCTCCCAATTCCTATGTTTCAGTTTCCACATCTTGGTCCATCTATACAAGAGGTGCATTCTCAATTATAAGATTCAAAATTGAGTTGATAATATTTGAGAATTTCTTTCAAATGAGTGAATCATTCAATTGTTTATCAAATTCCTTGGTGGTGAACCAAAAAAGTTCAATGATCTTGGCCAGTGGAATACTCCTTTTTTCCTTGGTGGCAAACTCATATATCCCAAAGTTATTTTCCCTCAAACTCAATCACCTTCATTTATTCCATCAAAACACGTCAGTAGGGAAAATTGTTCAAAATATCTTAAATTTATTGCAATTTTGCAAATTCAGTACTAAATCTTTCAATTGTACTTAGTGAGTTCTAAATCTTTTTACCTTTTTACCAATTAAATCCATCTAACCAATTTTGACCAGAAATCACTAACTTGGAGCCAGTCATCTTACATGGCAAGATTGGCATTTATATGAATATTTTTAAATAATTTTTGAATTTTTTAATAATTTTTCTTATTTTTCCCCCTATTCTTCTTGTCGGTGGATGGCAAAGGCAAGGGATGGCGAGGACTAGCTCACCAGGTGTGGCAGGGTTGACCCTCACTCAAGCCACTGATGATCTCGTCAAGTGTCGCCTTGGCCCAAGTGATGTTGGGTAGAAGGGGTAGGGAGGGGCCAAGGAGGAGGGGAAGGGTGAGTATGGGCTGTTGGGTGGGGTGGAGTAGAAGTGGGAGAGGGCAAGACGAGGATGAGGATGAGGATGGCCATGACGAGATGGAGAGGAAGTGGAGGCATGGTGGTGGAGGTTGAGGGGAGAGAGCGAGAGTGAGAGGGGGGTGTTACAAAAGGATCAAAATCAGGTATATAACGAGAGGGCAAAGAAGGTGGAGAAAAGATCTACATGGGTGTTACGAAAGGATCAAAATCAGGTATATAACGAGAGGGCAAAGAAGGTGGAGAAAAGATCTACATCTCTCTAGAGAGAGAGAGAGAGAGAGAGTTTGGGGAGTGTGACAGTTTGCGGGGAAGACAAGAAAATATTAGGTGGGCCGGCTCCTCGCGTCACCGTGGGGCTGACCACTCAACAATCAACACATAACTTTGGGACCCTCTCTCTCTCGCATCCTCACTATCTTCAACTAATGCGGCACTCTCTTCTCTCTTTTGCGTCTTTAAAAAAAAACGAAGGAGACTATTTTTTTCAATTTACTCTCCCTCTCTCTTGGTCCTAAGAACTTCGTCGGTTGCATCCCAATTCTTCGGCAGGTCACCTCTATCTCCGCCTCCACATCCTCTGTTGGATCCATCTTTGCAGAATAAGAGAGCATGTGATGGTGTGATGTGGAGGAAGCACATTAGTTCAAGGTGACTCGCTCCATCGAGGCTCGTTTATCTGTGAAAAATAATGGATGCAAATATTATATTTAGAAATCAAGAACGGATAATAGAAAATGATGATAAACCTTTTCTTTGAAGGTTTTTCAAACCCAACTTAGCGAGAGTGAAGAAACCGCCTTGAACATAGCTCTGTTTAGAGATGGTAGTTGGTTGCGCGATAGGTTGAGGACTGTGTCACGCCCCGATCCTCGGGCATTCGCCCATCCCTCACTGGCCGATTAAATAACAACATCCCAGGACGCATTGCCGACCCATTCTTTTTAATGCACATGCGGAAACGATTAATGACTCCCCAGACAACAAAACAATGAGATGGAAAAGTAGGGTCAATTTTTCAAAAATGTCTTTTTATAAATATACAATAGCCTACAGAAAGGAATCGGCTATCAACCAAAAGAGAATTGTCCTATGATTAACTAGTTAGACAAGATCGCCGATTTTTCGGGCTTCACCTTCTAAACTTCGGGCCTCGAGTCCTCCATCGCTGTCAACTAGGGACCTGAAAATGATATCCCATAATAGGGTGAGACTACGTCTTAGCAAGTTCAACCCACTAAGACCCGATTAGGAAGGAAATATGCCATAAGGGCTGCCTAAGCACAAACACGAGCCAGATGACTTACCTTGGCCTTAATTCATTCCTACAAGTCAATTCAATAAACAATCGTTGAATCACACCATTACATCAATCAAGAATTCAGATCGAATCATTAATCAATTGACTCGATCGATTACATGTTAACGAGACATTTCTCCAGTTATCTCACTTACTCAATCCCATTGCTAAATCACGGCTTAGCGAGCACGGCCTACTAAATCTTGGCGGTAATATTAAATTACAGCTCATCGGCACAACCGATTTCAAATTTGATGGTAGATTATGGTCCAATGGATACAACCATACTTTGGTGGTAATGCCGAATTATGGCTCAACGAGCAAAACCTATATTAGGTGATAATGCTGAATTACGGCTCAGCCATCACGACCTAGTAAATTTTCGGTGGTGGATTACGGCCCAATGGGCACAACCGATTCCAAGTTCGGTGGTTTCCATGCCTTATTCCACATCGTCACACACCCAACATACATCATTTCATCTTTCAATAGTCTTTTCAATGCGACTCATAACCTCACATGATTAATTACTCTCGGCCAAGGACTATGTGCTTCACACTTAGAATCCTCAATCAAAGTAATAATTGGCCTCTTTCCCTCGTATTAAAGATACCCGATAGAAATTATCGTATGTGGGTACACGGTCAGCCTTAGCCAAAATACAGTATTTTGACCCTTGAAAATCCTACCATTTATATGGTCCACCAAAATATTTTTGGCGTTGTAAACCGATGCTCGGTTATTTTCCAATCAATTATCGAAATTAAATAAATTTAAGAATAAATTCCAAAAATGTAATTCATGCACAATCAACACCAATTAACGCTCAATTAAATAAACAGGTTGCACCACTGCAATCAGTATAAAATTCCGATCACCAACTATCCCGGTCTAATTTCTGAAAAACAAATAAATAATTAAATAATCATAGAAAATATTAAATAAATGCCAATAAATCCAACTTAGGCCCATAATGCCTAATTGAACTCTGAAACGGACTCAGAAAATTTTCGAGTTACTCTAGATAAATACTAGAGCTCGTCTAGGCCCTAATTGCATTAACTATCCATCTAACGTGTATCGGGAAATAATTAAATTTCACTAATCTAATCTAACTATCCACCTAAGCCATGCTTAACCTAAACTAATCAACCATTAATCATTATTAACTTACTAAATAAGGATTAGTGAGTTAAACTCACTTGTTTAGCGATCTGGCGAGTCTACGGCGACAGTGACGCGGAGGTGAGCGAAAATCCTCCTAGCGGCGACACCAAGTGAGATCGGCTAGGACTAGAAAACGGGCTATGAAGTCTGAAAATCCTTGCTAGTTTCTGCTTTTGTTCTGGGTTGAACTTCAAAGAAGAAACCAATAGCTTCAACGGCGAAAACAGGCTAATCGGAGCTCAACGAGCGGGTGGTTGGCAACTGGAGGCTCTCGGTAGGGGTGTGCAACTAGACTAGGTCAACCCGGAAAACAGGGTCGAGAATCGGTTCCGGTTGAAACCGGTTGCCAAAATGCAGAACCGGTTTGAATCGATTCGGGAACGGGTTCCGAGAGATTACCCACTAGGGAACCGGATCGACCGGACCGGTTTGGGAACCGGTTTGGGAACCGGTTTGAGAACCAACCCGAAAAGACCAAAACCCTAAATTGTTTCTATCAGCTCTCACACCCACAAACTTCCCCGAGCTTGCGACCTCCACCGATTCCCTACATTGCCAGTCCCTTGCAAGACCAACCTTTGAGTAGCAACGCCGCACCACTCGCGCTATCGCCTCACCGGCGAGCCCGCACCTACCTCTCCGCCCGAGTGCCAATGCTTGCTCGTCCTTGCGTTTGCTGTCACTGCACCACAGAAGAGCCCGACGCCAATAGATCTAAGCCGATCGTTGTGACGCTCGCACCTTCGATCTCCTGAGCATCGTTGCGCTTTGCCTCACTCACGAGCCCACCGCCTTTGCTCGAGCCTCCATCCGCGACGCTCCTACTCCGACGTCCATCAGATCTGCCCCAAACCCACAAAGTTGTTGCTATCCCATCTCGCCGGAACTCTCGCCTGTGAGCCCGCATCCTTGCACCTCGCCGCACCACCGTGCTCACCTTGCTCCACTCTTGTAGCTAGATCCAACCACCGCGACCTCCGATCGGTGACCCAACGCCACAGATCTAGCGATCTGATGACTCGGCGTTGCCCTTTACTCTGTTCGTTTGTGCCAATGACTAAATGCCAGCAAACCCTAATTTGTTCCATCCAAGCGCTGACGCTGCTTCCGCTCACCCACTGTCGCCTTTCTCTCATGACACCCGCAGCTCGTGAGATCCCGATGTCACCACTCCACCTCTCCCTGCTCCGCGCCCCGAAATCGTGACGCCGCCTCTATCAACCCGGTTCTTGGCTGCTCACCAGCCTTGCAAAATATGTTCCAATATAAAATAGGTTTAACCCTGTTCCCAAATGGGAAAAACAGGGTGGGTCGGGAATAGGGTCAAATACAAATAGGGTCGGAAACATGGTCCAAAAAAAGAGAACCGATTATAACAAGGTCGAGTACAAGGTCTAGGTCTAGACCCTATCCACCCTGGACTCGATCACTCCTAGCTCCTAAGGGTCTAGGGGAACTTCTTGGTGGTTGGGATGGGCAAAGGAAGGGTCGGATTGGGAGAAAAATGAAGAAAAACACAAAATAGTGCAGGCGGGGCAGCAAACCGGCGGACCGGCGACTAGCAGCTTGCGGCGGCCGGATGGGACAGACGGCGGCTCTATTCGGGGCGGGGTCGGGCTCGTTCGGACGGGCTCTCTGTTTTGGTCATAGTGGTGGGTGGAGTGTAAGCTAATTCATCTGGGAAGGAAACTTTTAACTCAGATCTTTGATGAAAGGTCAACTGGAGTAGAAACTAGAACAAGAAGAAAATGGAGGGAAAAAGAGGTCGACGGGCAAGGGGGAAGGGCTAGCTCGGTTTTTTTATTCTCTTGAGCTTTCCAAGGACCTTAGCAATGGAGAAATGAGGAGGATAGAGGAAGAAGATGGTTGATGGAGAGGGAGACAAGTTTGGATAGGAGGGGCCACCACTTGGTTTCACTTATCCTCTTTGGGGACCACTCCCCTCTACCAGCTGGGTTCCATGGCTGAAAATCAGCCACCCATGCCGTTCTAGAAGTTCATTTGCAGTGGTCCATAAGTCATGGATGGGGGGGACATACGAATTTCACAAGTTTTCTCTTCAATTGGACCTTAATTCCTCTTTGAATTCCATCCAATTTGGCTTCTCAAAATTCAACCAACACCTCATTAATCCAATTAATATTTTATTTCACCAATTGATCTCACTTGCATCTCAATTGCACGATCAAAAACGATCATCGACATTTTCTGGACAAAAACGGCCCTACCTCGACTTTTTTCCAAAAAGTCTCGGTTTGCAAAAAAAAATCTTTGGAGATTAAGTCGATGTTCCTAAAATGATTTATGACATGACAGAATCTTCAATTTCTGAAAATCATATTCAAATTCGCAGTTAATTTCGATCTAGCGTGATTTTAGTGTGACCTAGGTGACCTAGTAGCTTTCAGGAATTTTTAGTGCAAATGATCCATAGTCGATTTTCTTTGAGCCACAATGAACCCCTTCGACACATGAATGACCTTAGTGGTCGTGAAAATCTCAATGCTTCAAATACGGACACAGGGTACTAAAATAACATAAAAATCAGTTTAGTGCCGATCGATGAGAATTTTGCAATTTAGTGTAATCACCCACGTTTAACCATATATCTAGTCGAACTGGCTCATCTTTGATTTCCAATCAATCTTACCGTGTTGTTATGATCTCGGTAGATGAACATGGTTGATGAGTTGGTTCTTGATTGAATTCTCAAATTTATTGCATTAAAATCCCTTAATGGCTTACTTAGATCGTCTAGTTATCTTGTGAGTGGCCATCTTAGAGAAAAACACTATAGTCGCGTCGATGAAAAGCCCCACTTATCTGGTCAAAATCAAAACTTGAAAATTAGGATGTCACAAACTAACTGGACAATTTTCCACGGGTGATTAAGCCTATCTTAGGAGGAGAAGAGTCACGTGCAAAGTGGTCCTATGTTAATGAGTGCCCCTGGGCACTAATTAAGTATACTTAATTTGAAAAAGTTAAGACTCTCAAAGGTATTCATTATACATAAAACGGGAATACTTGGCACATTAAAGCTGCAAAGCCCTTTTCAGTCAATTGCCTAAAAAGTACCTCCACAGCAATCGCAAACAAAATGGTATACAAGTTATGCAAACACTATCCACACCTAAAATCAAAGGACACATAGTCTGTTATTTTGCTAGAAAGGCTTAATTTCCGATCCTACCGATCTCTCATACTAGTCATTAGCCTTCATCTTTGTGGGGAATATGCTAGTGAAGACACAAAATAGGGAAATCCCTAAATGATAATGAAGAATTATTGTTAGGGTAATGGGAGAATCATAGAGCATATTCTAAAATTTGTGGCGATAATGTATTTATATCTTTAGACTTTCATTTCATACATTTCACTCCAAACTTTGTAACTTTTAAGCACTTGAGTCTTTCCATTAATTCCATAAGTTTTAAGTGGATAATAAGAGCCATGATAAGAGCCGCGTATCTTTTCTTGTTAATATTGTATCCACTCTTACATGGCTGTTTATAAGAAATAATGTCATAATTTTTTCTTTTATTAAAATCTAACTCCAAAATGACTCAAAGTGGACAACTATAAATAACTTTAGGACGTAAATATGAATTCCTCGATAATATTAAAACATGATTCAAACTTCTCTATTGGTCCGGCTGACTCGATATTCAAAGGAATAATGACGTTTAGGACCTAAACCTTGGCTTTGATACCAAAATGTCTTGCTAGAAACCCTACACTGCGAGCATGAAGCTCGGTCAATGGAAAGAATGAGTTAAAACCAGAGTCACTCTCTCTCACAGTAAACTCAAGCCGTAGATGTGCGCATTTTTTATACAAGAATCGTGAAGACAGGGCGATGGGTTATAAAACTCTCTATATATTGCATGGCAAGTGCAACATTCTGCAGCATGAATCAGTCTGACCACTGAAGTCCAAGGTGCTTAAAATTGTCTATTCCAGGTGTAGACCTCTTTACTGTCCAACGACAGTTTAATTAGTCTCCACTCTTGAGTTTCTGGATATGACTACACTGCACACGAGGTTAAAAAACTGTAGGAAGCAATCTGTAAGTTCTAGACAAGATAAGGTGTCTTAAGGCAGGAACTCAGAAGGTGAAAAAAGTAACAAACACAGACCCTGAACCTGCATTAAACATGCCATGAGGCCAATTTCAGGAACACATTCCACGGCATATACACAACCATCAAGTGTCATGAACACCAACCCATTCAAGTTCGCAATGTAACACGTGCCAAAAAGAATCTTTCAATTCAACACAAGTCCCACCTCTCAAAGCTCAGAAGCCAAATCAACCAGAGAGACATATATTCATATAAAAAGGAGATTCCAAGAGAATAAAGAATGACACCAAACTTTCACAGCGCAATGGTTTCAGCTGAGCAGGGCAACAGCGTGGAATCTGCATCGACCAGGTACAGCGACAATCCATCCCTATTACTCCCCTTGTAGTAAATCACGAATCTCCCACTCACCACAAAACGAAAGAAGAAAAGAAGAAAAGAATCTCTCAGACAACATGATCGGAACATGGTGATATCCAAAGGAGTAGTGGAATGTGTAATCGACAACTCTTTTTCTGCTATTTTTATTGCTTACTTTTGTTTTGAGTGGTAAATTTCTAAAATATTTTGAAAACTTATAACTTCATGTGATGTTCGTAAGTTATTATATTGTTAGTAAATAAACCATCGACATATCTGTCGAACACATCGTCAAAATTTTAGGGAGTGGAAAAAAGAGCGTCCTCTATCTCAACTTCAAAGTGAAGAGGAAATACCACTTCAGTCACAATGAGACATAGGTTATCATTTAAGGACAATTAAGCAGACCAAAGCGAAGCATCAATAGGCTTACGAACGGGAATGATTCTAATTTCAAACCTCTGATGAGAAAACCGAAAGAAAAAACAGAGAATTTGAAGTTTGAAGTGTATAAAAGCACAGCAGAAGTGGCAACTCGTACAAAAATTATCAGAAGGTGACTGTATCTCAAAGGCACAGGATTTCACCCCCTCATAAGCACTTATGAGAAAGAGATTTGACTTTGACATAAACACGGTTATATTCACAAATGCGACCCATTTGTTCAGTGTCCTCATAGCCAGTTCTGATCAAAGCCAAAAGGCTTCAACCAAATTGCGTCTTCGGATTTGACCAAGCAGTGGTTGATCTAGACATTCTTTCCTCGGCTATCCTCTTCTTTTCCTCGGCCTGCACTACTTTCTTCTCTTGGTCCATGTATCCAGATTGCGCTTCTTCCGATTGGACCATCAAAATCTCCCACTCCGAAATGAGCTTCTCTCTTCTGGACTTCACTTCCTCGAGTTTTTTAATGAGCTCTTCATCCTCTTTGGTCAGGTCACCCAAAAATTGCTTATACAGGATGTGAGTCTCGTGATTCCTCTTCATTGTCGCCAACATTTGATCCTTCAGCAATTTCAGCAGCTTGAATTCGGCATTGTCCTGCTTGAAGGTCAAAAAGTCAGAAGTGAATTCATTGAAAAAGGCCGTCACTGATTTTGCTGGTCCAGTGTTAACCCACTTTTGGCTATGCTTAACGTCGACACTGCTTCAGCCAATCTGTCTTTCACATTTAGCTTGAAGATATTGGAAAGGTACTCCTTCAAAGACAGCTTAGCCTTCTCTACTTCTTCCACTGTTGGAGCCTCAGAAGTCAAAAGAGCACCTTTTTGATTGCTTGTCTTCAACACTCCTCTGGCAGGAGAACTCTGAGCAGTGTTAATAATTTCCTCAAGATTTGTGAAATACACGTCAAATGTGGCTGTTGGTGTCGCCTGAGGAATATTTGCAGGAGGTTCAACCAAGTAATTTCAGCCGAGGTTTGGGGGGCCAAAATCTCAGCTACAACCATCAAAGTGTTGTTCACTAAATACCCATTATATCCATGATGGACTTGGTGCAATGGATGAAAGGATGCGATGCCCCAGTCACTCTCTCTTGCAGTGAAAATATGTTCTGTCTCTGCATTTTTCCATATGGGACTTCAGTAAAAAGGGATAACAGGTTAAAAATAAACCCTGTTTCACTGCATTAGGTTCAATGAATGAAAAGATTCCTGTGTTTTTGGGTCTGAAACATGGGACACCTGTCGCGACCTAATTTTTTCGGGGGTGAACCACCTATAGTTTGGCTAATGGATTGTTAAGTAAAAACTTAACTCGGCCTCCCAAGCCCATACCAATTCGCGACTTAAGTTTGAATTATTACCATGCAAATTGATTTTATTTAGGAGTCGCCACTAATCAGTTTATGGTAGGTCGATTAGACACCTAAGTAAAATAATGGGAGAATTACTTTACTCCTACGAACCGAGAGACTAAGTACGGGGACTTGATTACATTAGATTTCTCTAATGCCCTTTCGGTACCATTCTTTTTATTTTAAAAAATGTTTGGCAATTGAATTGATTTTAAACTAACTTCCTAACATGTGAGGTGATGATCATACATGCGCATACCACCAATTTAACACTCAAGAAAATAATTAAATATTGCAAAACATACATAGGAGCAACGAAAGCATCTGCATTGTTAAATCAGATTCATATCAACAGCCCTAGATATGGTTTCTAATTAACAAGCAATTACTCAATTTTTGTTTTCACTTTATTTAATGAGAATCATGCGATGCACGCTAATAATCTAATATGACATGGCAACATGACCTAACTATATGACATGAAGAAATGCAATAATTAAATGCAATCTAAATGACCTAATTCTAATGGCATGCAATGCGATGCAATGACATACAAAATTATTTAACCTAAAATGACATGCGAGCTATATGTCAAGCGACATTTATTAAATGACATAATCTAATGACGGGCAATTTCTAATTAGAAATGAACCTAACAATAATCACTAAAATGACGTGCATTTCATGGACTTAATTCTATATAACGTGCACGTGATTTTTCTATTCTAAAAATGCAATCTATTCCTGGAAATTGCAACTAATTTATCCTAAGACAAATTTTATGAAATTCGAAATTTAAAAATGCAAAAGTGATCTAGCTAGATTAGGATTCTATCTAATTTAAACTAGGGATTAAGTCATATTAAATCCTAATTTAAACTAAGACATTATCTAAATCTAAGATGCAATTTATCTAAAAAGATGATCTAAATTTAAAATGAAACATGCAATTCAAATAAAAAAACTAACAACCTAAATGAATCACTTCCTTTTTTTTTATTTTTTTTTTTTTAAACTCGGAATAAAATCCATATTCTAGATATGCAAGATAACAAGAAGTATTCCAAAACAAATTGAATCCTAATTCAAATATTTTTTAGATTTTTTAGTGGTTTTCAAAAAAACAATCAATTAACTAAATCTAAACAATCAAGATATTCAATCAAATAAAAGATCAAAATAATCGAAAAAATAACATGTTGTCTCACAGGTCAAATTAACGATTATCCTAACCCTAATTATCACGACAAAGAGTTCAAAATAACCAAAAATCTGATCCGAATTATTACGGATCAAATTAATAATTACATTGATCCAGACTTAAAACATATCAACAAACCCCAAAAATTAATATAATTAAAAAAATGATCCGACATCTTACGGATCAAAATAGTAATTACAATAATTTTGGGGAAGGCCTGTGGATAATGCCTACAAAATCCATAAAATAAAGATCACTCCTGAACTTAAAAGAAATAAATAAAATAAAGTAAATAGAAAAAGAATAAAACTACCTAATTTCCCTTTCCTTTTCTTTTTTGTTTTTCTTTTCCTGCTTGTAACCGTGGGTCTCCAAGGGTAGCGGGTCAATCGGTCCGGCGAAGGGGAACTCCGGCAAGGGTGGCAGCAGGAACAGCTGGTCACGGGTCAGGCGAGACAGGGGCGGCACGGGCGAAGGAGACAGCCGGCGTCGGAGTATTGGCGCAGACTGGGCGGCAGCAACAACAGGGAGGCGCGGCGTCGGTGGCCGGCGAACAGCGAGGTTGCGGGTCGCAGTGGTGTTGTCCCACGGGTGTGTAGCGGCTCGGCGTTCAGTTCCGGCGTCGTGGGTCAGCAAGCAGAGCAGCAACGGCGACGGGGCACGGGCTGAGGCGCGGCGGCGGAGCTGCGGACGTCGTAGGCGCAGGCGAGGCGCGGCGTGGCAGAGGCGAGCGAACCAGTGGCGGTGCGAAGGCGCGGCGGAGCTCGGAGATCGACAGGCGGCGTCGCGGGCGGAGCGGGGGGTGTTGCAGCGGCGCGGCGTCGGCGAGGGCGAGAGCGCGGTCGTCAGGGGGCGCGGTGCTAGGTCAAAAGCGGCGGTGGTGCAGTGACAGGTGGCGATCGGCAAGGTCAGGAGCGGCGGGCTTCGTCGGAGCTCCAGCGTCGGGGTACGTTGGAGCAGCAACGTGGGCAGCAGGTTGGGAAGACGATGAACAGTAGGGGTCAAATCACCCCTTTTCCTTCTGCCTTTACCTCTCTCCCCTGCTTCTTTTCCTTATCAGACCCTTTTTCTGCTTCTTTTTTTTTTCACCAAAGGAAAAGAGCCCCTAGACTGAAATTCTCTTCCCTTTCTTTTGATTTTTTTTTCGAGAAAAGAACCCCCCTTCTCATGCCGTACACTGCCCTTTTATAAGCAAGTATAATGCGATCTTCTTAGAATATTTCGAAAATTGCCTATAACCTCCGAATCACAAAATCCTTTTATCTATAATATTCTCCCCCGATTTCATCATCTATTGATAAAAATAAGATTACAATGCGATTTTTTTAATTTTCAAAAAACCATAATATCGCATCAAATCTTAATTTTTTCGCAAGATAATCAATTAAAAATAACGACGGGCTTGGGTTGATTTTATCCTTTCATGGGCCTAGCCCGGCCTATTAATTTAAAATTCAAAACCACCCATTCGACCCATCCGCCACCGGTCCAATAAATAAAATGCCAATTAAAAATAAAATGCACCTAAATCTATATGCTATGTAATTAATATATATTTTTTATAAAATTAAACCCTAATTTTTAATGACTAAATGGGCCGTTAAAATTTAGGTGTCGGCAGCTGCCCCTCTTTGAAGGTGAGCTCGAAGAGGTTGCTTTCAAAGACAAATTGAAACCTAAATTTTGACTATGCAAATACACTGAATGATTTTTTTTTTTTGTCGGAAAATGAATTCCATTTTTAATGCAATTTATATGATGCATGGAAATGCTAATGCAAGTGCATGATGTCAAAGGAAAGAACGTACCTACAATTACTTACCAATTAGTGCGGTAAAGCATTTTGAGGTACATGATAAATCCCTATTTACTCCACAAGTACCCAACTCTCACTCAGGTTCCTTGAAAAGCGTAATAGGTAAGAACATTCACATCCAAAGTGAAATGTTCAACGGAAAAAATTGAGACATCTAGATCCAGACTGAGATGTCACGATTTTAGAAGTTCGAAATACCTAGATCCAGACTAAGTATAACGAGAAAGGTCGAAAAACATTCACATCCAGAGTGAAACATTCAACGAAGAGAATTGAGACATCCAGATCCAGACTGAGACGTCAAAATTTTGGAATGGAATTTGTATGCAAATGGTAAAGGAACTTACGGAATAACTTACCTTCAAAGAGGGTAGAGTGATTCAAGATAGTTGGTGTTACATGTCAGGACCCGTACCATTTTACGGTCACCGGAATAGTAACATGGCTTTGTAAAGAGACTGCTTTCCCAGGACTCGTACCATTCTACGGTCGCCCAGTATGACAGTGTTTGGTTGTGTCTAGGACTCGTACTATTCTACGGTCGCCTAAACGGGGATTTACCTTCCAGGACCCGTACCATTCTACGGTCGCCTGAATAGGGAAATAAGTTTTGTCTAGGACCCGTACCATTCTACGGTCGCCTAAATGGGGATTTACCTTCCAAGACCCGTACCATTCTACGGTCGCCTGAATAGGGAAATAGGTTTTGTCTAGGACCCGTACCATTCTACGGTCGCCTAAACGGGGATTCACTTTCTAGGACCCGTACCATTCTACGATCGCCTAAAATAGGGAATAGGTATTGTCGAGGACCCGTACCATTCTACGGTCGCCTGAATGGGGAAATTGCTTTTCCAGGACCCGTACCATTCTACGGTCGCCTAAACGAGGTTTTGCTTGGCTAGGACCCGAACTATTCTTCGGTCGCCCAGCCTTTAACGAGAGGTCAGCGACCGGGACCCGAACCATTCTTTGGTCGCCTTAATCGGATTGAATCTGGAGGAAAATCTTTGGGGGACAACTCGGTCGAGTGTCGGTGTTTTCAAAAGGGACTCACAGGCTATGAAAGCACGCGGAGTCAATATAAAGGGACATTGGGCTACAAAAGCACGCCGAGTCGATAAAGAGACTACAGGCTACGAAAGCACGCCAGTCAATATAAAGGGACATCGGGCTGCAAAAGCACGCCGAGTCGATAAAGAGGGACTCTGGGCTATGAAAGTACGCCAAGTCAATATAAATGGACTCTGAGCTACGAAAGCACGCCAGGTCAATATAAATGGACATCTTGACCGAGTCAAGTGTGAAGAATGGGTAGAGATATACTTACCTGATGATATCTCTGATTCTTTGGGATATGTCTTCTGGAACTTAGATATCCTGTGGAGGCCTCTCACCTCCTGAATATCAGGTGCTCTTGGGTCTTTGAGAAAACATTATCTGTCAGACATGATTTAGAGCAAAAACTAATATGCATTCATCAAAGACATAGACAATCTAAGCTACTCTAGAATGCACATTTCAGAATTCAGTGAGGTTTTCATCAACTCAATCGGGGTTTATGCATAATGACCTTTGCATCACCCAAATTTCCACTGGAGAGAATTATCGTTCAAGACAATTTTCACTCATGACATGGATTTCTTAAGAATACTAAATGAGAGACTTTCGGTTAAAAAGGACTTTCGCTCACTCTCATTTAGAATGGCTATTTTATGAGAATCACTTAATTTTATCATATCGACATGGGTCCGAGTATTCTCGCAAGCGGTACAATCTTACCAATCTGAGAGGTCTTTAACAGGGATCATAATTGGGGCTTGGCCAACGGCTTAACAAATGGACTCTTTGAGTCAAAGCTATTGAATGAACTGTCTTGTAATCATCTCCGGGTTTACAAGTCAAGAACCCTGCAAAATGAAAAAGAAATAATCTTGCTCGCACTTCTTCAAGTGATGCTTATAAACATATGAACTCCTACGTTAATTCAAGTGCCCTAATCTGAAGAGACTTTGTAAGGGACGTAACGTAGGTTGGGTTCATGGGTTGAGAAATGAAAGGATCATTAGGCTCAAAATGTGTGTAAAATGTGAGAGTTAATGATCATCTTGGCATTGCCACCAGTTTTCTTTTTCACCATTGGGGATTGCCTTCATGAAGTCCCCCATTGATTGTAGAAACTTGGCATTTGAGTTCTTTGACTATTGCTCCATTGGGATTCAATTCTTGTAATTGTCAGTCACCTATCTTGACTCTTTTTTCATCTATGGGCATTGGCCTTGCTTTTACCAGGCACACCACTTTTTCACGCCCCCTAGTTTTCATTCACTTTTTTTCACTTCTTTTCATGGGCATTGGCCTTGCTTTTACCAGGCACACTGCTTTTTCATGCCCCTTTGTTCTATTTTGAATTCAATTCTTGCGCATAATGCATGCGTCAAGCAAACTACACTTTGAATGACACTTGAACTTTTCAAGAGTCTTCATTTGCCTTTTGTCTTGCCCTAGTGTGAGGGATGATCATCAACTGGGTTTTAAAGAAATGAAATTGTAGGCTCAAGTGGGCTATGCAAATGATATAAGTGTATATGATAGAGAAAGAAATGCTCTTTATCATCCTAAGGCACTTAGATTAACACATGAATTCAATGTAATAGCACGACTTGAAGATTGATGCAAGTGAGAGCAAGAAAATTTCAATTCATTTTACTCACCTCATGATGCAATTTTATCTCTTAGTTGCCCCGATGTGGGGTGATTCTTGACAGGGGTGATTTGAAAAGAATATTCATAAGTGTATGGGCTCAAAAGGGTTAAGCAACGGATCACCTATAGTGTTTGGGATAGAGATATGAATTGCCTCTCATCATTTTGGTTGCCGTACCTTTTGCGAGAGAACTCTTTACCTTATGGATATGAACCTTCCTACACTCATCTCACAAGTGTATGAATATGGAACTGTGTATATGATAAGGTTTGCCTTTCATCATCCCGACTCGTCTCATTTAGTAGGCTCAATCAATTTCACATCATTCATTAAATTAGTCCATCTTGATATTCTTTAGTGGAATTGATGGATAAAACATGTAAGAGTCATCATGCAAAAAAGAATTCAACAACTTTAAGCATGTCAACTTCAAACAGTTTTCTATACTGCAAAATGGTTTTAAGCATTTATTCAAGGATTCCTCTACAATGGGAATTGCCTTAGCAGTTGATGTATTTGGATTGTCCCTATCATTCAAGATTGAAAATCCACTTTTGCCCCTGCACAAGAGAACGTGCATCAGTATGATATTATGCAACATCAAAGTAAATTCAAACTGCACATCCATTTTGGCACGGGTCGAGACTTTATCCCAGTTGGGTCACTACCAAAATCTGTCATGTCCCAAATTGGTCATCTTTTCCACCAGGGAATGATGGTCCTCTTTTACTTGCCCCAAATCTTTTCATTACAAGTGCGCGCTAAACCTGTTGATCACAAGTCAAGTTTATGATCATTGAAACTTGATACGCCATTCTCAGATGTCCCTTGTCATAACAAGTTATAGAATCATGTTCTGAGACAAGAAGCAAATGAGTCAGACAAACAAACAGGTTTAATCTGCTACAAGCTTTGGGAAAATGTTTTTTTGTTCTTTTTTTTTTTAGCAGTGAAACGCTTTTGTTTTTCAAAAAAGTTTTTGGGAGGAAGCATGAGAAAGTCCAGCCCTCAGGATTTCTCCGTGGATGATATTTTTCTTTTTCATGGTTGGATATTGTCATTGGACTGGTTTGGTATACTCCATCATGTCCTCAAAATTGGAAATAAAATTGTAATTTCATTGAATAGAATCAAATGAATTACATTATTGGAATGGAAAATGCAAACAAGAACATGGATTTGAAACAGGGCAAGATTCAAGAACATGGATTTGAAACAGAGAAAAAAGATATGAACATCCACTTCTCCTCGAAACGAGGAATGAGCTCCGGCTCAGGAGAGAGCGGCACATCAACGTGTTGATTTTGGGCTGTGTTTCGGGGAGGACGAGAAGAGAAGCCCCAGCGAGAAAAGCGACCTCTTCTTGCACTCATTGCGTCAGGGGCATCTCAGAATAAGAAAGATTGCCTCACAAAACCATTAATCACCAATTTGACCAGAGCTCATACATAATCGCCAAAATAAACAAATAAATCAGATAAACACAAGCTCCAGATTTCTTGTTGCTTTTGTCATATTGGTGATGGAATAAATCTACATACGGATTTTTTTTCTTCGTTAAAATGGCCACTCAATGGCAGTATCCAGTGTCTTAAACATTAGAATATTAGTTAACGCATTATTTCTTCGGTAGGAACTCACGATCACGAACCCATTATTAAAACATTCCCAAAGCTTCTTTCCGAACCTTTTTCTATTGGCCTCTTCTGGTTTCCTAATTCCTGACGAGAAAGCAATGCCTTACATTGTCATTGACGCTCTAGATAGATGTGATGCAAACTCCCTAGAAATTGCAGTAAATTATGTTTTATTCATCCTCAATTGCGACCCACATTCTTGTTTTTCCTAAGCATTCGGTAGCATCGTTGACATTTATACTCCATGAATACTTTTGATGAACCAAATTGTCTGGTGAAATGTTTCATACCTCGACATATTTGTATAGCTTGGTGACTGTCTTTGTAATTCACCCAACAAATTCATTCCACGTTTTATCTTCATAATCTGTCTCTCGTGATGACAGTCAGCCAGCAGGAACATTTTCGTACACTTTCCAGATTGGCTTCGAGGCAGTTTAGCTGCTTCGATGAGTTCAAATTTGAAGTCATTTTCGCATGATCAAGTCTCTTTCATGGCAATTCCTTACTTTAATTATTGGGATAAGTCATCTTGAGGATCTTCTGCTTCTAAACGAAATGAAAATTCAGAACTTTTAAGGAGAAGCAATTCTGTTTCTATTTATCAGTCCTCCCCAGAAATGCGAGCAAAAACATTAGCAACAGAAGAAGACTTCTTGCTCTGAAGACAGCAACTAGTTTGAGAAGATGAATGTGCATTTCATAGATACGGATTGGAGGTTGCACATCCCCACTACTCACGACCAACACATAAATTGCATAGGGTTGTTTGGAAACATGAAAAGTACAGACCTGTGATAGGTCTTCCAAGACAGAACTACTCGATCCTCATGCATCCATGGAACAACACCACGGAAAGCACATTTATCAGAGCAAATGTCTAAGTTCCAAGAGCGAAAAACATAATGACCACACAGTTCGCATAAAAGATCATCACCAGCCGACGTTTTGGCCAAAAATGAGCTGACCACGTTTGGATAACATGGGATAAAAGAAACAAGACCATTTCAACAATGGTTTCGCCTAAGCGCGTATATAAATGAGCCTAACAAGCACTTGCCTCAGTTACCAGCTACATGGTTTTAGCAAAACTGAGCCTTCAGATTCGACCAAGCAGTGGTTGATCTCAACATTCTTTCCTCGGCATTCTCTTCTTCGCTTCTTTTTCCTCATGAGCTTTGTTCACGGATTTCGCTTCCTCCGACTCGACCACCAAAATCTTCCATTACGGGATGAGCTTTTCTCTCCTAAACTTCACTTCCTCCAATTTCGCGTTGCGCACCTCCTCTTCCTCGGCGAGGTCATCCAACATTCACTCATGTGAGATATGAGTCTCGAGGCTCTTCCTAATTGCAGAGAAGGTCGTCCTTCCTCAGTCGCTCCAGCTCGGGTTCGGCATTGGCCTGCTCGAAGGCTAAAAAGTCAGAAGTGAAATGGTCAATGTTGACCTGAAATTTATCGATGGCTCTACTAAGGTATCTTTTAACCTGAATCATACTTACCATTACACATTATAGGAGAGGGACACTTGAAAGTTTCACTAAAGGGTTTTCTTAACTAGTGTCTAGGAAATAATTTGATTTTCAATATACTAATTACACATGAGAGAGGATATACACTACATCTGGTCAAAAGGTTAATTAATTAATAGATAAGCCCATAAAATCTGAGCAAACAAAACGAAACTTGGTTTAGTTGATACTAGCAATGAAAAACATTCAATAACTTAGAAATTCTATTCATCCTAGATATTATAAATTTTTGTTCGTTAAAAGTAGTTTCTAATTAAGCGCATTTGATCAATTGATTGGTATAGGATTTCTGCCCTTTAGCTCATACTAAATAATTAAATACAATGTATGGAAAAAAGGGGGAAAAATCACCAACAGGCTTCTAAACATACCGCATGCTCTCCAAAAGGTTAATTTCGACATCACGACGTAAGTCCTCAATCATTTCGCGTCTGCCTTCAGATATTGCATACGAACAATCCTGTATCAATTTAGGGAGAATTACCAAAAAAGTCTTAAACATATTGCAATTGTGCCAATTCAGTCATAAACCATTTTTTTTTTGTCCAATTTAGTCATAAACCTTTTATAATTGTGTCAATTCAATCCATCCGGCCAAAATTGACCGGCCCGACGTGGACGCCGGTGGGGGACAAATGGGCATTTGGCGAGGTAATTTTTAAATATTTTTTTATTTTTTTCGAATTTTTAAATATTTTTAAATATATATATATTTTTGGCTTTCTTCTCCTTCCCTCGGCCGGACACCGGCCAGAGGTGAGGGCCGGCGAGTCGCCAGCCACCGGCGAGGCTCGCCCCACCGGCCACTGGCGGAGGCGAGCCTCGCCCAGCGACGGCGAGGTGGCCGTCGCCAGATCTGGCCGGCAAGGGTTGACCTCGCCCGGTGGCCGGCGAGGCTACCGTCGCCATCGCCGCCTCCCCCATCCCCCTAATCGTCGGCACGATCTCCCCCTCCGAGCTCAAGCGGCCCTCCCGGCCCGTGACCGTCGCAAAACCCTGTTCCGGCGCCTCGGACGGACGAGGACGAGATCGAGCTCCTCCGCGGGTTCCTCGACTACACTACGTAGCACGGCGGGGGCCTCGCCCTCGCCGGTGGTGGTTGACGAGGGTGAGCTCGTCCCGGACGACGGCGGAGGCCGCCGTCGCCGAGTGCGGTGAGGCTCGGTCTCGCCTAGCCATGGCGAGGTCGAGCCTCGCTAGATCTAGCGACGGCCGCCTCGCCATCGCGGGCGAGCTGACCTCGCCGGCCCTCACCTCGGCCGGCGTCCAGCCGGAGGAAGGAGAATAAGGCCAAAAAAAAAAAAAAATTTTAAAAATTCGAAAAAATTAAAAAAAAAATTATTAAAAAATTACGTCGCCTAATTACATGTGCATGGCCGGAAAATAATAATATAAAAGGTTTCTAAATTGGACAAAAAAAAAGTTTTGGGAGTTCTCTAAAAGTCCATCATGAGGTTACTCAGTTTGCCTCCTCGATTTCCCTCCACTATCCCAAAAAAATCCTTCCATCATAAATAAATCGATTGACAATTTTTGGTAACTATAATTACATGTGCATTGAAAATAACATATATTCTTCATTTGGGAGTTTCAAAATAAAATTGTTTACAAAATCCTTCACAATATGCAAATATTGAATAATTTATAAAATTTTTCGAATAATAAATTATATTTTTTTCTAAAAAGAGTACTTTTTTTATATTAAATCAAAACAAATGGGGAAACTTAATATTTCTCCATTGATCCTAATTAGTGAAAAAGCAATCTTTTGATGTGGAAAGTTTTCATTAAAAAAGCAATCTAAAGTGAACTGTTTTGTTTACCTTTATGGTATTAAAGCTGATGGGCTTGACAAATGAATCTCTAGGCAAATGGGCACGCACCCTAAATGTCATGGACACCATTTGATTTATTTCACAAAAACGAAATGAGGGCTGGATTGCATTTGATTATGCAATCCCAAACTCCAAAGTTCCCTACTTGACGGCTGTTGGTGTAAATTTATTTGTATACTTTTTTGTTGCAAGACTTAAATATGACTAACACAGATATCTATTTAGTAGAAAGAACTGCATCTAGGTTCAAATCTTGTTGAGAGGTCGATCCGAGATCAAAAATTCTTTTAAGAAAAAATAAAATGTTTATCCATGATTTGGAATGGAACAATGGCCCCACTAGTACTATCCAGGCTGAATCATCTGCTTCTAGAAGAGATCGAAGGTTGTTGATATAGACCGAGTTGGAGGGACAAGGGTCTTGCTGGCTTAAAGAGCACGGACATAACATTATGTTCTAGTTCTCACTATTAAAACCTAAAACGTCTTTCATTGCTATTTGTTTGGACAAGTTGAAAGCATCGATTGTTTTTCTTCTGTACTTACCAATAACCTCCTCAACACTAGAGCCACCAAAAAAAAAAAAACACTCTTAATTATTAGGGGGTACTCTTGCCTTTTTTTTTTTTTTTTTTTAATTCCAAACTCTATTCCTGTTGGGATATAATACGTGGAAATGACAAGATCTTGCAATTTACGTCAACGCGAAATTACTAGAGAAATTAATGAGAAAAATAAGAACACCGGAAATTTACGTAGTTCGGTTTGAGTATCGGTACTTATGTCCACGGGGAGAGTAAGCAGCAAACAATCCACTGTAATCGGAATATCGGAGTTTACAATCGGTTAAACGCTTAAATATTTCTCATACCTAGATTTAACTCCAAATTCAAAGTATTTTTAAATAATAACTCATTTGGACATAAACTCACAGTATAAAATTATTACTTATTCAAGCTAAAAACAATATGCTCTACATACGGCTTCGCGTATCTCTTCAAAGCTTCACGTGGCTTGCGGCTTCAAAGATCGTGTGTGACTTAGTAGGGTTTTTTCGGCAGTCCAACGAGCGCGCAAAAAAGAACGATTAACAATTATGTTCTTATATATGTGTGCCCAGGTCAAGGGCCCACCACGTCAAGGGCCCACCAATGCTTGCTTCACGTACAGACACTTCTTTCCTTCGGCGGCATCTTCCTTTTACGTTCAGAGGACTTCACGCTGAACCTGTGTGTGAGTCAAAGTGTTGACTCTGGGCCCCACAAACAGATTCTCTTATTTGGCCTCCTCGTGCAGACGCGTGAAGAAAACTTTGCTACCCCTTTTTTTTATATTTTCCTTTTGTAAATCTTCACGGAGTCTTATGAACTTCTATTTGTCCAAGCGAATCGTATTTTACAAATACTCAAACTCGAGACATAATTTAATAATTTTCCACATTGATTTGATGTTTAAAGTCAAGTTATAGTGTTCATCATTCATACTGCTCTCCAACGCCCCGACGGGCGCTCACACTCCACAAACGCCCGATAGAGCTGAATAAGAGCTTAAGCTTCGCCAAAGAACAGACTAAGTCATCATGTTTGCCGGGTTATCTGCTATAGTAATATTTTTAATAATAACATTACCCTTAACTAAGACATATTGGATGAAGTGGTATTTGATGTTAATATGCTTCGTTCACTCGTGATAAACTGGATTATACGCCAAATATATCACACATTGGTTATCGCAATGTATATCCATACTTTTCTGTTTTAACCCAAAGTTCAAGAGCAAAATTTGTAACCATATCGTCTCCTTCACTACAAAGGTTAGTGCCATGTACTTTGCCTCAGTCGAAGACAATGCAATGTGATCCTATAAGGACGTTTTCCAACTAATTGTACCACCCGCTAGCGTAAACATGTACCCTGTTAAAGACCTGCGATCATCCAAGTCACCAGCGTGATCTAAATCCATAAAACCAATGGTCTCATTGTCATTGTTGTCCCTTTGGTATACTATACCCACGTTTGTTGTCTCCTTCAAATATCTAAGGATCCACTTCACAGCTTCTCAATAAGCTTTACCAGGATGCTTCATATAACGATTAACCACGCTTACAGCTTGTGAAATATCAGGCTTAGTGCACATTATAGAATACATAATACTACCCACGGCACTAGAATAGGGAACATGGAACATATGCTCCTCCTCCTCCTCCTCCTCAGTTTGCGGTGATAATTTATCTGAAAGTTTAAAGTGCCTCACTAAAGGTGTACTTACATATTTTGCCGACTGCATATTAAAATGTGTCACGATCTTCTCAATATATTTCTTTTGAGATAAACATGAAACTCTTGCAGTCCTGTCACGCAAAATCTCTATACCCAAAATTTTCTTTGCAACACCTAAATCTTTTGTCTCAAATTCAGCATTTAACTACCTCTTCAGCACATCGATATCAGATATATTCTTAGCTGCTATCAGCATATCATCAACATATAAGAGTAGATAAATCAAAGAACTATTCTCCAATCTCCTAAAATAAACGTAGCTATTCATCTAATCAAAATGTTTATACCACTAAGATTGCTTCAGCCCATACAAAGATTTTTTTAACAAGCAAACATAATCTTCCTTACCTGAAATAGCAAATCCCTTTGGTTGCCTCATGTAAATTTGCTCCTTCAACTTACTGTGAAGAAACACAATTTTCACATCTAGTTGCTCTAACTCAAGATCCTGCGAAACAACTAAGGCAAGTAAAACACGAATAGAAGTATGTCTTACCACATGAGAGAATACCTCATTGTAGTCAATGTCTCACGTTGTGTATATCATTTTGCCACAAGTCTCGCCTTATACCTTACTGCCTCGACACCGGGAATGCCCTATTTCCGTTTGAAGACCCATTTACTTCTGACAATCTTTTGACTCTTGGGTACTTTGATCAGCTCCCATGTCTGATTTCGATAGAGTGATTCAATCTCTTCACTCATAACCCCTAGCCACTGTGATGATTCCAAACTAGCCATCGCCTCAGAGTAAGACGAAGGCTCATCTATCTCCACCTCATGACCTACAGTCAATGCATAAGTAATAACTGTATAACCATAACGTACCAGTGATTTAATGTGCCTTCTCTGTCTATTTGACTATAGTCTGCTGCGGCTTTGCTGATTATTCATTAACACTGACTTCAAGAATTGCGGCTTCATCTACAATCTCAACTTCAATTACATTCGAGGTCTTTAAAGTCTCTACCTGAAGCTCCACCTCACTTATGACACCATGATCAGTCTTCTTTATAGTTTTGTCGAAGATCACATCTCTGCTTATTAGAAAACCGGGTGATCTAGGATTAGTGCACCATAGCCGGTAGCCTTTCACCTCATGTGCATAACCCAGAAATATGCACTTCTTCGCCCTCGGCTCAAGCTTACCATCACTCACATGAGCATACGTAGGACATCTGAATATACGCAATCTGGAGTAATCAACAGGTTTCCCGAACCATACTTCCTCAGGAGTCTTCCACTCAATAGTAGATGATGGGATCAATTAATCAGGTAACACGCCATGTAAATTGCTTTGGCCCAAAATTCCTTGCCAAGTCCTACATGCAAAAGCATGCATGAGCTCACTCAAGCAAAGTTCCATTCTTTCGTTCTACCACGCCATTCTGCTGTGGTGTCCCAAGTACTATGCGGTGTCTTACAATACCTTCTTTCTCGAAGAACTCGGTAAAATCTTTACCACAAAACTCCATGTCATTATCGGTTCTTAGGCACTTGATTTACTTATCTAACTACTTCTCAATCAATGTTTTAAATTTCTTGAACTAATCAAACACTTCATATTTATGCTTCAGAAAGTAAACCCATACCTTCCTTGAATAGTCGTCGATAAATGTCAGCATATATCGGGCACCTCCTTTCAAAGGAACCGAAGATGGGCCCTAAATGTCTGAATAAATATATTCAATTGATTGTTTGGTCAAATGAATAGCTGTATTAAACTTAACTCAGTGCTGCTTCCCATAAATGCAGTGCTCACATAAGTCCAACTTCCCCGTCTTTTGACCATTCAACAACCTCCTTTCACTCAGCATCATTATACCTGCCTCACTCATGTTCCCTAAATGCATATGTCATAATGAGTCAAGTTAGAGTCTGACTCACCTGATGAAACTGCAGCGGTTCCAATCACGATCTCTCCCAGTAGATGATAGAGAGTATTAACTTTCTTCCCATTCATTACTATCATGGCACCTCAAGAGATCTTCAATACTCCACTTTCAGCGATGTACCTACACCCGAAGTCATTAAGTGTCCCCAAAGAAATAAGATTATTCTTAAGCTTCGGTACATGCCTCACATTTGTCAATGTGCGCACCACCCCATCATGCATTCGAATCCGAATTGTCCCTATCCCCATAACCTTACAAATTACATTATTCTCCAAAAGAACTCTACCACCATCTGCAATTTGGTAAGTAGTAAACCAGTTTTTATGAGGTGTCATGTGATAAGAACACCTCGAATCTAGCACCCATTCGTCTCTAGACGAAATAGCAATCACACATAAAATAGCTTCCGCATTACTATTGCTCCCTTGGGCAACGTTTGCCACACTACTTGTAGTATTTTGTCTATCAGCTTTATTCCTCCGTTTTGGATAATCTCTCCTGATGTGTCCCTCCTTATGACACTTAAAACACTTCACATGTCCCTTGGACTTTCTACGATATGATTTCGATCTACTTTTACATCTGCTGCTACTAGGCTCTTGATATTGTTCTCTACCCCAAATTGTTAGTGCTTGCGCTACTTCTTGCGCCAGACCATCATCTCACAATTTTCTCTACCACTCCTTAGAGAATAAGCCGGACTTTACCTCTTCTGAGGTAATCGTAGTACGCCCCTGCAACAGTGAATTAGTAAAGTGCTCCAATGACTGATAAAGAGGCTAACAACATCATGCCATGTTCTTCATCATCAAGTATCTTACCGATGTTCTTCAAATTCAATATGAGTTTATTAAATTCATCTAGGTAGGTTCTGATAGACGTACTTTCAGTATATCTAAATTGAAACATTTTCTTCAACATGTATAAGCAATTGTTTAAACTTTTTTTTTTACATAGAATGCTTGAAGTTTTTCCCATAATGCTGCGACATCCTTCTCCTCAGCAACCTCTATTAAGACATTATCCGACTATTTACTTTTTCCATTAGCTCTACCCTCTTAGAGATTTTCATTATAATCGGCAACTCATCTTCACTATCGAGTGCTTTGGCCAAACTTGTGTTGTCAATAATGTCATGCATCTTGATGCTCCATAACATAAGTTGTTGCTCTCATTAAATTTCTCAATTTTAGATTTCCTCTTAGACATAATTGCAATAACATAATTTCCAAATAATAATCAGACAAGCAAAAGCTCCAAATTACAATCAAGAAATCTAACCTCAAGCTTTGATACCAATTGTTGGGATATAATACTTGGAAACGACAGAATCTTGCAATTTACGTCAACGCGAAATTACCAGAGAAATTAACGAGAAAAATAATGACATCAGAAATTTACGTGATTCGGTCCGAGTATCGATATCTATGTCCACGGGGAGAGCCAGCAGCAAATAATACATTATAATTGGAGTATCAGAGTTTACAATCACTCGAAAGACTAAATGTTTCCCACACCTATATTTAATCCCAAATTCAAAGTGTTTATAAATAATAACTCTCTTGGACATAAACTCATGACACAAAATTATCGCGCGTTCAAGCTCAAAACCATATGCTTTACGTACGGCTTCACGTATCTCTTCAAAGCTTCGCGCGGCTTGTGACTTTAAAGATCGTATGCGGCTTCGTAGGGTTTTTTCCGGTAGTTCAACGTAAGCGCAAAAAGAATCATTCTGTTCTTATATATATGTGCCCAGGTCAAGGGCCCACCAACGCTTGCTTCATGTACAGATGCTTCTTTCCTTTGGCGGCATCTTTCTTTTACGCTCAGAGGACTTCATGCTGAACCTGTGTGCGCTCATGCGTGTGCCCAGTGTTGACTCTAGGCCCCACGAACAGATTCTCTTATTCGGCCTCTTCGTGCAGACGCGTGAAGAAAACTTTGCTGCCCTTTTTTTTTTTGTTATTTTCTTTTGTAAATCTTCACGGAGTCCCACGAACTTCTACTTGTCCAAGCAAATCGCATTTTGCAAATACTCAAACTCGAGACATAATTTAACAATTCCAATGGGACAAATTCCTTACTCAGGAGAGGGCAAACTCACCTCATACAAATCCGCAAGATTGGATACAAGAAGAGGGTATTATCTGAGCCACACAATACATGAGTCAGGAAAGAGCATCGGAAGATTTAAAAGCAAAGAGCATGACGACCATGCAACTCGTATGAAGACATCAAAACCTGATTCTATAGACATACATAAGTACGTATATATTTGACCCACAAGCTGACTGAACCAACATAATGTAGGATCTACCACATAAGCCCCTCGCAATTGTTCTTGCGAAAATTGACCGAAAGTAGTCAAGCCAACACACAGTTTTCATACTTAAGTGAACATTTGCCTCATAGCCCATTTCAAACCTTAGTGTTTTAACAGAACTGAGTCTTCAAATTTGACCAAGCAGTGGTCGATCTAGACATTCTTTCCTCGGCTATTCTCTTCTTCTCCTCTGCCTCTGCTACTTTCTTCTGCTTATCTTTGTAGCCTGACTTCGCCTCTTCGGACTTGGCCCTCACAACGTCCCAGTCCAAGAAGAGCTTGTCCTTCCTAGACTTCACTTCCTCCATCTTTCTCTCCAGCTCTTCCTCTTCCTTGACAAGTTCACCCATCAATTGCTTACAGACGATGTGAGCCTCATGGCACTTCGTCATAGCAGCTAACCATTGATCCTTTTGCAGTTTTTGCAACTCAAACTCAGCATTGTCCTGTTCAAATGTCAAGAAGTCGGAAGTGAAATCATTGAAATTTGCCAGAAATGTGTCAATTGCTATTCTTTGCTTCGGCGATAATCTAGTTCTGGCTGAGCTTAAAGTTGATAGTGCCTTAAATAGCCTCTCTTTCATATTTAATTTAAACAGATCCGAAAGGCATTCCTTCAAAGATAGCTTAGCCTTCTCAACTTCTTCTAAGCTAGGAATTTTAGCCGTCAGAGTACCATCTCGGTGGCCCAAACTGGATCCTACATTAACACCATTAGTCTCAGCAGCAATGATGAGTTCCTCCAGACTAGTAAGAAGGGAGTCAAAGTCATCGGTTGGTCTAGCTGGCTGAATATTCACCGGAGGAGTTACTGCTAAGACGCGAATTTCAACTTTAATCACCAAAGTGTCGTTTGCTAGGTATCCCGCAGCATAATTATGAAGCTCAGTCAATGGAATGAAACTCGGGTAACCCCGGTCAATCTGTCTTGCAGCGAAAACATGTTCCGTCCCTGCAGAATCAGGAGACAGGGTAACGAATTAAAAAACTACAACACCAGAGCATATTATGTGGAGGAAACATTGGAGACCATCAAGAACTAGAATGTTGTATCGTGTGTCAAGAAAAATGTTAGCAACAGAAGAAGCAAACACCTCCATACGATCAGCATAAGCAACCAAATTCATACAAAAGTTGATCTTAACACCACCAGACGTAACTATTTCAAACTTAAACTGTGGCTCCTCTCTTTCATCTGTATCAACATTTGGATCATATTAGATGCAGTCAAACCTCAACTCCTCCATCGACTGGACCAGTTGCTTACGAACTTAACTTTGCTAAATTCCTTAATCAGTAACCTCGGGATTAGTTGTGTGCGCATATTAGAAGCTCACCCGCCTTTAAGAGGCCTAACGGACAAAAAAACAAGAAGCATATTCTCGCTCTGTCAGCTCAATATCTCTCTTTCAACTGTTTTTAACCTGCTCTGTTCTCGTCTGGACCCTTCTTCTTCAAGTCGCCGATTTTCCAAAATCAAGATGCACAACCAATCAGAGAGAAACCCATCATACGATTGCATTAAAAGAAGAGATTCCAATAAAATAAATCCAATTCAAGAACAAACCCTTTCTAACAGAGCGACCATTATTGGTTTGATCGATCACACTCAAGTGGAACTTTGCTTTTCTGGTCCACCCGTTCGGCAACGCCACAGGATCGGGGACATCGATGTACAGCGACAAATGGTCCGTGTCGTTCCCCTTGGGGAACACCAGAATTCTCCTGCTCAAAAAGGATCGGATGACGCAGGAATCACTCGGCAACCCGATGAACATGCGATCATCAAGAAGCAACCGCAAAAAAAGGAAAAATAGAAAATAAAACAATCTTGAAGTACCATTTACAACCAGAAACTGTGAACGCTTCAGAGTAGAGCCTGGTCGCCTCCTGCTCACTGAAGTAGCTGATCTTCCACGTGAATTCTCCCCGATTAACATCACTTTGCGCATCCATTCTTTTCTTCTTCTTCTTTTTTAAATAATGGGCTACTGCTTCTGCAAGATCAACTTCCGCAAACGACCCGGATCTCTTCTTGACCGACACTCTAGTTGCGAAGAAGTAGGAGCAGAAGCAGGAGCAGGAGCAGGAGCAGGAGGGGGAGAGTTTCTTACATTACAGGAGTTGGGAAACTCACGAGGTACTCCCCATCAGCACTCGCGTCAAACGTTGCTGACTCCTCGACTGCAAGGCGATAGGATGATGGAAGTCCCGGGGCTTTATGGGAGAAGGAAGGATCGAGGGATACACAGAAGGGAAGAAAAGCAGAGAACTTCCCCGCGAAGTTAGAGTGGAAAAAGCAGGGAGTGGTTTATTCGGGGCCTGACGAAAAAAGCATATCGTATCACTCATGCTTTTTGTTGGGCACTCCACCGACGCGCTGAAAGCCAATCAGTTACTCTGCCTTCAGCCTGACGAGCTCTGTTTTTATCCTGTTTTTTTACCACGTCAGCCTAAAATGACGTCGTTTTTGCATTATTTAGTCATCAACATGAAAAACGACGTCGTTTGGGCTCGCTTCGCCGGAAAAATGCCACGTCGGCATTTTGGCTGGACTTTAGCTGGACTAGCACTGAAGTGATCCATTTTTCTTTAAATGTGGTACTTAATTGTACATTCATAAATTATGACACTTAATGTCACTTTGTGTCAAGTTATGCCATTTGAAGCTTTTTTTACCCTATTAAAATCTAAAATGTCTTTTTTTGCTATTTATTTGGACAATTTGAAAGCATCAATTGTTTTTCTTTTTTGTACTTACCAATAACATCCCCAACACTAGAGCCACCCAAAAAAAAAAAAAAAAAATTAATTCCAAACTCTATTCCAATGGGACAAATTCCTCACTCAGGAGAGGGCAAACTCACCTCATACAAATCCGCAAGACTGGATACAGGAAGAGGGTATTATTTGAGCCACACAATACATGAGTCGGGAAAGAGCATCGGAATCATGAGAATTTACAAGATTTAAAAGCAAAGAGCATGACGACCATGCAACTCGTATGAAGACATCAAAACCTGACTCTATAGACATACATAAGTATGTATGTATTTGACCCACAAGCTGACTGAACCAACATAATATAGGATCTGCCTCATAAGCCCCTCGCAATTGTTCTTGCGAAAATTGACCGAAAGTAGTCAAGCGAACACACAGTTTTCATACTTGAGTGAACATTTGCCTCATAGCCCATTTCAAACCTTAGTGTTTTAACAGAACTGAGTCTTCAAATTTGACCAAGCAGTGGTCGATCTAGACATTCTTTCCTCGGCTATTCTCTTCTTCTCCTCTGCCTCTGCTACTTTCTTCTGCTTATCTTTGTAGCCTGACTTCGCCTCTTCGGACTTGGCCTGCACAACATCCCAGTCCATGAAGAGCTTGTCCTTCCTCGACTTCACTTCGTCCATCTTTCTCTTCAGCTCTTCCTCTTCCTTGTCAAGTTCACCCATCAATTGCTTACAGACGATGTGAGCCTCATGGCACTTCGTCATAGCAGCTAACCATTGATCCATTTGCAGTTTTTGCAACTCAAACTCAGCATTGTCCTGTTCAAATGTCAAGAAGTCAGAAGTGAAATCATTGAAATTTGCCCGAAATGTGTCAATTGCTATTCTTTGCTTCGACGATAATCCAGTTCTAGCTGAGCTTAAAGTTGATAATGCCTCCGATAGCCTCTCTTTCATATTCAATTTGAAGAGATCCGAAAGACATTCCTTCAAAGACTGCTTAGCCTTCCCAACTTCTTCTAAGCTAGGAATTTTAGCCGTCAGAGAACCATCATGGTGGCCCAACCTTGATCCTACACTAAAACCTGTCTCAGCAGCATTGATGAGTTCCTCCAGACTAGTAAGGTAGGAGTCAAAGCCAACGGTTTGTCTAGCTGGCTGGATATTCACTGGAGGAGTAACTGCCAAGATGCAAACTTCGGCTTTAATCATCAAAGTGTCGTTTGCTAGGTATCCCGCAGCACAATTATGAAGTTCCGTCAATGGAATGAAATTCTGGTAACCCCGGTCAATCTGTCTTGCAGTAAAAACATGTTGCGTCCCTGCAGAATCAGGAGACAGGGTAAACTAGAATGTTTACTACAACACCAGAGCATAATATGTGGAGGAAACACTGGAGACCATCAAGAACTAGAATGTTGTATTGTGCGTCCAGCAAAATATTAGCAACAGAAGAAGCAAACACCTCCATATGATCAGCTTAAGTAATGAAATTCATACAAAAGTCGATAAAATGACAATGCTCAACATTTTAACACCACCAGACGTAACTATCTCAAACTCAAACTGTGGCTCCTCTCTTTTATCTAGATCAACATTTGGATCATATTAGATGCAGTCAAGCCTCAACTCCTCCATCCACAGGACCAGTTGCGTACAAACTTAACTTTGCTAAATTCCTTAATCGGTAACATCGGGATTAGCTGTGTGCGCATGATGGAAGCTCACCCGGCCTTAAGAGGCCTAACGGACGAAAAATCAAGAAAGCATATTCTCTCTGCTAGCTCAATATCTCTCTTTCTACTTCTTTTAACCTGTTCTGTTCTCATCTAGACCCTCCTTCTCCAAGTCGCCGATTTTCCAAAATCAAGATGCGCAACCAGTCGGACAGAAAGCCATCATACACTTACATTAAAAAGAAGAGATTCCAAAAAAAAAAAAATCAATCCAATTCAAGAACAAACCCTTTTTAACAGAGCGACCATCATTGGTCTGATCGATCACACTCAGGATAAACTTGGCTGTTCTGGTCCACCCGTTCGGCAACACCTTAGGATTGGGGACATCGATGTACAGCGACAAATGATCCGTGTTGTTCCCTTGGGGAACACCAGAATTCTCCTGCTCAAAAAGGATCGGATGACGCAAGAATCACTCGGCAACCCGATGAACATGCGATCATCAAGAAACAACCGCAAAAAAAAGAAAAATAGAAAATAAAACAATCTTGAAGTACCATTTACAACCAGCAACTGTGAACGCTTCAGAGTAGAGCCTGGTCGCCTCCTGCTCACTGAAGTAGCTGATCTTCCACGTGAATTCTCCCCGATTAACATCACTTTGTGCATCCATTCTTTTCTCTATTTTAAAAAATAATAAAATAATAATAATGGGCTGCTGCTTCTGCAAGATCAACTTCCGCAAACGACCCGGATGTCTCTTCTTGACCGACACTCTAGTTGCGAAGAAGCAGAAGCAGGAGCAGGAGCAGGAGGGGGAGAGTTTCTTCCGTTACAGGAGTTGGAAAACTCACGAGGTACTCCCCATCAGCACTCGCTTCAAACGTTGCTGACTCCTCGACTGCAAGGCGATGGGATGATGGAAGTCCCGGGGCTTCTTCCTTTATGGTAGAAGGAAGGATTGAGGGATACACAGTAGGGAGGAAAAGCAGAGAACTTCCCCGCTAAGTTAGTGTGGAAAAAGCAGGGAGTGGTTTATTCGGGGCCAGACGAAAAAAGCATATCATATCAATCACGCTTTTTGGTGGGCACTCCACTGACGCGCTGAAAGCCAATCAGTTACTCTGCCTTCAGCCTGACGAGCTCTGTTTTTCTCCTGTTTTGGAGTTGAAAATCTGTGACCCGACTTGATCACGTATCTCGAACATGACGCCATGTCAGCGAGTTTCAACATGGTGACATGCCGTTGTATTGTGTTCTTGTTAAACCCACCAAGCACGAAATTTTATCTCTATAACTCGTTCAAATGAAAGGGATAATATTAACACGATTTTTATCTAAATTGTTTAGACACGATTCGTATATGACTTGTTTAGACATGATTCACTAAGCTGCTATAATTTCCATACTCTTCACCATTAGAATTTCAAATTGACAGTATTTTATTGACAAAACCATGTTTTTCTTTTTAAAAAAAATGATTTGATGATATTTGTTGATGCATTATTGCAACTTGTCAATATATATTAAGAAATATCGAGGACATTTCATGTCACGTTTATGTTGGTGGGTTGATTTTGTGTCGACGGACTAATTCGTCTCATAGTTAGTCATGTAATCGTATGGACTAGTTATCTCGATATTTAATTGTGTTACACTAGTTGTGTTATCTCACCCTGCGTTAATTTTCAGATTGTGTTACTCAGACACGATTAAGTAATCCTATCATCTTCGAGTTGACCTATTTTGTAGTATACGCTTTTGTGGACAACACGAGCAAACACGAATTGCCACCCCCCGAGTTCTAATAGCATTCCTTTACTAGTTCATTTTGGCGAGAAACCTTCAAGCAGATTCAGTGTTTGGAGACTTACTTGAGACGAATGCAGTTTGCCCAACAGATGGACTCAATGGGTACCCTTCGGCTGAATGGTGGTACAATACCACCTTTGGCACTAGCATCCAGACACCTCCATTTCAGGATTTGTATGGGTTTTCCCCACCAACTCCTGGGCATGACATTCATGTTTTTATCACCTGTCAAAACAGTAAATCGTCTCTAACAAGATCGACATCTGGCCCTTATGGAAAACAAATTGCGAAAAGATTTCATCCTCTTGATTTCTTTAACTTCCCTTCTTCTCCTCTTCTCAACATTCTCTTCTCCTTCTCAATCCCCAAGTCCTTACATTTTGGGGCTTAGGGAATTGATTTTTTAGCAGAATAGGGTCGAGTCTGTGTTTTTTTTTTTTTTTTTGGTCGAAAGGGTTGAGTCTTTGGGCTCCCCATTTTTTAGGGCCTCAAAATTCTAGTGCTGGTGGGCTTAAACTTTTCCCGAACACGACCTGTTGGGACTTTTACCAATTTATAGTGATGTGAACTTAAAAACAGTCTTTAAAATATATATTTGTGCCGAATGAAATCTAGATGGTCTTAAAATTTTGTCGCCATAATAATTTTCATAGCAATAAACTTCAAAAATCATCATATTAACCAAGCGAGGGCAAGCTCCGGTGAGGGGAGCCCTTGCCTAGGCAAGGCGAGCCCGACCCTTGTCCAAACAAAGCAAGGCTAACCCGGCTGGGCAAGGGCCGGCCTCATCGAGGGAGTCCTCACTAGGGCTTGCCCTGGTGAGTGTCCGCCTCGCCCGGTGTTGTCTTCACCTAATCGATGCTTGGCAAGGTTGCCCTAGCTTGGGCAAGGTTGACCTTCGCCAAGTCTCACCTCACGAGGGCTAGCTTCTCCCTCACTCGGACGTGCCTCACTGCCTCAGCCTAGCCATGACTGCTAGCCAACCATCGCCTTTGGCCACCAGCAAAAGGAAGAAGAGAGTGGAAAAGAAAGAAAGAGAAAAAAAGAAAATAAAAAAATAAAAAAGAAATAAAAAGTTCAAGAGTTATTAAAATATTATCAAAAGTTATTTATGTCAATGTTGATTGTGCCACGTTGTGTTGTTGACATCCATGTAAGTAAATTCTAGCCAAAATTGGCCGAATGGACTCAATTGACAAAAAATGAAAATGTTAGAATTGAATTAACAAAAATGTAATAGATTTAGAACTTTTTGAATAATTTTCCATTTCAAAAACCATCATATAAACTAGAAGTACCAATACTTCTTAGGAGCCTTCGGTCAATTCTCCCGACACTCGAGTTTGGAATTCCAACACACGATTCGACATGCATGGGGTCAATTTTTAAAAGTTTCAATTAATGAGGGGTCAAACTGTAAATATGTAAAAAATAATAAAAATAATAAAGGGCTAAAGACGTTTTGTTTTATTTGATGGTAAAATGTAAATTTTTTTCTTTACTTATCATTAAATAAATTTAATAATGGAATGTGTATTGCTTTTTTTTTCCTTACCAAGTTTTATGGATTATTTGAATGAAATGTAGTTGAATGTAGTTGAATGAAATGTAGTTGAATTTGTTCAATTGAAACAATGAATAATATTAACAAATTGCAGATTAATGTTTTTAGTGCAAATTAATTCTAGACTATTTTTTATTATTATTCATTTATTTGTGAATTTGAATCAAATTAATTTGATTAAATAATAAAAAAGATAATTTATCATATATATATATAAATATACGTTTAATATACAACATGTCCCAATGTGTTAGAATATTTTATTTTTTGAGAAATGATATGTCGGAGTGTCGCGTCATATTGTGTCGCATGTCACTTATTGGTTTCGATGCTACTTAGCTTATAAACCATCTTATAACAATAAAATGTACGTCCATTACATAGGAAAACATTGCCAAATAACATTTTTCATTTGTAGTGTTATATGGCAATGCTTTAGTGTTCTCTTCTAGGTTTGATCCAATTAGAGGAGGACGGATTAATCTTTGGGTTTCCCATCTACTATAGCATAAGTTTGTATAGTGATATATGTACTTCCTCATTTAACTCTAGGTAGAAGCCTATCACAGAATAATAATTTCACTTTTGTTTTCTCTAGTTCTCCATGCCGTCGTTCTTGAACACCTTTCTTTCTCTTGGAATGCATGTTTCTGCAAATCATTTTCTTTTTCCCTCATTCCGTCTCAAATGAGATCTTCTTCTCAAGCTTTTTTGGCCTATTTTAAAAGGAAAGGTTAAAATGGGCACATGACCCATTTTACCAGCCCTAGGATCAACTTACGAGGAAGATGCAATACTTGATCTTCCGTTTCTTAAATTTATCACAAATTATTCTATCATGATCTATTTCTAAAATTGATAAGCATGATGACCTATAAGGTATTTTGTATGAAATTCTCGTACGTATATTTTCCTTATTGAGTTTGTAATGTTCAACTTTTCGTCAAAATACTCTTATTAAACTCATTTTCTATTTCTCCATCTTCATATTCATTTACCTTTTCAACTTCTTCCTTGTTTTGTAGGTCTTTGAACAATTTCCGATTGAAAAATCCATCTCTCCGGGAAGTTTGAATTTCATTCTGTCTAATTGTCTTTGGCACCATTACATTTTTCCCCTTAGCATTTGCACATCAGCAACAAGGTCCAGTCCTGGCTCAAGCGGGCCTAGCACGTGTCCTTTTTTAGCCCAAAGCGTCTCCGAGTTTGGCCCAGTATGTGAATTCTCTCAGCATCTGCTTAATTTCTGCTCTAGCCCAGCGAGCACAGCATGATTTCTCAGCTGGATTAGAGCCCGATGGACATGGGCCACAATCCTCCATTTTCTAGCGGATTTTAAGTCCATCCCTAACTTTATATTTAGGCCCGGGGAAGCGTTTCCCTTTTGAGTGGAAATTCACACCAATAAATTTGGCCCTCAATTTGCCATTTTTTTCCTCAAGGTAATTCACTCTATCTCATGCTTTAGTTGTTATTCTATCTGTATCTAGAAACAAATCTCTTGATCTTAATTGATTAAGAAAATCCCAAAGGTTGGAGAAGCTTGACGATTATAACAAATCCAAGATGACCAGCGATTGAAGAGAATTAGCATGGATCCAAGTAAGAATTTTGAACCCTTTCGAAATAAAGGTAGCGTCCTTTAATGCTAGAGTTTAAATTAACTGAATATATCATTACTCTGTTGGATTAAATATATGATTCCATCGAATTTGTTTCTCAAAGATTCCGTTTCTTTTCTATTGAATTTCTTATTTTTGAAACCAAGTTTCTATGATTTTTTAAAACCTACTTTTTCCTTCGGGGCAATTTTCTTGGGCCCTAGTGTCATGGCTTGACTTTTCCAGATTCCATGAGTGAATGGAAGTGGACTCCATTATACTAGGAGAAAAGCATGAGGGATATGAACAATACAACAAGATCATGAGACTGGTGTCAAAGAATTTATGTTAGAAATTAACGGATCAAAGGAATATCGCATGAAAGATATCCAAAGGCAGGGTTTGTCACATGTGCGAAACTAATAAGAGCTAATGTCCCTCTCTTAATAATGGCCACAATAAATGGAAAACCAATTGTCATGTTAAATTGAGAAGCATCCTTGCTTGAGATTGTGAGGTGCCCAAGTTGATTGGGAGACATGGAGCGATTAGTCACAATTAGGCATTTCAAAAAGGAAGGTTGGTTGAGCGAATCTGCTCATAAAGCACCACACTATCTTGCGGTTGAGGCCAATCAGCCCGGACTGTGACAGGTGTTATTTGGAGTAGGATTTTGAAGTCATATGTGCAGATGTCATCTATTAACATGTTTTGATCATGATCGATAGAGACATTGTGATCCTATTACTTGAGCTTAGGCCATATGCATAAAGCCTAGGGTGAGCCAATGCTAATGTGATACACAAGGAAATGACAAAGAGCATTGCATTTGGTAGGTGAGCATTCACCGTTCATATAAGACATAAGGAGAGGCGATGATAGTTAGGAAAATCCAAGGAAGCAACAAAATAGGCCGTAACGAGGGCGTTATTGAAATCAAGTGGGGGGACTTTCACAGTCACACTATTCCTGCTTCCATGAAAGCATGGAAGTATAAATTCATAATACAAGAAGAACCATGAGGATGAGATATGAAAGACATAACTTTAAGTGGGAGCAGTGTTAGAAACTATGCTAGGAATCTCTTAAAGGAATATCATGTGAAAAATGTCTGAAGGCAGGACCAATCACCGTGCATAACTAGTCATGATTTTATGCCACTGGCTTGATGATGGTCAAGGCAAGCGGAAACCAATATTGTGTTGCATCGAGATGCATGCCCCGCTTGGGACACGTGATGCCCAAGCTAAAAGGGATACGTGGGACATAATCACAATAAGGCATTCTATGAAGCAAGCCATGTGTACAATCCTTAGAAGGGAAGGTTGGCTTGGTGAATCGACTCACCAGGTAACATATGGTTCCATGACTGAGGCCAATTGGCTCGCATCATGACACTTAGCTCTGGTTGGGGGCTGAAGCAGGATCTTACATGATCGTTTGATTTTTAATTGCGTAGGATCAACATTCAAAGCATCTATTTTTCCTGGTTATACAACTTTACAAGCATATTTTCAAATAAAATTCTCATCCTCCTTGCAAGTCCACAAAAGTTCATTTAAAATAGACTCCATATTCGAACTTTTACCCGGATTGAAAATGAATTAATGACTCGAGGCTACCTTTAGCTTGGACACAAAAGTTTACTTTGCACAAAAACTGTAAGAATAAAAGGCCCCATGGAACACCATTGGGTTGCAGGTCATTTCATCATGTACTGCGGACATAACATTCCGTTCTAGTAATGTCTAAAATGTATTCCACTCCCGTTTTCTTGGACAAATTGAAAGCATCAATTAGTTTTCTTCTGTTACTACCGATATCTTCCCTACTCTTGTGGCTCTCTCCCCGTAAGAACGCTCCTCACCACTGGACACTATCTTTGTCTTTTTCATTCCAAACTCAAATGCAAGGGGCCAAATCTCTTACGTACGACAGGGTAAACTCTCCTAATACAAATCTGCAAGACTAATGAAATCTATAGGCTTTACCTCAGAGATGTTGATACAGGAGCACCCTTATAACTGGAGCCACCCAATGCGGAGTCAAGCCAAGAAGGTTTTGCATGGAAGAACTTTGAACAGAACATCAGTCAGGAAAGTGCATCACAATTCTGATAATTAATACATACACACATACATACATACATGCATGCATGCATGCATGCATGCACACATGCTGACTAAACTAACATAATACATGGTCAACCACACAACCACAAAAGCCCTCTGAGCAATTGTTATGCTAAAAAATTGGCCAAGAAATAGTCAAGCTAAGACACAGTAGTCATACTTTTAGGTGAACAATTGCCTCATAGCCAATTTGAAACCTTAAATTTTTAACAGAATTGAGCCTTCAAATTTGACCAAGCAGTGGTCGATCTAGACATTCTTTCCTCAGCCTCTGCTAACTTCTTCAGCTCATCTTTATAGCCCAACTTCGCTTCTTCGCAGTCAACCAGCAAGATCTCCCAGTCTGAAAGAAGCTTGTTCCTCCTAGAGTTCACTCCCTCCATCTTTCTTTTTAGCTCTTCCTTCACTTCCTCCATCTTTCTTTTTAGCTCTTCCTCTTCCTTGGCGAGGTCATCCATTAACTGCTTATACAAAATATGAGTCTCATGGCTCTTTTTCATAGCAAAGAACCTTCTATCCTTTTGTAGTTTATGCAGGTCATACTCAGCGTTGTCCTGCTCAAATGTTAAGAAGTCGGAAGTGAGATCACTGAAATTGGCCTGAAATGTCTCAATTGCTATTTGTTGCTCTGGCGATAATCCAGTTCTGGCTGAGCTTAAAGTTGATAGTGCCTCAGATAGCCTCTCTTTCATATTCAGTTTTAAGAGATCTGAAAGGCATTCCTTCAAAGACTGCTTAGCTTTCTCAACTTCTTCTAAGGTAGGAATTTCAGCTGTCAAAGCACCATCCTGGTGGCACGAACTTGATCCTACACCAACAGCATTGGTCTCAGCAGCATTTACAAGTTCCTCCAGACCAGTAAAATAGGAGTCAAACTTATCAGTTGGTCTAGTTGGCTGAATGTTCACCAGAGGAATAACTGTTAAGACGTAGACCTCGGCTTTAATCAACAAAGTGTCATTTGCTAGGTATCCGCCAGTACGATCATGAAGCTCAGTCAATGGAATGAAACTTGCGTAACCCCAGTCACTATCAGTTGCATTAAAATCATGTTGCATTTCTGCAAAATTCAGGAGACAGGGTGACAAATTCAAAAGCTTCTTTGCCACAACACCACAGCATGATGTGGAAGAATCATTGGAGACAATCAAGAACTGAAAAGGTGTATTATACGTCAAGTGAAATATTAAAAACGGAAGAAGCAAACACCTCTTTATGATCAGCTTAAGCAACCAAATTCATACAAAAGTCAATAAACTGACAATGCACAACCTATTTAAGATCACCAGACATAACTATCCTAAACTTAAATTGTGGCGCCTCTCCTTGTTCTGGACCAACGTTTGGGTCATATAGATGCAGTGAAGCCATAGCTTCTCCATTTACAGGACCAGTTGCTTACAAACTAACTTGCTAAATTACTCAATCAAGAACCTCAGGATTGTTGTACGCGCATGTTAGAAGCTCACTCGCCTTTGAGAGGTTGATCTAACGAATGAAATACAGAAAACATATTCTCTCTCTCAGCTCAATATCTCTCTTTCTACTTCTAACATATTCCTTTCTCATGTAGACCCTTCTTCTTCAAGCCATAACACCATCTCAAGATCTAGATGCACAATCAATCAGAGAGAAACCCATCATCCACTTACACTAAAAAGAAAAGATTTCAATAAAAATAAATCAAATTCAAGAACAAACCCTTTCTAATAGAGAGACCATTATTGGCTTGATCGATCACACTCAAGCTGAACTTGGCTTTTCTGGTCCACCCGTTCGGCAACGTCGCAGAATCAGGGACATCGAGGTACAGCGACAAATGGTCCGTGGCATTCCCCTTGGGGAATACCACAATTCTCCTGCTCAAAAAGGATCGGGGACGCAAGAGTCACTCGGCAGCACAACGAACATGCGATCATCAAGAAACAACGCAAAGAATGGGAAAAAAAAAGAATAAAAGGAAAGAAATCTTAAGTACCATTCACAACCAGAAACGGTGAAAGCTTCAGAATAAAGCTTCGTCGCATCCTGCTCAGTGAAGTAGTTGATTTTCCACGTGAATTCTCCCCGGTTAACATCATTCTGTGCAGCCATGTTTTTTTTTTTTTTTTTCCTGCTTGTTGGGCTGCTGCTTCTGCAAGATCCTTTTGCAAACACCAGTTTCTCTTCTTGACCGACACTTATTGCAAAGAAGATGGAGGAGGAGGAGCAGGAGGAGAGTTTATTATATTACAGAGAGTTGGAAAAAATTATGAGGTACCCCTCTCGAATATTGTTGACTAATCGACTTCAAGAGGACGGGCTGTAAATCTCGGGCATTTGTATGATAAACAGCTCCTTAAGTTTTTCATTTCTATTTAATGTCAATGGTTTTCCACCAAAAGCGCGTATGACGTGAAATGTCTTTAGATAAACAGCTCCTCTGACCAATAATAATAATAATAATAATAATAATAATTATTATTATTATTATTATTATTATAAGCTCCTAATTTTTCCACTTTAACTTCACAAGGAAGTTATTGTAATAAGGTTAATACCATGAAAAGTCTTAGATTGATATGTCTGTAACAAATTTATGTAAAATTAATTTTTTATCATAAAAATCTCGAATTGGTACATTTATGATAAATTTACCCAAATCTAACCCAAATTGGTATAATTGTAGAAAAAATTATTATTCGTTAGTTTATGTTAAATTTTAATTGGTATATGTGTCATCAAACTCAATAATTTGACAGTAAAACTTAACAGAAACTCATAAAAGGTAACTTTATCATAAATGTACCAATTTGTGTTAGTTTGGAGTAAAATTATCGTAGATGTATTAGTTTATGGTTTTTTATGGTTAAAAAATTAGTTTGGAGTAAATTTGTTACATGCGTAGTAATTTGGAGTTTTTCATGATATTAACTCTATTTTTTTTTTTTTTTTTTTTTGACAGCAACTTACCCGTGAAGTTAAAGTGGCATTCCCTTTGTTTAGGTATTTATACAACAAACATCAGTTCTTTATAAGTGAAATACATATAGGAACGCTAGATGGTGTTTTAAGTTGTTTTAACTGTCTCACATGCTTCAGCATTAGGAGGTTGTTCTGGTGGGAAGGGAACTGATCAAGGGGTGAATCAACTGTTCTATTGGCCAATGATGCAGCAGGATGCTGTGAAATAGGTTAAAGCCTGTAATGTGCGGCAAAGAAGTAAGGGGGAGCACGCTGATAACCCTGGACTATTGCTACCACTGGACATTCCTTCCTCGGTCTGGACTAACGTCACTGTGGATCTCATTGAAGCCTTCCCTAAATCTGATGGGAGGATAGTGCATTTGTAGCGGTGGATCGCTGCGCCGACTACACCCCCTTCATGACCTTGTCTGATCCTTTCACAGCACTAGAGGTGGCCAAGTGGTTCCTTGGCATCGTTTATAAGTTGCATGGGCTACCCCAAAGCATTGGAAGTGATAGAGAAGATATTTACAAGTTCGGTCTGACAAGAAACTTTCAGGCCGAAGGGAATGTACTTACATCTATCGACATGATATAATCCCAGTCAGATGGGCAAATCGAGAGACTCAAATCAGGGTCGAGAGACTTACTTGAGGAGTATGCCTTTTGCTCAACCAAACAGATGGGCTAGTTGGTTATCCTTGACAAAATGGTGGTGCAATGCCACCGTTGGCAGTAGCATCCAGACAACTCCATTTCAGGCTTTGTATGGTTTTTTCCCATCAGCCCTTGGGCTTGACATTCATGCGTTCTCAAATGTCGAAACAATGAATCAGTTCCTACAAGATTGAAATCAGGTCCTCAGAGTCGAATGGAGCAGTATGCAGATCAGAAAAGGGCGGAATGTGTTTTGAAGAAGAGGACATGGTATACTTAAAGCTACAGCCCTACAAGCAGAGATCCCTGGCTCCTCCACGATCCCACAAGCTTATTCCTAAGTAGCGTTGAGAGAAAAGTGGGAAAGGCCGCATATCGCCTGACTTTGCCAGCAAGAACTCAAATTCATCCTCTTGAATTCTCAATTTCCTCTCCTCTTTCTCTCAACATTTCTCTCTCCATTATATTCTTCTCCTTAAATTCCATCTGTTTCGTAGAAAATTATGGATTTAAGAAACATTTTCCTAAATAATTAATCAATCAAAATATTTTCATTATCAACAATAAATTATTGGCTAAAATTTTTAATAAATGATGAAAATATTTGTTGTTGATTTATATTTTGTAAACAACACAAGCTATTATTTTTTAATTTTTTAATTTATTAATTTTCTACAAAACAAACATACTAAACTATCAAGGCCATGCATTTTGTGGGTCAAGGCTTTTGATTGTCCAATGAAGTAGGACTGATTCCAGGGCTTCCGAATTTTTAAGGCCTTCATGATGATGGGTTTTTGTCAATAAACTATTCTTGACGCATAATCTATTGAAATATTATCAATATGGAGTGATAAAAAACGAAAACGTTGCCAAAAATATATCTGTACGACAACAAATTAGGATGCTCTTATGATCTATATCTAGGATAGGTGAGTATGATGGCATCAAAGATATTTTATAAGAAATTCTTATAGGTAGTTTTCTTTCATTAAATTTTGCAATGTTCAATTTTTCGTTGATCTACTCTTATTTAACTTATTTTTTATTTCTCCATCTTCATATTTAATATGTTAAAATATGTCTCGGATTTGAGTTTATCGAATAAATACAGTCCAACTTAAATCGAGTAATTTTGGAGAACGTCTTTTGACTTTGTTTGTTCATGCATTAATTACTATGCACATGCCAAATGTTGCCAGAGGGAAGCGTGCAGCCGCAAGAGGGAAAGCCCAAAATTGCTGCTTTTATTAAATGCAAATAGAAGCTCTCTGTCTTTTGTTTTTTTCGGCTGAAGTGCGAAGGGAGAATAGTGCTCAGGTTGGACCTCTTCAAGAAAGCTTGGGAGTTGGCGTGCATGAAGAAAAGTGCAATGATGACATGCATTGCTTGGGTCAAAGAAAGAGGAAAGAAAGGCCCATACATCCATTTTCTTCTCTCCTTTAATGCATGCACATGCATGAACGCCCATGGATAATGGTGGGCTTGTTTTGTCTTTTCTTTCATATGAAGAATGACTCCCTCATGCCAAAAGGGTAAGCCGTGCGAAGCCCATCTTAAGATGTGCAACATTGAGATGGATTCTCTATAAAAGGCGAGAAGCGAAGGAGAAGATAGGCGCCAAGTTATTTCGGTGGTCGAGAGAGAGAGAGAGCTCTAATACTGTAGAAGAGTGCTGAGAATTCTCTTAGGCGAAAGATTTTCTTGTTATAATTATATCTGAGTATTTTAGTCAGTTAAATTCTTATTAGTATAATTTGTTTAATTCCTTAAGTGATGTTTCATTAGGAATTATGATGGACTAAACATGATGTGAGTTATTTGGATGTAATTTGGGGTTGGAAAACATTGAGAATATGTTTAAGTACTCGAGTGATTGTATTCTTTGGTGTATTGCTTGTTTCTATAGTTGGAATTTCGTAATGCTCTCCTTGTGGATATAGGTTTCGATATTTGGACCAAATCACGTAAATCCGGTGTCCGATTCTCTTTCCTTCCTTCTAACTTATTTTATCCGATTCGCTTGTCCATATTCCGCAACACAATAGTCTTTTCAACTTCTTCATTATTTTGGAGGTGTTTGAACAGTTACTGATTGGAAATCCAGTTTTTGTGGAAGTTGATTGTCATTATGTCTAATTGTCTTTGGCACTACAACGTTTTTCTTTCCTCATCAAATTTGCACGTAGCACCAAGGTTTCTCCTTTGTCTGAATCTAACTTGTGCTCTTGGATCAATTGCTGGTGACGTGACCGTGTAATAGATTCTATTATCTAATTCTAAGATCCTTCTGTCGTACGGAATCTTGAGGCTTTTATTTGTGCTGCTAATTTTCTCATAGCATTTGGATTCTTTTGTTAAAACACTAAAATTTGGATAGCAACTGAAATATATAAATCCATCACACATTGTGAATTCTACAGTTCCTAGTGAAGAGTGTGTGAACTTATTATGCCGACAAGAAGCATATAACAATTAAAAGTATTTAATTCAATCCTTGTTGGGGTTTTAAAGCATCTTTGACTAACCCTATATGTAAATAATAGAACTTCCTTTCTTTATGATCATTCCACATTCCTTTTGAAAGCAACATTTTCCACTATGAGATTGTTCTTTCAAGGGTCTTAATCACATGATGTTTCCTAAATTCAAAGGTTCCTCTTTTCTTGTATACATGGTCTACATCTAGGTGTGGTATATTAACCAAACAAGACTAAAAAAGTCATCTCCTCATTTAGACAGAACATCAATAAGTTTTTCTCTTACAACATATGTGGTCATCATTTTACGGCGCTTGTCGAATGCGACTATTATGTCTACTATGATTTTTACATTTGTTATGAATTTATGACTTGAGTCTACCTCTAGCTTGCCCACAAAAGCTTTACTGCGGACAAAAGCTCTAAGTGGGGCCCCATGGAGTAAGACTGCTGTAGCTCATTTTATTATGTTCTAGTAATGTCTAAAATGTCTTTCATTGCTATTTGTTTGACAAATTGAAAGCGTCAATTATTTTTCTTTTGTACCTACCATTGGAGAAAACTTCCTTATCTATTTTGAAGTTGACAAAACGTTTCTATCAATCTAATTTGAAGATTTACAAACTCTATCGTCAAAGTCTGAAGACCTCCAAACTTAAGATTCAAAATCTGCCCTCACTGATAGTTTCCAGACCGTCGAAGAAAATATTTATCCGATGAAGAAGATTTATCCAGATACAAGTATACCTTTAAGGATTTGGTTCGTACGGTTGAAGAATATCTCACGGTTGGAGATAACATCTCGTGATCAATTATTCTTATTGAAATCAATTTGAATATTTAGATCCGTTGATTGACGAAGTATACTTGAAAGGTTCTACTTATGGAAACCTAAATCCTGATTGTATGGGCGAGCATGATTGGTGGACTATCATCACATTCCTTAAATAACTTAAGATCTTCTTAATTGATTCTGTCCAACGGGTATATTGGAAGAACTCCTTTGGAAGGTGTCAATGGTTATGATGGCATGGGGGACGCTCAAGTTATTCGAGTGTGCGTGAAAGAAAAATTCCAAAGTCTGAAACTCTTAGGCTGCGTTTGGCAGTCGGGATAAAATTCGGGATAGGATATAATTTATCCTATCCTACGTTTGGTGCTCACTCGGGATAGGATAAAGTCGGATATAAGGGGGATATAGACGGCATAAAATTATCCTATGAGGGAGGTAGGATAAAGGTGGATATGATTTCTAATGTCCATAAAAGGAAAGTTATTTTTCTTGAATAACAAACTTATTAAATTAAAAAAATTGAAATTATATTTCAATATAAATAATATTTGAATTCTAATTTAAGAAAATAAAAAATTATTTTTAATTAATCTTATTTTAATTTATATATTCAATTTTAATTATATTTTATAATAAACATTCAACCTATAAATTAAATATTTATATTTATTATATATTTTAGGTATTTTTGTATTTTAGGTATGTTAGTACAGTTTACTATTTGATAAATTTTTATTAAAGAATGATGAAAGGGGAAAAAGAAATAATAATGAAAATAATATAAAAAAAAGAAAAAAATAAAATAAAAAATAAATAAATTAAGGAATAGTGTTACGAGATATTTTCACCGTCTTTATTTATGAACATTTAGGTTCATTTATAATAATATGTTGTTTATATAAAAAAAATGTACATAATGTGAACATATTCGACTTTAATCTTGCGATTCACCAAACATTAGACGGGATATAAAAAAATCACAGGATTTCATATCCTATCCTATCCAATCCTATCCCAATTAGAAATCCGGACGACCAAACGTAGCCTTAGTTCTTTGCTGTTACAATTTGTTGAGCTTAAACTGTACTCAAAAGAGAGATCAAATACTTGTGAGACCTTGAGAAAGTGTAGTAGAGTTTCAACACTATGGAATCAAGAACGTGACTGTAAAATCTATTTTGGTTTTTAGTGGAATCTAGCCAGTGGGCTGTTAGTACGGGAGAGTGGACGTAGGCTTGGTCTAAGCCGAACCACTATAAACCTTGTATTTCAATTCTCTTTCCCTAATCTCTTTACTTAATTCGCAGTCTTATATATCAGCTTATAATCTTTCATATCTTCAATCTACTGTTTTATTATAAGTCGAATTAAGTTGTTAAGTTTTATAAAAACTTATTTAACACCTATTAACCCCCCCTCTAGGTGTTCATACTAGTGATATCACCTACCAATAACTTCCCCAACATAAGAGCCACTTGTTTGTGGCTCTCCCAATAAGAACACTCCTAACCATTAGACAATATCCGGTTTTTTTTTTTTTTTTTTTTTTTTTTTTTTTCAGTCCAAGCTTATTTGCAAGGGTTTAAGTCACTTGCTTATGACAGGGTAAACTCTCCTAATATAAAATCCCAAGACTGCAACGGAGTCCATAGGCTCTGCTTCATGAGATGTGGATACATGTTAACTCCCTCATCACTAGATCCAACCAAGGCAGAGTCATATCAGGAAGGATTTAGAAGACTCGATCATCACATATTCATAGAACAGCAGTTGGGAAAGCACATCAGAATTGTGAGAATTTCCAAGCTATAAGAGCAAAAAGCTCGATGACTGCGCATATCATATGAAGACATCAAACGCTGACTGTATTGACATACGTATGTATGTATATATTTGGCTCACATGCTGACTAATTTAATATGATATAGAATCAACCACATAAGCCCTTCTAAGCAATTGTTCTGCTGAAGATTGGGCAACGAATAGTCAAGCCGAAGACAGTTTTCATACTTTAAGTGAACGATTGCTTCAAAGCCTATTTGAGAAATTATAATCTTAGCAGAAATCGAGCCTTCAAATTTGACCAAGCAGTGGCTGATCTAGACATTCTTTTCTCAGCTATTCTCTTTTTTTCCAGCCTCTGCTACTTTCTTCTGCTCATCTTTATAGTCCGACTTCACTTCTTCACACTCGACCAGCAAGATCTCCCAGTCCGAGAGGAGCTTGTCCCTCCTAGACTTCACTTCCTCCATCTTTCTCCTGAGCTCTTCCTCTTCTGTGCCGAGGTTGTTAATCAACTGCTTATACAAGATGTGAGTCTCGCGACTCTTCTTCATAGCAGAGAACCTTTCATCCCTCTGTAGTTTATGTAGCTCAAACTCAGCATTGCCCTGCTCAAATTTTAAGAAGTCGGAAGTGAAATCATTGAAATTTGCCCAAAATGTCTCAATTGCTAATTGTTGCACCTATGATAATCCAATTCTGGCTGAGCTTAAAGTTGTTAGTGCATCAGATAGCCTCTCTTTCATGTTCATTTAAAGAGATCCGAAAGGCATTCCCTCAAAGACTGCTTAGCCTTCTCAACTTCTTCTAAGATACGAATTTCAGCTGTCAAAGCACTATCTTGAGGGTACGAAGTTGATCCTACAGTAGCACCGTTAGTCTCATCAGCATTGATGAGTTCCTCCACACCAGCAAAATAGGAGTCAAACTTATCAGTTGGTTTAGCTGGCTGAATATTCACTGGAGGAGTAACTGTTGAGATGCAAACTTTGGCTTTAATCACCAAAGAGTCATTTTCAAGGTATCCCCCAGTACGATAATGAAGCTCAGTCGATGGAATGAAACTTGTGAAACCCCAGTTTTTCACTCTTGCATTGAAATTATGTTGCGTGTCTGCAGAATTCAGGAGACGGTGATGAATTCAAAAACTTATTTACAACACCAGAGCATGAAATGTGGAAAAAACATGGGAAACCGTGAAGAACTAGATTGTCGTATTGTATGTCAAGCAAAATATTTACAACAAAAGAAGCAAACACCTCCCTGTGATCAGCTTAGACAACCAAATTCATACAAAAATGAAACTGACAATACAGACATTTTTAACACCACCAGACATAACCATCTTAAACTTAAATTGTGGCTCCTCTCTTTTTTTCTGGACCGACAAATGGGTCACATTAGATGCAGTCAAGCCCCAACTTCTCCATCCACTGGACCAGTTGCTTACAAACTAACTTGCTGAAATCATTAACCAGTAACATCTGGTTGTTGTATGCGCATGTTAGAAGCTCACCCGCCTTGGAGAGGTTTACCGAATGAGATACAGAAAAGCTATTTTCTCACTCAGCTCAATATTTCTTTGCACTTCTTCTCACCTATTCTTTCATTATCTAAATTCTTCTCCTTATTCAAGTTATAACACTGATCTTTTAAAATCTAGATGCACAATCAATCAGAGAGAAACCAATCATACACTCACATTAAGATTCCAATAAAAATCAATCCAATTTGGAACAAACCCTTTCTATGAGAGTGAGCATTATCAATTTGATCGATCACACTCCAAGGTCCACCCATTCAGCAACGTCTCAAATCAGGGACATCGAGGTATGGCGACAAATGGTTTGTCGAGCAATCCCCTTTGGGATACACCAGAAGTCTCCCGCTCAAAAAGGATCGGATGATGCAAGAATCACTTGGCAATTGGACGAACATGCGATCATCAAGAAACGATGCAAAAATAAGGAAAACTATAAATAGAAACTTTTGAAATACCATTTACACTCGGTAATTATTATTAAATTATGTCTCGAATTTGAGTTCATATACGTTACTCGATCCGTACAAAACATTTACATGCTGCGAGAAAGAATGTCCGCGGAGCATTTGATGAGAAATGGCGCGTGATACGAGCCGATAGGATCCAACCTAGATATGTAGCCGTAAGGCTACAATCCATGTGTTGACTTTTGTTACCCTTCTCATTGTCAGCATGAAATCATTCTGAAGAGTTGATCGTCCGAATTTTTCAACCTAATTAAATGCGTGCATATGGCCATGTGCATGCATGCCCATAGAAATTGGTGAGCACTTGCTGCTTCAGAAGCCTATCTTGTAGGCGCCGAATCCTCTCTCTTCTTGGTCATCTTTTGTGGACTTCCTTTGTCTTTTTGTGGATAAACAAATCTTGGGAAGGCAGAAGCTATTCTCCTCGTACCAGTGCATGATGGTCATACGCTCACAGGCCATCATTAATTGCATGGAGGCGCATGCTTTGAAGATCGGCACGGTGTTGACATTTCCGGGGTACAATTTTGTTTTCTTTCCTTCCCTTCCACCGATAAAAGGAGAGGCCTTCTGAGGACGAGGCAGCAGCGAGAGGAAAGAGCTCAAGAGAGAGCGAGTGGCGTGAGCTCAGAGAGGTTTGTGCGGAATCGAGTCCATTGAATTGAGTTGTTAAATTCTATGGGTATTGGATATAAAGTAAGGCCGGAAAACACTTGAGTGCATTAGTGATTGTGATTCTATAATTTTCCGATTTATAATAGATTATTTTGCTGGCTCTCCCCATGGACGTAGGTTTTAACATTCGAACCAAACCACATAAATTTCTCGTGTCCTTTTATTGTTCCTCGTTTTATTTTTATTGATTTCTATAGCTCCCGATATAATTGTAAAATTACGATCCGCTTCTGCTGCGCCGCCAATTTCAACAACTATGAACGATTCAGAGTAAAGCTTCCGTGCAAACTGCCTACTGAAGCTGCTGATCATCCACCTGGATTCTCCCCGGTTCACGTCATTCCATGCATCCATTGGCTGCTGCTTCTACACGATCAACTTCAGCAAACAACACAGATGTTTCTCCTAAACCTTCACTCTAATTGCGAAGGAGGAGGAGGAGGAGGGTCTCTTACATTATCGAAGTTAGGAAGATTACGAGGTACTTCACACTAGTACTTGCTCAAATGTGGTTGATCCTTCAACCTGGAGGTAGTGGTATGTCGGAAGCCTCGGCGTTTCTATAGGAGGAAGACGGAAAAGCAAAAGGAGAAACGAAGAAAACTTCCCAGGGAAGCTACAGAGTAGAAATCAGGAGCTCTTTTTTCAGGGTCAGAGGGAAAAAGGCATAACATACACGCTTTCGGTTGGCACTTTGAAAGCGAATAATTAGACTTGAATACGATGCCAAGTTAGCAGGTTTGAATTAAAACTAATCCTGTTCTACCTTGGAACTATGCTCCCTCTTGATCTAAATGAGTTTTATCGGTCCAGTATTAGGTTTTGGGAAGACCAGGTCTGGTTCCTGATTCCCTATTTTTAGGAATTGGAATCAAGAATCAAATTGCTACAATATTTATTGAAAAAATATTATAAGCTTGCATCTGTTGTCTTTTTCGTGCTATATTTTTGTCCCCGGCAATGTCATGACATGAACGGCACTAACTAATATTTCTCGTTGACTTGTGCCGAAAGGTGGGAGTAGTGTAGATTGGGTTGCTGTCTTGAAGCTCTCCGAGTCTTGACCAGAGGAAGCTTATTTTGTGTTCCTTTTACAATTTTGAGCATCTAGTCTTTTGCTGCTTGCTAAAGAGCTCCCTTGCTGGATTGAAACATATTGCTTGACTTTTTTTTTGGCTGTCTTATATCTGGGGAGGCCTCTTTATTTGACCATCCTGAGGGCAACTTTACTTCTCACAGCAATTGCGAGAAGAGATTCAGCAAATGGATTTTTTTTTTTATAGGATGATTGAAGATTGAAGTTTTATAATTTAGGTTTTATGTAACGTGTTTGAACTCTTTATTGTTTATTTTATTTTACATGTTCATCTTTTATAGATTATTACTATTTACAATGGGAAATTTTAATTTTTCTGTTGCATTCACTTTTATTTTACTTAACTAAAAATGAAAGAAAAAGAAAAACAGAAGAAAACAAAGTGGCTAGTTCCTAGGTACCTAAAACCAATTTGGAGCTTGTGTTCTAGGGTATGCAGGGTAAATTTTAGATTCCAAATATATAAGGAGTATGTTCCAACAGGTAGATTTTAAGTTATGAAAGCCAGAACCATTCACCCCTAGTTTAAATACAATTGACCAAAAGACTTTTTTTTTGCTCTTCGCTGTTAGAGTCTAAATTGATGATCTTTCATTAACTAAGCCATGATTTAGGAAATAGTCCAATTAGTCCTAAATCTATCTTATGAATGTCAATTCAGCCTTTAACTTTTTAATTTTGTTAATTGAATCCTAAACATTTATATGAAATTTCAATGTAGTCATTTCAGTTATTTTTTGCCAGAAATTGCTAATGTGGTAGTGTGTCATATAGAATGATCAGTAATGAATTGGATTGCCACGTTTGTGTCTTCTAGAGAAAATTGATTGAAAGGACTATATTAGAATTTCGCATATAAGTTTAGGACAAAATTAGTAAAATTGGAAAGTTTAGAACTAAATCGACATCTATATATTAGATTTAGAACTAGTTTGGGTAGTTCTCCATTTTAATCGCTATGAAAACAAAGAGAACAAGAATGGGAAGCGACATTATAGGTTTTAAAGGACATTTTGGTCTTTTCAAACTATTTTCCAAGTCTCTTTGCTTTCCTTCTTGTTCCAAACAATGGAAATAACAACATTTGCTAATTTTCTCCCCCTACAACTATCGCTATTCCCAAATTCAAATTTCATCTCACCTTCTTTCAAGTCATTCATTTTCTCTTCGACTTCCGCCTCCAAAAATTAGGTTTCATGAAAGGTCCTTCGAATCAACATTATGGTCGAAAAATGTCCATCAATGCTCATTGTGACCATGCACGTAAATTAGACTATGCCAAAACCATAATTCATACAAAAATAATACTCAAAATTGATCGAGATATTTCACATGCAAATCGACTTTCGTACTTGATGGGAGAATAGTAGCAACCCAAATAATATCAGATTAATACAACGGAATAGAATAATCTCTCCTCTTGTATAAATCTAATATGAACCGATATAGTATAGCAAAATAAATATTAAGCATGCAAACACAATGTGATTTTTTACGTGAAATTACTCATTGGTGTTAGGAGATAAAAAAAAACCACGGGATTGGAGTTCACCCAAAAATCTTCACTATCAACAAAATTAGGTGAACAAAGTTCTTATCTAGTAAAAACTAGAGATACATAGTAGCAAAGACCTCAAGAACATTATTTTTGACAATACACATAAATTTCACAAGAGGTCAAAGATAAAACTGACAAAAAAAATGCAAGTTTTGATCAATCCATAAAAAACTTGTCGTAGGCAGCTCTAAACAAAAATCAAACCATCTAGATTCAAGAAGAGTACACCACGAACACGCTAACAAAATTTCAGCTCAATCAGATCATGAATCAACTTCCAATGCCAGCTTTATATAAATCAGATTGATCCCCAAAGCCCAGATTCTTTGCTGTCTCTTTTTCTCTTCTTACTGTGTCTTTATGAATTTCTTTGTAGCTACTACTTAAAAGATAATAAGAAATCCTATTTCTCCATATGACTTACCATATGGGCTCAAGCTCTTTTGGGCTTGCTATTCATTGGGCTTTCTCCACATGGAAGTGAACCTAGCTAACAAATCTCCCCGTTACGACGATGTGGAGTGATTCATTATCCCTCTAGTCAATCGACAATGTTCAAGCTTTTTTCTTGGTAGGGTCTTCGTCATCATATTGGAACTATTATGGTCCATATGAATTTTCTCAAGTTCCAAAAGCTTATTATCTAGAGCATCTCTTATCCGGTGATATCTAACATTAATGTGTTTCAATCTAGAATAAAAAGTTGAATTATTACCAAGATGAATCGTGCTTTGATTGTCATAAAAAAAAAATGCATACCTCTTTTGCTTGAACTTGAGTTCTTCCAAGAACTTCTTAAGCCATAACATCTCTTTACTAGCTTTGGTCATCGCAATAAATTTAGTTTCTATTGTAGAAAGTGCAACACATTTATGCAATCTTGACTTCGATCGACAAAAGAAATCAAATAACTAGAAATAGATTTATGAGTATCAATATCTTTTGCCAAGTCGGAATCTGTGTATCCAACTAACTTAAGTTTTTCAGTCCCAAAACTAAGTTTCAAATTGGAAGTTCCCTAAAGATACCTCATGATCCACTTTACTGCATTCCAATGCTTTCTACCTATATTTGACAAATAACGACTAACAACGCCAACTGCATGTGCTAACTTTCAATGTGTACATATCATTGCATACATTAACTTTCCTATAATTGAAACATATGGAACACGTTCCATGTCTTTTTTCTTTTTATCAATTATAGGACTTTGCTTTACATTTAACTTAAAGTGAGCAGTAAAAAGAGTACTAACAACTTTATCCTTGTCAATTTAAAATTTCTAAATAATCTTCTCGATGTACTTCTCTTGTGATAAGAACGACTTCTTAGCATCTTTGTCTCGAATAATTCTAATGCCAAGAATTTGCTTCGCTACGCCCAAGTCTTTCATGGCAAACGACTTGCTTAATTGTTTTTTCAACAACTCAATTCATAAAGCATTCTTGCCAATAATTAACATATCATCAACATAAAGTAAGAGAATAATAAAATTATCATCAGAATATTTTTGGACAAACACACGAGTTATCTGATGAAAACTTCTTATAGCCTTGTTCCATCATAATGTACCACTATCTTGGTGTTTATTTTAGGCCATAGAGATTCTTCTTCAGTTTGCACATATAGTCCTCTTTCCCTTTCACTTTGAAACCCTCTAGTTGTTTTATATATATCTCTTCCTCCAAGTCACCATGTAAGAATGTTGTCTTGACATCCTTATGCTCAATCTCCAAATCTAGGCTAGATGTCAAGCTTAGTGCCACACGGATAGAAGACATTTTCACCATTAGAGAAAATATATCATCAAAATCAATACATTTTCTCTAACTGAATCCCTTAACAACCAATCTAGTTTTATATTGTGGTTGTGAAGTTTGTTCATCTTGTTTTAGCCTGTACACCTACTTATTTTTTAAAGCTCTTTTGCCTTTAGGCTACTTCATCAGTTCAAAAGTATGATTATCATAAAGTGAGTGCATTTCATCCTACATAGCATCAAGCTATTTGCGTTTGTACTCATCTTCTATTGCTTCTGCATAACATTCCGATTTACCTGCATAAATTAATAGTACATACTCATCTCTAATGGAAGGTCGTTGGACTCTAACAGATCTTCGGAATGAAATATTCAATGGAGCATCTAATGGAGCTTCCAATTAAGGAACCATATCATTCATTTCAACATGTTCAAGCATATGTTCATTATTTATAACATTCATTTCCTGTTGCTCCTCATCATTTTGTGTAGGAATGTGTGTGAGAAGAACTAGAATCAAGTCAATCAAATTATCACTAACTTGTAGTGTTGAAATCATATTTGATTTCTCAATATCCTATATTGTATGAATTTTCATAAACACAGCATCTCTACTTCTTATAATTTTCTTTTCAACTGAATTATAAAATTTGTAGCCAAACATATCCAATGCATAGTCAATCAATGTGCATTGTTGTGTTTTCACATCAAGTTTAGATCTCTCATATTTGGGAATATGTACAAACACCTTGCACCCAAAGACACACAAATTATTATAAGAAATATCTTTACTTGTCTAAACGCTATTAGGAACATCAAACTTTAGAGGAACGCATAGAGTAAGATTTAATACATATGCAACTGTACTTAAAGCCTCACCTCAAAAAGATCCAGGTACCTTTAATTGTGAAACTAAACATCTTATCCTTTCAATCAATGTTTTGCTCATTCTCTCAGCTAAGCCATTTAATTGAGGCATCTTAGGAGGTATCTTTTGATATCAAATACCCCGTTGCTTGCAATATTTATTAAAAGGTCCAATATACTCTGCTCTGTCATCAATTCTAATGCATTTCAACTTTTTTCCAATCTATCTCTTAACCGAAGTTTGAAACTACTTAAAAGCATATAATACTTGGTCTTTAGTTTCCAAGGTATAAACTCATATTTTCCTTAAACAATCACCTATGAAAGTAACAAAATAAAGAGAGCAACAAAGTGATTTTGTCTTCATAGGACCACAAGCATCATAATACACTAAACAAAATATACCTGACTTTAAGTTTTTGAATGCAGCTCTATTTTGTTTTCCTACTAAATGGTGATTACATTTCTTCAGCGCTGAACTTTTCATACCTGAAAGAAGTTTCTTCTTGGCTAATATTGATAAACCCTTCTCACTAATGTGACTGAACCTCTTATACCATAACTCCACTTTTTCTTTGCTGTCTACTGCATTAATTTTTTCTATGGATAACTTTGTCCACATAATGTACAACGAAGAATATTTTTTACCTTTAGCCACAACCAAAGAACCTTTGGTGAGCTTCCATCGATTATCACTAAATGTGCTACAATATCCCTCATCATCCAGCTTGCTTGTGGAAATCAAATTCAAATGAATATTAGGTATATACTTAACATTATTTAACACTAACCTCGTGCCATGTCTGGTCTTTAGGCACACATCACCAATGCCCACAACTTAAGCCAGTCCATTGTTTCCCATCTTCATATGTCCAAAGCCACCTGACTTGTATAATATAAAGAAATCCCTATGAAATGTAGCATAAATAGATGCACCACTATCAATTACCCAACTGATTTTATGACATACATGATCACCGCATCACCATAAAAAACAATAAGAACGTCTTCTGTAAGTGTAGCAACACGATTGTCATCACTGTCATTATCACATTTCCTCTCTTTACTCTTCTCTTTTTGTTTTTCCTTTTTGAACCGATGAGAAAATTTCTAACTATGTCCCTTCTGATGGTAATAATGACACTCAACATTAGCAAATCTATTGTATTTATCTTCGCTTTTATCTCGATTTTTATCTCAATTTTTTGGGCCTCGAGGCTCACTTCTACCCATTTTTCCAACAACCAAGGCATCAGACTGTGAATAGGATGATCCTTGTATTTTTCTTCTCATCTTTTTATTCAAAACATTACTTTTGGCTAAATCCATGGTAATCATACCATATGGGGCAGAATTAGACAAAGACGTTCGGAATGTTTCCAACAAGTTTGGCAAAGTATCAAGTAGCCATAGCGTTTGCATTTCATCATCAAACTTGATTCCCATCACAGCTAACTAATTGATAATTTCTTAAAAAAAATTTAAATGATTAGTTAAACAAGTACCATTTTGATATCTTAAAACCATCATATGTTTTATTAGAATTAACTTATTATTACCAATTTTTTGAGCATATAACTATTCGAGCTTATCCCACAAATTGTGTGAATGTGTTCCTTGATAATATCGTTCAAAACATTATCATCCACCCATTGCTTAATAAAACCACACACTTAACGATGAAATATAAATCATTCAGCATCAGTTTTATTCTCTGGTTCTTTTCAACAAATACAGGCGGATAATAATTCTTCACATATAAAATGTCTTCCATCTTTCCTCTTTAAATATGATAATTCGAACCATTCAATATAATCATTCTACTCGTATTCGTTCCCATTATTTAACACAAGGTAGAAAAATCAAGCAATAACCAAAGCTCTAATACCACTTTAATGGGAAAACAATAATAATTCAAACAATATCAGGTTAACACATCAGAATAGAATAATATCATCTCTTGTGCAAACCTAATAGGAACCGATATAATAGAGCAAAATAAATATCAAGCACGCAAAAATAATGCGATTTTTTTTACGTGGAAAACCTCCTCAGTTTGAGAATATAAAGAACCACGTGACTAGACTCTACCCAAAAATCTTTACTATCAACAAAATTGGATAAATAAAGTTCTTCTCTAGTAAATACTAGAGGTACATAGCAGCAAAGATCTCAACATTATTATTCTTGGAAATATGCATAAATTTCACAAGAGTTCAATAATAAATCTAATACAAAAATGCAAGTTTGGATCAATTCATGAAAAACCTAGTGTAGTGAGCTTCAAACGAAAATCAAACCATCTAGATTGGAGAAGAGTGTGCTATGAATATGTTGACAAAATTTCAGCTTAAATGGATCACGAATCAACATTCAATACTAGTTTGATATAAATCAGACTGATCCCCAAACCCCAAATTTATTACTTTCTCTGTTTCTTTTGTTATGTCGTATTTGCTAGTTTCTTTGCGGCCACCACTTAAAAAATAGTGAGAAACTCTATTTCTCCATATGACTTATCATATGTGTTGAAGCCCTTTTGGGCTTGCTATTCATTGGGTTTCCTCATGAACTCATGAACCTAGCTAACGGTACCCCTCACGCATCCTTTATCTCGAGAGACATTTAGGCGTTCTTAGAGAATTGCGTTGCTCAAATGTAGTCACCATTTGAGAAGAGACATCGTTTAGTAAAATAATAAAAAAATGTAAACCTAGGTCCCATGGGTTGATGAATTTGCTCGGATGAAGACATCATATTGCAAAATCAACTACAAGATTCTCCTAAGTACCGTGGTAGTTTCGCCAGGTTTCTCCCCTGCGGATTGTGGATTGCGACCTATTTTTTCCTATTGGTTTTTAGAAACAGAAAAAGCCACCGCTTAATGGCTCTCCCTTCAGAAATTTAAAATAACTACAATATCAAAAAGTTATAAAAAAATTACGAATCACTTGTAGTTTTTTGAAAGGTTATGAGTATTTCCATTAAACTCGAAGAGAGTAATTTCTTTGGGGACAAAGACCGACCTAATTTGACTTGTAAAGTGCTGCGATATAACTCTAAATTTTAGATAAGTTACGTCATATTCAAGCACATTGCTAGTCTCATTTATTCATATCACTTACAAATTAGTTTTCTAAATTGTTTTATATCCCAAACATTAGTTTGAAAAAACATATAGTTTCACGAGAGAGACAAGGAGGAGACTGCGGATACTAGATAACACAAGAATGTTATTACAATAGGAATAGTCGTGGATTTATAAAAGTTAATCATCTTGATATACAAATATGGTACAAAGATTTCAAATAATGTAACGTATGTTATCACAGAGTTGATTATGTCACTTATACAACTGAAAACAGAAGTTAATTTCTAAGAGAAGCATCATAATATAATTTCCTTGCTCGTAGTCCACCTCACTCGATTCCTGGCGGGAATATTCTTATTCTGAAAATAAATTTAGAGAATTTTAAATATAAAAATTTTGGGAAAGGTTTTGTCGGGATTTTTTTCTTAAAACTAGAAATTAAATTTGATTATTCATGCAAGATATCCAACTATCCTTTTTGTAATACGTTTTCACGGATGACGAGATTTTCGCGCGAACCCTCGCCAAAAGAGAAGAAGATGAAGGATCCGCATCAAATAGTCACCCAAAAGAAAATGAAGGATGTCTGTAGAGAAGGAAACTGAAATATTCAGTAAATTCTACACAAATAACTCATTTTTCTTAACCACCGCTTGCGGTGGCGCAGCTGACTTTGGGCTCTCTCTCCCTCACAAAGGGGAGGAGTTCGAATCCCGGAGGCATCGCATTCGCACGACTCACCCGCGACTAGGTTTGTGGTGGTGGCTCAGTCCGCCCTAGGTTTACACTGCCGGCTACCGGCTGTACAGTGGTTCCTAGGTCACCAAAAGATAAAAAATAAAAATAACTAACTTGTCTTCTTAAAGTCAAGTCGATGAGCAAAGGAGAAGATTCCGTGCTAATGAGGAGAGCTATCAATTTCTTATACTTTCATAGTTCTTATCGATTCCCATTATTTCAACTAGTTGAAATTTTTGCATTTTGTTCTATTATAATTCAATACTATTGCAATTTATGTTTCATGATTTCTTCTATTTGGATGACAAAACTTAAATGATTTGATTTGAATCAATCTTAAATAAAACTACACTTATTTCTTCCTCCTACCAAACACCGAAAGCACTATGGAACGATATATGGAATATGCAGATCAGCCCTAAAGTCAAGATATTTATATGGAATGTCTGTTAAAATGCCATCCCATACAAGGAGAACTTATGGAAAAGAAATATACCTGATCTCATTTGGACCCTTTGCCGAACAGAAGTGGAAACAGCTGAGCATATCTTTCTCCTTTGCTCTTGGATCGAACAGGTTTGGGATAACTCGGAAATCAAAGTACAGATAGTTAAGCACAGAATTACTTGAATGGATGCGTGGCTGGCACATTTTATAGTGAAAGGCACCAACTTACCCTCCTTGGAAGCGATTTCTAACATTCTTTGGCAAATTTGGAAAGGCCGCAACAACTTTACATTTCGGGGAAGCAAGCCGAACGCCTGCAACATTATAAATCTAGCTCGGTTTCAGCAGAAAAGTTTTGAAAAATGGAGCGTTCATCGTACTCAAGAAGGAACTATAGGGGAAAACAACTCACCTCATATCAAGGTTCCTTCGGCGGTAGGCATGCTTAAAATCAATATCAACGGGTCACTTGGTGAGGGGTCAACGAAGGAGTTATCGCGTGCATCATCCAAGATCACGCAGGCGCCCTCGTAGACGGATTCACCAGATCTGTTTGAGTGGCTTCCATTGCTCAACTCGAAACCCTAGCCCTTTTGGAAGCTCTGAAGTACATCCAGCGCTTGAGGATGAAAGCTGTTTCTGTGGAAACTAACCATCTAAATCTAGTACAGTCCCTCAAAACCATTGAAGACTTCAACTGGGAAGCACGTGCACTTTTGGCAGCGTGCAAAGATCTTTTAGCAAATCTACAGTTTGTGGGCTTTGCTTTCTATTCTAGAACTGCAAATTCAATTGCGGATTGGGCTGCACGTGAGCATAGGAAAAAACTTTACCACCCAATTGGTTTTCTTATCCTCCCCCGGCCCTTTGGGCATTACTATGTATTGACGCCCCAGTCTTGGGCGCTGCTGGAACTACACCAGCTATGATATAAATAAAAAAACCTGGTTTTGACCAAAAATATATATATATCTTGTGGAAACAGGCGTTTACACCAAAATTTTTAGAACAACGTGACAAATATAGTCTTAGACTAATGTAAGGCATGGATATCTTGCTAGTTGATAATAAAGTTTGCATAGTTAGAGGATATTTCTTGAAACTAAAAATGAAGGGAAATATGACTTTTTTTGTATGCTATGGTTGGAAGAGAAGAACATCAGGAGAGTGAGAGACTATAAAAGGAAAATAAAATTTTCTTTATTTGGAAGAGAGAGAAAACTGAGGAAGAGAAAATTGAAGTTGAAAATTTTGGGAAATTTACACAAAGCCACCTCGAACTTTGGAGTAATACTCGTTTGCTCCCAAACTTTCAAATGTTACAAAATAACCTCATGAACTTTCATTTTGCTATAGTTGTTAACCTTTTGTTATTTTTTCCTTTAGCAACTGCACTGCACATGACCATTAAGGAATAAAAGTGTATTTTAATCTCATTTTTCTGAGGAACTCTCTTTACCTTTAACAGTCATAAAATATATATGTAAAATGGGAGAAAACTAGTCAACTAAATAACTAAAATCCATTATTAAAAATTTAATAATGACAAATTTTTCTTTGTCATAATTAGCTTTTTAATTCTATAATTAATTTTTTGTTTACATATTCTAATAAAGAAAGTTATGTGTCCAATAAAAATTTGGTCGACGTATAAAATTTATATAAAATAAGAATATTAATTTTCGAAAAACATGGCGTTGCAATCGCTCGCCGGAAGTAGTGCATCCAAATATGGCAATTCCAATGCCAATTGGGTGTTGCCTTGGCACTTTTTCCTAGTTGTACAATTTTACAAACATATGTTAAAAGAGAATCCTCATCCGCCTTGCAAGTCTTCCGCATATTAAAAGTTACATGCAAAATAAATTGAATATGTGAACTTTTACGCAAACAAGTCTGTCCCAAAATTATCTTTTCACACAAATTGAATGTCGCAAGTTAGATGTACTATGATTTTCCATTAGGTATGAATTTATGACTCGGGTCCACTTCTAGCTTGGACACAAAAGCTTACCAATAGAACAAGATTTGTGTAGTAGATCATTTCATTATCATCGTTACACTAAAGTAAATATCACAAAACGAAATGTGAGCTGGATTGCATTTGATCATGCAGGACCAAACTCTAAAATTCCTAACCCCACCAACGTTTTGTGCCCAAATACACCAAAAAGAGAACCAAGAATCAGCTAAGGACATGATGAATATCCATGCAGCAAAAAGACCTGTACCAGAAAACTACGGACATAACATTATGTTCTAGTTCTGAAAACCAAAAACCTAAAATGTTATTCATGGCTATTTGTTTGGACAACTGAAAGCATATTTCTTCTGTAATGACTGATAACCTTCCCAACACTCTCCTTGTAAGAACACTCCTAAACATTAGAAGGGGACAAAATCCCTTACTTAGGACAGGGCAAACTACCTCAACACCCATGACAGTAAAGAAATCCGTAGGCTCTGCCTCATGAGATGTGGATACAATAACACCCTCATTACTACACCCAACACGGATTCATATCAAGAAGGCTATACATGCAGGAACAATTCGATCATCGCATATTGACAGAACAGCATTCAGTAGAGTGCATCACAAGTACAAGAATTTCCAAGATCCAAGAGCAAAAAGCGCGATGACCATGCAATTTATATGAAGAGATCAAAAACTGACTCTATAGACATACATATATATATATATATATATATATATATATATATATATATATATATATATGTACATATTTGCCTCATATGCTGACTGAACAAACATGAAATAGGATATACCACATATGCCCCTTTAAGCAATTGTTTTGCCGGATATTGGTCAAAACATAGTCAAAGCTCAAACACAGTTTTCATACTTAAGAGAACAATTGCCTCATAGCCTATTTGAATCCTTGAAGTTTTAACAGAATTGAGCCTTCAAATTTGACCAAGCAGGGGTGGATCTAGACATTCTTTCCTCGGCTATCCTCTTCTTTTCCTCGGCCTCTGCTACTTTCTTCTGCTCATCTTTATAGCCCGACTTCGCTTCTTCAGACTCGACCAGCAAAATCTCCCAGTCTGAGAGAAGCTTGTCCTTCCTAGACTTCACTTCCTCCTCTTCCTTGATGAGGTCATCCATTAACTGCTTATACAAGATGTAGGTCTCGTGGCACTTCTTCATAGCAGAGAGCCGTTGATCCTTTTGTAGTTTATGCAGCTCAAACTCAGCGTTGTCTTGCTCAAATGTTAAGAAGTCGGAAGTGAAATCATTGAAATTGGCCCGAAATGTCTCAATTGCTACTTTTTGCTCCAATGTTAATCCAGTTCTGGCTGAACTTAAAGTTGATAGTGCCTCTGATAACCTCTCTTTCATATTCAATTTAAAAAGATGCGAAAGGCATTCCTTCAAGGACTGCATAGCCTTCTCAACTTCTTCTAAGCTAGGAGTTTCAGCCCCCGAGGCACCATTTTGGCTGCACGAACTTGATCCTACACTATTATCATTAGTCTCTGAAGCATTGATGAGTTCCTCCAGACCAGTAAAATAGGAGTCAAAGCTATCAGTTGGTCTGGCTGGCTGAATATTCACCGGAGGAGTAACTGTTAAGACGCAAACTTCGGCTTTAATCTCCAAAGTGTCATTGGCTATGTATCCCCGACTAGGGTTATGAAGCAAAGTCAATGGCATGAAGCTCGAGAAACCCCAGTTACTCTGGCTCGCAGTGAAATTATGTTGCGTCTCTGCAGAATTCAGGAGACAGGGTGACTAATTCAAAAGCTTCTTTACCTCAGCACCAGAGCATGATATGTGGAATAAGAATTGGAGACCATCAAGAACTAGAATGTGTTCTGTACGTCAAACGAAATATTACCAGCAGAAGCAAACACCTGCCCATGATCAGCTTAAGCAACCAATTCCTACAGAAGTCTATGAACTGACAATGCACAACATTTTTAAGACCACTTAGATATATCTTAAACATAATTGTGTCTGTTTTTCTTTTTACTGGACCAACATTTCAAACACATAGATGCAGTCAACGCCCAAATCCTCCATCCACTGGACCAGCTAATTGCAAATTTGATTACAACAGTTGGATCAATAACCTCAGGATTGTTGTAACACATTTTAAAAGCTCACCACCTTTCTAGAGGTTTAACAAATGAAATACAGAAATTCTCTCTCTCAGCTCAATATGACTATTTCTCTTTCTTCTCACCTGGTCTTTCCTCATCTAAGCTCTTTTCCTTCTTTAAGTCGCAACATCAATTTCTCAAAATCTAGATGCACAATCAATAAGACGAAAACCCACCATACAAATAGATTAAAGAAAAGGAAATTCCGAGAAAGATCAGTATAGTTCAAGAACGAACCTATTCTAATGGATCGAGCATTGTTGATTTGATCAATCACACTCAAGCTGAACTTGGTCCACCCATTTGGCAACGTCTCAGAATCATGGACACTGAGGTACAGCGCCAAATGGTTCGAGTCTTGTCCTTTGGGCTCTACCAGAATTCTCCTGCTCAAAAAGAATCGGATAACAAAAGAATTACTAGGCAACGTGATGAACATGCGGTCATCAAGAAACAACCGCAAAAGTAGGGATATAAAAATAAAAATAAAAGAATTTGAAGTACCATCGACAACCAGAAACTATGAATGCTTCAGAAAGAAGCTCCCGTGCAGTAAGCTGAGTGAAGTTGCTGATCTTCCACGTGAATTCTCCCCGATTAACATCATTTTGCGCATACATTTCTCTTTATTGGGCTGCTGCTGCTTTTGCACGATCAACTTTCGCAGAAAACACAAATTTCTCTTCTTAGCCGACGCTTTAATTGTGAAGGAGGAGAAGGAAAGTTTCTTACGTTACAGGAGGAGGGAATACTATTGGGTACTCCGCACGAGTACCTATGTCAGGCGTCGTTGACTCTGCCACTTCAAGGCGATGGTATGTTGGAAGCCTCGGGCTTTTATGGAAGTAGGAATGGGGGAAAAGCAAAAGAGAAAAAGAAAAGAAAAGGAGACACCTTCCCTGGGAAGTTAAAGAATAAAAAGCGGGAATGGTTTATTCAGGTTCAGAGGAAAAAGGCGTATCATTTGCATTTTGGTCGGCAATTAGCTATTTGTGCACAAACCAATCAAGAGTTGATGCCACCCTGGCCATGTTGGGAAGAACTAAGTTAACAATTCACTAAGAACTAATCCAATCTACTCCAAAACTAAATTGACTGAAATCGACATAACTCGAGCAACAACTAGCAATATATAATGCTGAAATGACAGGGAAACATAGACAATAACAACATAAGGATTTAACGTGGAAACCCAACGAGGAAAAAACCACGGACCGCCTAAAAACTTCCATTTTAAATCAAGAATAGTAGGATATGCAATGTGTTCTTCTCTAATCATACACTAGAACTCAACATCAACAATATAGCCATATTTTCTCACCACAAATGTGGATTAATAATATAAATGGAACAAAACAACCCTAATCGCAATTGGATAATTCGGAAGAGGTTTTCAATGAACAAAATCAATACTCGAGCCCTCGATTTCATGAATGATATACTCAAATTTGAGCCAATTTTGTCATTGTTTGGCTTTCAAATGGAGACATCAAAGGCCGCACCCTCTTTTTTCTTTCCTCTTCCCTATTCTTTTGGTGCTCTCGATGAGCGCTCCGTCTCACTCTTTTCTTTGTCCTTTTCTTGGGCACACTTATGCACGAGCAGCCCCACATTCTCTTCCTTTTTGCTTTTTCTTTTTTCATTTCAGCTGCCCCCCACAAATGAGGCAGACCTTAACAATAAATCTCTCTCTCCACCTCGTGTGGGAAGTCCTGCCCACTTTATTTTTACGGAAGTCATGTTTCACCATGGGCAAGGCTTTAGTCATCATGCCAGATTGATTGTTGTTAGTGTGGGCTTTCTCAATTAGAAAGAGCTTCTATTCTAATTTTTCTTGGATCTAATGATACTTCATATCAATATGTTTCAATCTTAAATGTAATACTAGACTTTTGCTAAGATAGATAGCATTCATGTTGTCACAATACATAATAAAATTCTCTTGCTTCAGACCTAACTATTGTAAGAATTTTTGCATCCACAAGAGTTCCTTACCTCCTTTAGTGATAGCAATATACTTTGCTTTAGTTGTAGACAAAGCAATACATATTTGCAATCTTGATTGTCATGAAACAACTTCCCTTACAAAGGTCATCATGTAACTTGATGTAAATTTTCAAGAATCAACATCACAGGTATAATCTGCTTCTAAGTAACCACTCAACTAGGCTTTGCATTTCCATAACACAAGAAAAATTTAGAAGTGCTTATATGATACCTCAAAATCTATTTAACAACGGTCCAATACTTCTTACTTGGATTTGAGAGAGATCTACTCACAACACCAATTGCACAAGTAATATTTGGTCTTGCACAAACTATTGCATACATTAAACTACTCAAAGCTAATACAAAGGTATTTTCATCATCTTTTCCTTATCTTTCTCACTTGTAGGACACTTATTACTAATCCACTTGAAATGACTAGGAAATGGAGTACTTACCAGCTTACATGTGCTTGTGTTGAAATTTTCCAATATCTTTTCAATATACTTCTCTTGAGAAAATCAAAGTTTTTTGTTCTTCCTACCATGAGTAATTTCTCATGCTAAGGATTTGTTTAGCTAAGCCTAGATCCTTCACTGCAAAAGTTTTACTCAACTCATTTTTTAAGATCTGGAATTTCTTAGCATCATGCCCAACAATCAATGTGTTATCCACATAGAGTAGAGAATAAGAAATTTATTATTTGAGAATCTTTTCATAAAAAAACACAAGAATTAGAGTTGGTCTTACCATATACATATTCTTCCATGAATGTTTCAAACTTTGTCTACCATTGCCTTGGTGCTTACTTGAGACTCTATAAGCTTTTTATCAACTTGCATACAAGATGTTCCTTGCCTTCATCTTTAAAATCCTTCGATTGCTCTATATATATATTTCTTCTTGTAAGTAACCATGAAGAAAGGTTGTCTTTACATCAAGTTGTTCAATATCTAAATTCTAGCTATGGAAAACCCAAGAATAACTCGAATAGAATGCATTTTTACAATTGGTGAAAATTTCTCTTTAAAGTTAATTCATTTCTTTTGACAAATGCCTTTCACTACAAGCCTAGCCTTATATTGTAATTGCAAACTATTTTCCTCAATTTTTAACTTGTACACCCACTTATTTGTAAGTGTTCTCTCACCTTCAATCAACTTCACCAATTCAAATGTGTGGTTCTCATGCAAGAATTTAAAGCTCCTCTTGTATGGCTTTATGCGACTCATTTTTTTGATCGCATGACGTAGCTTCTTCATAAATGTCTAGCTCTCATGTATTAGTAAGTAATACATACTCATGCGGTTGATATCTTTGTGAAGGTCTACGCATTCCAATTAATTAGTTCACTTGTCTCAATTGAAGAATTAACATTTTGTGAGGATTCACCATCTTCATAATTTTCATGCACTTGTCCTTTGCGATTTCCACCCAATATGGTAGGAGGATTTCTGTTAAAACAACAAAATATTGAACTACATTCTTTTGCCTTTCTAACTTTTTAACATCTTCAATGGTTTGATGCTCAAAGAGCACCACATGTTGGCTTCTAACTATTAGGGAAATCCCTTATAATATTTTGAAGATGACAAAATAAATCAAACGCTACTAACATGTTTAATAGTTGAGTAATAGACTATGCAGATTATAGAACGTGTAAAGGATGTTGTCAACGTCTATACTTGAAAGAAATAGAAGATAGACTCTATGCTGAAGCTAAACTTATTCAAACTGTGTCCAGACCTTAAGACTAAATATGTTTAGAAGCAGAATATGTTCAAACTTACATCCAAATTGTAAAATCTACTTCAGACGAAAGACACTAAGACTTTACTTCAGATGAAATACACTAAGACTTTACTTCAGACGGAAGACACTTGGATTTTACTTCAGACTGAACACACTTAGATTTTACATATAGAATGAGACACAAGTCCAAAACGTGATGAGTTCCAGAACGAGACACGAGTTTAGAATGTAGCAAATTCATAATGAGACAACTTGACAAAATGTAGCAAAGCCAAGTGCTCGTTTTATTGAAGTGTTTTTACTTTTGAGTGAAAAATCTTCTATAACTAGTATCTTGGCACTAGGGCTGGTTGAAGGGTAAAGTAATATCAAGCCGCCATATTTTGATGGAAAGTAATATAATGTTTGGAAAAACAAAATGAAGGCATTCCTAAGATCTAGAGATCCCTTCCAATGGGATGTTGTGGAAAAATGAATCAATCCCACTACTGCATCTACATCAAATAAGAATGGCAAAGACAAAGAAATCGAACCCCTTGCTCCTATGTCTCAGATGGAGATATCCAAAAGAAAAGCTCTTGATGCAAAAGCTATTTATTATCTATACTGTGCATTATCTCCTATTGAATATAATAGAATTTCTTCATATGAAACAGTTAAAGAAGTCTAGGATAGACTTTATGTTACTTATGAAGGGACTGATCGTGTAAAAGAGACAATAGTAAACTTCTTACTTGGCCAATATGAATCATTCAAGATGAAGCCAAGAGAGTCAATTAGAGATATGTTCAGTTGTTTCACAGAAATTGTAAATGGTTTGGCATATCAAGGTCATTTAATTTCTGCTCCAATGAAGGTCAACAAACTTCTGCGAGGTCTCTCGAAAGATTGGAACCATGTTGAGTCCTCAATCTGAGAGACTCAGAGGATTATGCCATTATCCGTTGATGAACTGATTGGCACTCTTCAATCCCATAAAGTGGAACAAATCAATGACGAAGATCCTGAAGGTAAGAAGTCCATCATTTTAAAATCTAATGCCGATTCTGATGATACAGACTTAGAAAATGACATGGATGACGAAGAACTTGCTTTTATGATCAAGAAATTCAAAAAGTTGAGTATAAAATGGAACAAACAATACAAGTAGAATGGACAGAAAAAAAACAATGAAAGAAGATGACAAGTAAGGAAATATATGCTTGATGGCACATTCAGACTCAGACTTAAATTTAGAATTAGAATCAGAATTAGACTCAAACATGGACTTAGAATCCAACAAGGAAATTGAGGTAAGACATTCAAAAATTCATATTAAAGTTATTAAATATATAAATGAGCTTTACTTAAATCTCAAATCTTTTCTAAAAAGATCTCTGAACTAAAAAAGGAAAATTCATGACTTAGGCAACATGATCTTTCTCAAAAGAAAATTTTGAAATTTTGCAAAATGATTTTCTACAAACAAAAGAAAGTTGAGATTACTTGTCAAAGAAAATAATTCTCTAAAGAAATGTTTTTCAAATATTTCAACAAAATTTATAAATGGTTCAAAAATATTAGATTATATCATTTCCGTACATGTGTCATACTATAACAAGTCGAGACTTTGTTTCAATAAGGAAAGCAATTCTCTGATATATTTTCCTAAAGTCAAGAAGAGACTCAAACAAAGACCTCCTAAACTTATGTACAAAAAGCATTTTCAAAGGATCTTTATGAAACCTGTTGGTCAAAATGCCCTAAAGTGTTCAAATTGTGGAGACTCAGAACACTTTGAGAAAGAATATCCTAAAGTTTGGAGATCTGTTAAGAAATATTGGGTAAAAACAACATATTCTACTAACTTTCATGGACCCAAGAAAATATGGGTACCAAAGAAAATGTGAGTTATTTTTGCAAGAAATAAATAAAAAAAAGAAAGAGAATTTGGTAAGGAATATATATATATATATATATTAATATGGTTTGAGTACATAATTTAAAAATTCTCAATATACTTATATTCTCTTTGTGTATTGATTGATTTAGACTTTATAATGACCGTATTCTATGATTTTGTTATATTGATATAATTTTTGTAATTCATAAGATGGAATTTTTTTAAATAATTTGATTGGTTGATATCTTGCCTTCATATAATTCAGTTGATTGGATAAATACTCTAGGATTTTATTTGCTTTGATTTTATTGTGCTTTGACTAATTGAGAATTTCTTTTTCAAGATATTATTGTGCATAATGTTCTTTCCTCAAATAATATGTTATGATGAGTTAAAGAAATAATATTTGATTATCCATGGAGATTTTATATTTTGCACGTTAGAGAAGGATCCAATTACAAGGATACCAAAAAGAAAATGAGTTTATTGCAAGAAATTCTACTAGGGAAGAATGATTGCAAATCTATGCAAATTTTGGTGCAATCTGAAAAGTACACATGCAAAGATTGGCAATGATAATTTTAGTCAATGGTATATTTCAAACATATATTTTGGGTAAGAGAATAATTTTTTATTATCCTGCCTTGCAAATTTTACTTGATTTTATGAAGATTCTAAATGATTGCCTATGAATTATATATGATTTATATTGCAAAGATCTCTTGTCATAAACATAAGGTATTGCATTCTTTTTTGCTTGATTTGGCACATGATAGAATATCAGTTTTCTTTTTGCGAAATGTATTAATAATATGATTTTGAGTTTTATGCTCAAGGAAATCCCTTTATTCGTGAAAGATATTATTTTTTGTTCATGGATACTCTTGCTATATTTTTAGAAAATATCTTATATCTAGCAAGTTTGATCCGCAAATTGGAGGAATGTATTATGTGATATTTTTTGCAAAGATTCTTCTCTATCATACAACAATTTGCAGGTGGCAAAAGAAACCTTCATATGAGGTTTGGAAAGCTCGATCTTAAAATTATGAAGATTCCGTATTATTTTTGAATTATTGAAAATTCTCGTCTTTGTGTAAAATTCTCACAAATTATTGAGCAAGAACGTGTAGTATCATCAAATTCTCGAAAGACCACAATTAATGCTATTTGCAAATATTGTCATGATGACAGGGGGAGAAAGTGAATCCAAGAGAAAGAGGGAGAATCGTGATCACCTCAAAATGGCAACTAATTAAGGGGAGCATTGATCAATTATGAATTTTTTTTTGAATTGATAATGATCTTGATTATAATGGAAAGAAGAAAAATGTAAATGTGTTAGAACTAGTCAAGTTCTAAAAATCCGGTTAGTGCATCTTTTATTACCTTTTGTCATTAATAAATCTCTTATTTACATTATCATTTTATTATGACAAAAAGGGTAAGTGAATTTTATAACGCATCCGTGATTTTTATTGGATATTTGCTGATATATATGATCGAAGTGAGCTATATTACATATTTTTGATATTCAACTTACTTTGTCAAAAGCTGATTTTTTTTTTTGAAATTGTGTTTCATGCAAGATATATTTGTTATCGTTTTATATTCTCTACATGATACCATTTCCATTGTTATCGCTTTTTGATTATGACAAAAAGGGGGATAGAATATAAATATGCATATTTGTTGATATTAGTTATTGAGCTAGGATTATCTTTACATATATAATTATGCTCAATCTATTTGCTATCTTTTGCTATTATTTTATTTGAATTACATTATTCTTTAAAATTGCGCTGATTTATTGATACCTTTAAAAGCATGTTTACACATTTGCATATTCAGAGATCGTTTTGTCATCATTAAAACTGGGGAGATTGTTAGGGAAAATCCTTATAATGTTTTGAAGATGACAAAAATAAATCAAAGGCTACTAATGTGTTTAATGGTTGAGTAATAGACTATATAGATGATAAAACATGTAAATGATATTGTCAAAGTCTATACTTGAAAGAACCGGAAAATAGATTCTATGTTGAAGCTGAACTTATTCAAACTGTGTCCAGACCTTAAGGTTAAATTGGTTCAGAAGCATAATATGTTCAGACTTACGTCCAGATTGTAAAGTCTACTTCAGATGGAAGACACTCAAATTTTACTTCAGACTGAACACACTCAGACTTTACATACAGACAAGTTTAGAACGTAAAAGATTCAAAAGAAAGCATGTTCAGAACGAGACAACTTGACAGAATGTAACACAAGATCCAAACATATAACGGCTAGTGATTTAGTTTGGATTCAACATCAACATATATTTGATTGACTCAATCTAATTGATTGATAATTAAATCTTGAAGACAAGAATTTTCGAAACGGAGAAACTTTACTTATAAAAACTAAAATTTTGTTTGTATGGGCGATCAGAATCAACTTGGGATTTTACTTCTGTCACTTAACGGCTACTAAATCTGTCCAACGGGTAGATTGGAAGATGATGGACAAAGTAACTCAAAGTGCCAAAACTTGGCACGGATGGACACTTAAGTACTAAAAGTTAGGAAAATGACACTTAAGTGCTAAAATCGGAGCAAAATGGATCACTTAAGTGCCACTCCGGTGAAAATCCGGCCAAATTGCTGACGTGGCCATTTTCCGGCGAGGTGAGTGCAAAATGGCATTGTTTTGCACGCTGACGTGGCTAGAAAATGCAAAAAACGACATCGTTTTATCTCTACGTAGTAAATAATTAATATAAAAATTAATTAAATTAAATTTAAAACTAAATTTATTCAAAATATTTTAAAAAATTAAAAAAGCTTTAAGGGGTGGGGGCGAAGGGAGGCGGTTGAGGGTTGAGCCCTTGCCGCCGCTGCCTCCCCACCGTTGTCGGGAAGGACCGATGATGGAGGAGGGTTGGCCGGGGTCTTGGCCGACCGGAAGCAAGGGCCCGCGAGCCCTCGCCTAGATCACCGGCCCTTGGTTGACTTGCGGCGAGGGCCCGCGAGGCCTCACCGGATCGGGTGAGGGCTGCGACTCTTGCCCCATATCAGCGAGGGCTCGCGGGCCCTCGCTGCTGGTCGGCCAGCATCACCGGCCCCCGGCCAAGGCTCGATGACCCGGTCGCGCTGCCCTTACTATCGCCGGCCCTTCTCGGCGACCGCGGCGAGGGCCTGTGAGCCCTTGCCCGGATCTGGGACGAGGTCGCGGCCCTCGCCCAAGTCGGCGAGGGCTCATGGGCCCTCACCACCGGTTAGCCAAGGGCCGGTGAACCGAGACAACCCTCCCACCTCGTCGTCGACCCTTGCGGTGGTGGGGAGGCGGCAATGGTGAGGGCTCGGCCTTCAGCCGCCTCCCTTCGGCCCCCCTCCCTTTTTTATTTTAGTTTTTTTAAATTTTTAAATTTTTAAATAAATTTAGTTTTAAATTTAATTTAATTAATTTTATATTAATTATTTATCACATTAAAGACAAAACGACATCATTTTTGCATTTTCTAGTCACGTCAACGTGCAAAACAATGCCTTTTTGCACTCATCTCACCGGAAAATTGTCACATCAGCACTTAAGTGATCCATTTTGCTCTGATTTTGGCACTTAAGTGTCACTTTCCTAATTTTTGGCACTTAAATGTCCCTCCGTGCCAAGTTTTGGGACTTGAGATGTACTTTGTCCGGAAGACGATCCTCTAGATACTGTCCAGCGGTTTGTTTAGAAGTGGATGAGTATTTAAGAAGACTAGAACCAGAGAGTAAGCAAGAGACAGAGCGTAGAATCTAGAATTCCATAATTTGAGCAAATTTCAATTATACACCTGTCTTTTGTGAGCTTAAATGTTTGTGATTGTGAGCGAAATACCAAAAGAGTGACTTAGTGAGATAGTGTGATTTACCACTAAGTGTTTGCACTTAAAGTTGTAATATCTTATTGACCATATAGTAGAATCCAGCTAAAAGGTTGTTAGCGTGGGAGAGTGGACGTACGCTTGATCTAAGTCGAACTACTATAAATTTCGTGTACAATCTTTTCTTCCTTTAACTCTCCTTATTTAAGTTTGTTGCACACTTACATATTATTTCAAAAGTCTGTTCCATCGCATAATAGATTTTGAACATCCACTAGAAGTCTGGTGTCTCCTTTGTCAGACTCTGATCCTTATTCATACTTTGCTCGAAATTTTTTTTATTCCGCATTTATTTGTCAAGACTTCTTTCAAACATCTATTTACCCCCTCTAAGTGTTCGTACTAAATCACTAACGACTTTCTTTGCAAATTGATCCTACAATCTGTAGCTAAATTTTTCATGTCCATAACCCAAAATATACATTATTTAGACTTGTCATCAAGTTTCGACCTTTTATCTCTTAAAATATGCACAAATGCTTGTAACTAGATACTTTTGGATGATTGTAAGAAACATATTTTCCACTCAAAACTCTTTGTGGAACATACCCTTAAAAGGAATGAATAGAGAAAGATTTATCAAATCCACTCTTGTTCTCATCGCTTTACCCAAGAATGACTTAGGCAACCTTATATGAGAGAGCATACACCAAATTCGGTCATGAATTGTCCAGTTCATTCTCTTTGCTACTCCATTCTGGTGTTGTATTTTTGAAATGGCCTCCACAAGCTTGATATCATAATCTTTACAATAATGTTCAAATGGGCTACTATATTCACCATTGTTATAAGCTTGAATACACTTTGATTTCTTTCCGATTTCTCTTTTCATGTTGACATGAAATTATTTGAAAGTAGCAAACATCTTATCTTTAGATTTCAAGGTAACAACCCACACTCTTCTGAACCAATTATCAATAAATGTCATAAAGTATAATGCATCACCAAGTATTCTAGCATCCATGAAATAAACACCAATGTGAACTAAATCAAGTACATATGATTTTGTGTGGGGAGAGGAACTATGAAATGAGAATCTCTATTGCTTACCTATTAGACAGTGAGTACATTCCTCCATATTTCTCTCATTTAATGGTACAAGATTCTTTCTAGCAAGAGTGTCAAGCCTGTCCTTGCTAATATGACCTAGTGTCATATGCTATGGGTCAACTCAAGAGTCCTCTACTGCATTTACCTATTCTCTAATCAACTTAACTTGCATGGTATAGAGAGTGTATGTCTTCTTGCCCTTAGCCACTATCGTGGAACCTTTAGTCAATTTCCATTTGCCATCATAGAAGAAATAACAATAACCATTATTATCTAAGACACTTGTGGAGATCAAGTGAAGTCAAATGTCTAAGGCATGTCTCACATTTCTCAAATGCAAATTACATCCAACAACGGTTTTAAAATAAACATCTCTCATAACGATAATCCCAATAATCTTGGAAATACCACTGTTTCCCATCATATCACAATCAAAATCACTATTGTGATAGGAAACAAAATAGTTATGCCATGAAGTGTCATCAAATGAGGCTGTAGAATCAACAACCCTACTAGAGTCTTTGTATGTAAGGCTCACACATGCATTGTTACAAATGAATACAATATCGCCATTGGATGCACCTACCTCTGCAACATGTTTCTCTTCTTTCTTTTGATCTTCATTTTTATCATGGGATGTATCTCTCTTTGGCAACCAACACCCTTTAGCATAATGTCCCATCTTGCCAAAATTATAGCACTTCCTCCTCAACCTTGATTTCAACCTTCCTCTTGACTTGCCTCTTTTATCATTATCTTGAAACTTTTTTGATTTATTTCTTGCCTAGTTTTTAATGACAAGAGCCTCTGAGTTAGAAGTATAATTCGAACATTTTCTCCTTGTTTCTTCATTGAACAATCTTTCTTTAACCATGCTCATGAAAGCACAATGAAAAGAGTTGAATTGTTTAATGCCACAACCAGTGTCCCAATTCTTAGGAAGAGTACTAGTTAATAGACATGATTACAATTCATCACCAAGATCAATTTCAAGATTTGTTAATTGATTTATAACATCTTGAAATTCACTCAAGTGTTTTGACATGCTACTCCATTCCTCATATCTCAAAGTCATGAGTTTTTTAAGTAGAAAAGTTTTATTTCATGGGGTTCTCTTCTCATGGAGTCTTATGAATGCTTCCACAAAGTGTTTGCTTTCGTCTCTTAAGTAACATGATGAAACACACTATTGTCAATCCATTGTCGAATAAACCCAATCATTTTCTAATTCATTCGCTCCCATTTTTGTCTTCTTTATCCCCTTTAGCCTCATCACCTTCAGTGGGATCAAACAAATCTTTACAATATAACACATATTTCATTTGAGTCTTCCAAATGAAATAATTTGAAGCATTTAACTTAAACATGGTGCCACTAGTTTCCTCAATTTAACACTAGAATCTCAATGCTAGCTCCGATACCACTTTGTTGGGGAGAATCGAGGTAATAATTCACCAAGAACTAATCATCCATAATCAATTTCTCCCCCCGAAACTAAACTGAACGAAATCGTTTTAACCCTAGCAATAACCGGCAATAGATAATGCCAAAATGACAAGGAGACCAAGACAATAACAACACAAGAATTTAACGTGGAAACCAATGAGGGAAAAACCAATAACTACTAAAAAACTTTCACTAATCACCAGGAATAGTAGGATACACAATGTGCTCTTCTCTAGTCACACACTAGAGACTCAGTATTAACAATACAATCGTATTTCCTTACCACAAAGGTGGATTAACCAAAATGAAATAGGAAAACCCTAGTCACAGTAGAATAATTTGGAGGAGGTTCTCTACAAACAAAACCGATCAATTCGTAGCCCTCAGTCTCATTTACAACATTATAACATTTGAGCCAATTTCATCAATGTTTGGCATTTGAATTAGGATCACAAAAGCTGCGCCCCCTTTTCTCTCTCCTCTCCCCTATACTCTTGGTGCTCTTGGCGAGCTCTATATCTCGCTCTTTCCTCTTTCCTCTTCTTGGGCACACTCTCGCACGACCAGCCCCACTTTTCTTTCGTTTTGCTTTTCGAGAGGCACAAACACCTGAAGTGTCAAAACTTGGCATGTGAGAATACTTAAAGTGCCAAAAGTTTCCAAAATCTGAGCAAAATGGATCAATTAAGTGTCAATAGCGAGAAAATCCGACAAAAATGCTGACGTTGCGTTTTTTCAGCAAGACAAATGCAAAACAACGTCGTTTTGCATACTAACATGGCTAAATAAGTCGAAAATAACATCATTTTGCATGTTAATGTGGCTAGATAAGCCAAAAACAACATTGTTTTGCCTTAGATTTGAATTTTAATATAAGTTTAAAACTAACTCTTTTTTTTTTAAAAGAAAAAAGAATAAAAAGGAAGAAGAAGAAGTTGTAGAATGCATTGGGCAAGGGTTGCCCAGTCCTCGCTCAACACCTTTTGCAACTTCTTTTTTTTTTTTAAGTTTTAAATTTAATTTAATTAATATTTATATTAAAATTCAAATAAGAAGCAAAACCACGTTGTTTTGCCTCTTCTTTGCCGACTCACTTTTTGACGAGTTACGTATGTGACTTATATTATTAAAAAAAGCCACATTAGATTCCCGGCATCCTTCATCAAAATTGGCACCTAAATGTCCCATTATTCAAAGTAGCACTTGAGTATACCATTAGGAACTTTTGACATATAAGGGTCTCTCTGTGCTAAGTTTTGGCACTTGCGTTGTACTTCTATCTACTTTCTAACTTTTTCCTTTTTTTTTTATTGTTTGTTTTATCATATTGGCTGGGCCCCATAAATGAGATGGACCTAGCCAATAGGCCATGATAGACCAAAATCAATTGTTATATCAAATCAAGACGCATGCCCACTTAGGAAACGAGATGCCGAAGTTAAAAGGGAGGCGTGGTATGTTTGACCACACCAAGACATTCCATAATACAAGCCATGGAAGGGAACGATCTTTAGAAGGGAATGCAAACTTGATGAATTGGCTCGCTAGGCGTTGGATGGTGCTATGATGGAGGCCAGTTGTCCTAGACCAAGATACTCGGCTCTGAGAGGGGAGGCCCTACATATCCGTTCACTAATTCGAATCATCTAGAAAAGGATTTCACACATTGATTCAAAGACTTCATATCACTATTTTTAGGGAAAATTATCCAAAAAGTCCTAAACCTATTTTACGTTTATCAATTCAGCCTTAATTTTTTAATTGTGAAATTGAGTCATAAACCTTTAACATTCTACTAATTAGTTTATGCGGCTAATTTTGATTAGAAATTGCTGACGTGGATATCAAATATCTTTTCTGGTATGATTTGCGCTAATGTGGATAATTTTTTATAATATTTTAATTTTTTTAGAATTTGATTTATTTATTTTCTTTTTTTTTCTTCCATTTTCCTTCGTTACTTATTTTCTTTTCTTTGCTTCCCCCTTTTTCTTTATTGTCAAGCCTTGTTGATGGCTGGCGGAGGTTGCCGGCTTAGGCGAGGGTTGCCCTCATTGGCCTAAACCCTTTGCTAGATCAAGCGAGGGCTGCCTTTGCCAGCCTGGCCCGAGCTCCCCTAAGGCAGATGACAACTATGCAAAATTCCAGTGAAATCCATACAAATGTGTAAGACTCCATTGAAATCCACATACAATTGCAATGGGACAAATCCCTTAGGACAGAGTAAACTGTCCTTGTACAAATGCGCAAGACGCCAATGAAATTCATATGCTCTGCCTCATGAGAAGTAGATACAGAAACACCTTCATCCCTAGAGTCACTTAATGCGGACTCATATCAAGAAAGTTTTCCATGGAGGAACAACTCGATCATCACATATTGTCAGAACAATAGTCAGGAAAGCACATCAGACTTCTGAGATTTCCGAGCTTCAAGAACAAAACGCACGATGACCAAGTAATTCACATGAAGACATCAAAACCTGACTCTATAAACATACATGTGCAGGTATATATTTGACCCACACGCTGACTAAACTAAAATGATATTCGATCGACCACATAAGCCCCTCTAGACAATTGTTCTGCTGAAAATTGGCCAAAAAGAATGGTCAAGCTATGCAGTAGACTCGGCAGCATCGACGGGTTCCTCTAAACCAGTAGAATAGGAGTTAAAGCTATCAATTGGTCTAGCTGGCTGGATTTTCACAGGAGTCACTGTTCAGACGAAAACTTCGGCCGCCCAGGATCATCATTCAAAGCATCTACTTTTCCTAGTTGTACAAATTCACAAGAAAGTTCAGCTACTCCTTGCAAGTCTTCCTCACAATATAAATTCATTCCAAATAGACTCCTTATATGAACTTTTACCCAAAAAAGACTATCAAAAAGTTATCTTCTCAATTGGACCGAATGTCGCAACAAGTAGCTTTCTTTTACAACATTATGTTATCATTTAAAGGTGCTTGTCAGATGCCTCTGTTATGAGTACTATGATCTTACGTGGGTGTTGTTGGAGAAATCTTCTTGAAGTGTTTTGAAGTTGACAAAACGTTTCTATCAGTCTAGTCTGAAGGCTTGCCGAGACTCTGTTGTTTAAAGTCGAAGACCTCCGGACAGCCAGACTCAAGACTCAAAGTCTATCCTCATTGACAGTCTCTAATCCGTTGAAGAAAGGTTATCAAGAACTGGATGTTCCGTTGAGGATTTAACCTTATCAACTGGAGAAGATCTTGTGGCTGGAGAAGACATAACGGAGTCCTTTGATTGATCGAAGATTGACTCGATAAATTGAAGATCCGGTGATTGCCTAAATATTATTGGAAGGTTCTGCTTATGGAAACCGAGATCCCGATTGTATGGGCGAACATGATTGATGGGCTATCAACACGTTCCTTTAATAGCTTGGACAATCTTCCTATTTGATTCCGTCCAACGGGTAGATTGGAGGAATTCCTTTGGTAAGTGCCAACGGGTACGATGGCATAAAGGAGTATATAAGGAAGACGTATTAGTTGTTCAAGGTGTGCGCGATAGAAGAATTCCAAAGTACGAAGCTCCTTTTGTTTAGACAAATCCTTTGAGCGAATACTTGTATACGAAAGAGAGTCTATATTTGTGAGAAAACTTGAGGAGGTGTGGTAGAACATCTACACTTTGTGGAATCAAGGCAAAGCTGTGCTATAACCTCTCTCTTGTTCATAGTGGAATCCAGCCAATAGGCTGTCAGTGAAGAAGAGTGGACGTAGGCTTGATATAAGCCGAACCACTATAAACCGCGTGTTCAATTTTCTCTTCTCTCAGTCTTACTTTGATTATCGTTTCCTCCAACTGTCTAGTATTGTGCAATTGATTGAGAAAAATTCTTTATATACCTATTCACCCCCTCTAGGTACTCATACTAGCAATATCAATTGATATCGAGCACATGTGTACTTACTTTATTTGAAGTGTTTTACTTCGTAGTAAAAGATCCATGGCTAGTATGCTAGCACCGGGGCTGATGGAAGGGCAAAGCAATACCATACCACCCTACTTTGATGGAAAGGATTACAACATCGGAAGAACAAGATGAAAGCTTTCCTTTGATCAAAGGATCCTCCGAATGGGACGTTGTAGAAAAGGAATTACTCCTACCATTGCATCAGTCTACGAAAGAGGAAAAGAAAGCGATGAAACCAGCGGAATGTCTCGGGAAGAAATAATCAAGAGACAAACACTCGATGCAAAAGCAATTTACTCCTTATATTGTGCTTTATCACCAACTGAATATAATAGAATATCCTCTTGTGGTACGGCAAAAGAAGTTTGGGACAGATTGCATATCACCTATGAAGGAACAGATCGAGTGAAGGAAACAAGAATCAACATTCTTCTCGGTCAATACGAAGCCTTCAGAATGAAACTAGGAGAATCTATATCGACATGTTTAGTCGTTTACTGAGATATTGTGAATGGTCTTGAAAATCAAGGTCAACCAACTTCGATCCCATGAAGGTAAACAAGCTACCTGCGTGGACTCTCCAGGATTGGAATCACATAAAGACTTCGATAAGAGAGACGCAAAGAATTATGCCACTATCTCGTTGACGAGCTAATTGGAACTCTTGATCTTATGAAGTGGAACAGATCAATGAAGATGTAGATCCAAAAGGTAAGAAATCCATTGCATTAAAATCAAATGATGATTCGATGATACAGATTAAGAAGAAGATATGGACGATGAGGAGCTTGCTCTCATGATAAGAAGATTCAGAAAACTGAATAGAAAAGGAAGAAGGTTCAACTCAAAGAAACAAAGCTTTCAAAGACAGCAGACCAAGTCTGTTGATGATGAGGAACCAAACAAAGACGTAGTCTGCTTTGAATGTAAGAAAAAGAGACACATCAGACCCAACTGTCCTCTTCTGAAGAAGAAGAGAGGAAAAGCTGAAAAATTTCGAAAAGCTCTCAAAGCCGAAACCTGGAGTGATACAGAGTGTGGAGAAAGTGATAATGAATATGCCAATCTATGTCTGATGGCACAATCAGACTCAGACTCTGGATCAGACTCAGACAGTGAATTTGAGGCAAGTAATTTTAAAATTCCTGTCAAAGTTTCTAAATATATTGATGAATTATGTTTTAGTCTTAAGACTTCTCTCAAAAGAATTTCCGAACTGAAAAAGGAAAACTCAGCTCTAAAACAAAAGGAAAATGTTTTAGTAGAAAGAGTTAAAAGTCTAGACTTGACTGTTTCCGATCTTAAAGAAAATGGAGATAATCTTTCAAAAGAAAATGTCTTTTTAAAAATAGACTTATCAAATATATCAAAGAAATTTTCAATAGGGTCTGAAAAACTTGAGAAAATTCTTTCAAAGACAAAGACCTTACTTCTATAAGTCTGGTCTAGGAATGTCGAAGAAACAATTCCCCGATTGATTTTCCTAAAGTAAAAGAAAGAATTAAGAAAAGACTCTCGAGAGAGGTTTACAAAAATCACTTCAAGAAAGTTTTTGTAAAATCTGTAGGTAGAAATGCTCTAAAATGTTCAAAATGCAACAGTCCGGATCACTTTGAAAAAGAGTGTCCTATGGTTTGGAAACCTGTTAAGAGAATATGGGCTAATACTGCTTATGTTACTAACACCAAAGGACCCAAGAAAGTTTGGGTACCAAAGAAAGCTTGAGACTCTTTTTTAAATGCAGGTCACCGTCAAGAAAAAGGTAAAGTGGTATCTTGACAGTGGATGCTCAAGACACATGACAGGAGACTCAAATTGTTTTATAAAGATTGCTCAAGTAAATGGTGGAAAAGTTTCATTTGGAGGAAACATCAAAGGGAGTATTGTGGGATTTGGAACTGTGAAAATTGGAAATGTCACAATAAGTAATGTTTCCTTAGTGGAAGGACTCAATTACAATATTCTCAGCATTAGTCAATTGTGTGATATTGGTTTCAAGATCTTCTTTCAAGAAGGAATATGTTCTGGAATCAGTAAAGACTCTACTCAGTCTTTCATGGGTCGTAGACATGGAAACATTTATCTTCTGGATGTGAAACCAAATGAATCGCAATGTTTTATCTCAATTCAAGACGAAGCAAGCTTATGGCACGTAAAGCTTGGTTATGTCAACATGAAGCAATTAGCCAAAATCTCATCAAAGCAGCTTGTTCAAGGACTACCCAAATTACCTTATCAAAAGACTGATCCATGCACTCCATGTATTCTGGGAAAGCAGGTAAGAAATTCATTTAAGCCAATAAATCATGTCTCTACTAATCATGTACTACAGTTGCTGCATATGGATCTCTTCGGACCAACCAGAACACATAGTATTGGAGGTAAGAAATATTGCCTAGTAATTGTGGACGATTACTCCCGTTTTACTTGGGTATATTTCCTTGCAAGTAAGTCTGAAACCTTCTCGTATTTTGAAAAGTTTGCTAAAAGGTTCAAAATGAAAAAGGATATGTTATCTCAAGTATAAGAACAGATCATGGAGGTGAATTTGAAAATCAAGATTTTACAAAATTTTGTGATGAATCAAGCTTCAATCATGTGTTCTCCTCTCCATATACTCCTCAGCAAAATGGAGTTGTGGAAAGAAAGAACAGATCTCTTCAGGAAATGGCTAGAACTCTTTTAATTGAAAGCAAGATTTCTTCACGATTTTGGGCTGAAGCTGTTTCAACAGCTTGTTATATCATAAATAGAGTCTTCTTAAGACCTATTCTAGAGAAAACCCTTATGAATTGTTCAAAGATAAGAAGCCTATTGTTTCATACTTTCATGTATTCGGTTGCAAATGTTTTATATTGAAAAATGCAAAGATCGAGTTGGTAAGTTTGAAGAAAGATCGGATGAAGGTATCTTCCTTGGATATTCTACATCAAGCAAAACCTTCAGAGTCTATAACAAGAAGAGCCGATGTCGTGGAGGAGTCAATGAATATCAAATTTCAAGACTCAACGCAAGATGAATCAAGTCGAGACTCATCAAGAAGAGTCTGAACCTGCTCTAGATCTTCCAAAGCTTACAACTCAAGAAGCATCTCAGACTCTGGAAAACCAGCATCAGGATGTTCGTGAAGATCCAAACAAAGAAAGAGATCATCATCCAGACAGATCAACAAGTAACTGGAAGCATAGGTCCAGTCATCCCAAAGATCTTATAATCGGCGAAATTAATGAAGGAATTTGCACTAGATCCAAAAGGCGAGAAGAGTCTAGTGCTGTGGCTCTCGTTTCTGAAATTGAACCAAAAAGCATAGAAGAAGCTTTATCGATGAAAGCTGGATTGAAGCTATGCAAGAAGAGCTCGAACAGTTTAGTATTAATGATGTATGGGAATTGACATCCAAACCAAAAGGTAAAACTGTTATTGGAGCTAAATGGGTGTTCGAAACAAGATGAATGAGAAAGGAAAAGTCGTAAACGAAACAAAGCAAGACTCGTGGCCAAAGGATATACGCAAGAAGAAGGAATAGACTATGATGAGACTTACGCTCCAGTAGCAAGGTTAGAAGCTATTCGACTATTACTTGCGTTTGCTTGTTATAAGAATTTCAGGTTATTCCAAATGGACGTCAAAAGCGCCTTCCTAAATGGAGTCATCCAAGAGGAAGTTTATGTGGAACAACCACCAGGGTTTGAAGACCCAAAGAAGCGGACTCGGTCTTGGGCGAAGAAGGCTTTGTATGGTTTAAAGCAAGCACCTCGAGCTTGGTACGACAGATTAAGTAAGTTTTTAATACAAAATGGTTTTGTCAAAGGTAAAGTAGATACTACTTTATTTATCAAAAAGGAGAAAAAAAGTTTCTTACTTGTTCAAATATATGTGGATGACATTATTTTCGGATCTTCTAATGAAAATATGTGCAAGAAATTTTCTAAGTCTATGCGGGATGAATTTGAAATGAGTATGATGGGAGAGTTAACATTCTTTCTTGGTCTTCAAGTAAAACAATTGAAGGAAGGAACTTTTATTTATCAAGAAAAATATGTTAATGATCTTATCAAAAGATTTGGACTGGAAAAGTGCAAAAAGACCAACATACCGATGTCAAGTTCTTTGAAGATAGACAAAGATGAAGAAGGGAAGAAAGTTGATCAAAAAGCATGCAGGAGCATCATTGGTTCACTCCTTTATCTTACTGCTTCTAGACCCGACATCTTGTTGAGTGTTTGCATCTGTGCTAGGTTTCAATCGGATCCTAGAGAATCCCATCTCGGTCGCGAAACGCATCATTAAATACGTTGCTTCATCATCAAGCATCGATATTTGGTATCCTAAGAAGGAGACTTTAATCTTCGGGGATATTCGACGCGAATCGGCCGGTTGCGAGTTGATAGAAAGAGCACTTCGGGAACCGCCGGTTGCTTGGAAAGCGAACGGTGTCTTGGTTTTCAAGGGAACAAAGCACTTTGTGTCTCTTTCAACAACGAAGCGAGTATGTAGCCACAGGAAGCTGCTGTTCGCAAATTCTATGGATAAAACAACAGCTAAGAGACTTTGAAATTGAAGACTCATGCACGGAGATTAATTGCGACAACACCGCGCTATCAACCTCACCAAAAATCCAATTCTCCACTCAAGAGCAAAGCATATAGAGATTCGACATCACTTTATTAGAGACCATGTTCAAAATGGAGATGTTTCAATTCAATTTGTTGACTCAAAGAATCAAGCGGCGGATATATTCACAAAACCTTTGGAGAAAAATCAATTTGAGTCTATACGCTCCGGACTCAACATTTTGAGGTATGAGGATATCAAAGTCTAAAGACTTTCGGACTCGGACTTACAAGACTTTATCTCGAAGACAGTCTTGGTATGTCCGTCAGTCGACCGTAAGTCTTTCTCTCTTGAATCTCATCTTGAAAAGGTACGATCGTCGGATTTGTGTTTAAATTGTTGCTATATTTAATTGACGTAAATATTGCATCGTTTCATTTTCAAAAGGGAAGTTATTTTTGAAATGGCTATTTTTGCGGAAAAGACAGTTATTTTGAAAAGGCATATTTTTATTTCCTTTATGACGGTTTGTTTATCCCTCTTTTTAACCGATTGTGAACTGTCGATTCCTCTTCACTTTTCTCTCAAAAACCCTAGAAAGCATCGATCCTCCATTCCCGTTTGTCTTCTTCGTTTAATCCTCAAAAAGTTGTCATCTTTCCTGGGAAAGTCAAGCAAGGAATCTTCCAAAAGCGAGAAAGATGTCATCTTCAAGAAAGTCTTCGAGAATTGCAAGCGGGGGACCACGGCGGATGAATGGGGGCCTACGCACTTCGATCTTGCGAAGATGAAGTGACTCCCGAACAGCAAGCGAGCCCACAACATTCTCAACAGCGTCATTCTCCTCCATCTAGTCCTCAAGGCGTTGATCATCAACAACGGGAAGAAATCATCGAGGATGCGAGACCTGTAAGAGTTCAAAAGCCCGCTTATATTTACCGGTTATATCGTGCCCTAAAAGGAATTCGTACTCCTTTGAACTACATTGATGATTTTCTTAAAGACAAAGGACATGGGAACGAATATATCTTTCGAAAAAAATGGAAAGTTTGGGAATTGCTCGAAAAGGGGTGGCCGAGGAAACTCTTGCAAATATCCCAAGTGATCCTCGTGATCTGGGGCCGAATCTTGTAGATGGGAATGATGATGATAAATTATACGGTCAATTCCAACCGAAAATGGGTGTTGCGGTTGATAATCAAGGAAAAATGGGAGATTTGTTCAGATCAAAGGAGCAAAAGGATCGTACTCGAAATTGCTGAAGCGTGGGGTAATAAACCCTAGGAGTGTAGATTTTGATTTTCTGGATCTTTGTGAATATGAACTTGGGGGAAAAGTTCAGTTATCTTCAACTTGAAAAGTTCCGCTCTAACTCTACGTAAGCCTATCTTGAATTAACGCATATTTCTATTCAAATCTAAGCTTTTTGGATGCGAATAGATTCTCGTTCAGCGTTAAAGACCAAGATTATGTTGTGGATATGAATATGCTGACAGATGTGTTAGAAGTCGAAAGAGGAAGATATCAGCCAATCAAAGTTTCCATTGCTTGGGCCACTCTTGAACTGGTGAAGGACAGGAGAACATATGAAAAGATCACCTACTTAAGGATGGGTGCATTCAACATCTTGCTTCACAAGATTGTGATTAATTGCCTCCGACCGAAATCAACTTCCAAGGCGATGTTTCAAGTTCGAGGCCAAGCCGATGTATGCCATTCTCTTTGGAAAAAGGTTTTCTCTCCCTCACACCGTGATGTTTCACATGTATAGAGCAATGATGAAGGGAGAGGTCAACTCCCTTACCCAAGCCTTGTTACGAAGTTATTCGAGACATCTGAATATTCAGCCTCCACAAATCTTTTGTGTTCGACCATGCGATCATATGGTGGTAGGACTGAAAATGGTGACCAAAATGCATCTGAAGGAACTGAGCAAGGAGTTGGAGAAATTCAAGGAGAAGACTCATGCAAAATCTCATCAAATCTCTCTTAACGGCTAAAAGAAAAGGGAAGGAGCCCATGGTTGCTCCATCCAAGAGAAGAAGAGCTCTCCTCGTTGAGGATGAAGATGATGAGGAAGACATCACCATCTCTGCATTGGCTTTGAAGAATTTAAGTCGTCTGTTCCACGAAAGAATCGGATCAAATGACGAAAGAAGCAGAGGAGAAGGAAGAAGAAGAAATAGAAGCTGAAAAAGAAACAGAGGAGGAAAGACCGGAAGAAGAAAGAAGAGCAGAAGAAGAACTCGAGGAACACTCTTCTCCACCGTAGGCATGGAAACGGGGAGATCGGGGAGAAAGGAGTGAAGTCTTCATGTCCCGATGCAAGTGAAGGAGTCAGTCGCTCACCAGCAGACCCAGAGGATGTTTATGCATCTCAATTTCCAGAAGAAGGTCATGAAGTTTCATCGCCAAACCTGCAAGATTATGCTGATCTACCATCGTCTGCATTCACTCCATCAGATCGAGCTGAAGCAAGTACTCAGACTGATAATGGAGCAGATTTTCGCAGAATCATGGATATTCTCTTGGAGATGCGAGGTCAAATTTATGCCTTGGGATGCGAAGTTCAAAGCTTGAAGAATGAAGGTCAAGCTTCTTCCTGTTCATTGAATGATAAAATGCAAGCCCTCTCATTCGAGAATCAGGCCAATGCCAAGAGTGAGGAGATTGCACAACTAAAGGAAGACTTTAAAAATTTGGAAGGCATCGTTCGAGTCTATGGAAGATTTCCAGCTTGTCCACGTTCCTAAGCAATCTTAACTTCATCTCATCCTTTTTAATGATGACAAAAGGGGAGAGATGCAAGATTTGATCAAAAACCTTTCATTCATTAAACTTTTAATTGTTTGTTGGATTGTTTTGTGGTTTGAATCTGTTTGACTTTGGTTTGTGTCTGGATGAGAACTGAACTAGACTTGGACTTGACTGCTTCTATTAACTAATATTGATATCTTATGGATGGCTTCATCATATATTGGACTAACCTATTTTCTGTGGTTGCAGATTCTAGTGTTATTTTGTTAAGCCATTTACCTCTATAAGATATGCATATGTGTTTGAGAAATGTTTTGTAGGTCAAAGATATCCAAATCTGCAGGAAAGTTTTGTCACCATCAAAAAGGGGGAGATTGTTGGAGAAATCTTCTTGAAGTGTTTTGAAGTTGACAAAACGTTTCTATCATTCTAGTCTGAAGGCTTGCAGACTCTGTTGTTTAAAGTCTGAAGACCTCCGGACAGCCAAACTCAAGACTCAAAGTCTATCCTCATTGACAGTCTCTAATTCGTTGAAGAAAGGTTATCCAGAACTGGATGTTCCGTTGAGGATTTAACCTTATCAACTCTAGAAGATCTCGTGGCTGGAGAAGACATAACGGAGTCCTTTGATTGATCGAAGATTGACTCGATAAATTGAAGATCCGGTGATTGCCTAAATATTATTGGAAGGTTACGCTTATGGAAACCGAGATCCCGATTGTATGGGCGAACGAGATTGATGGGCTATCAACACGTTCCTTTAATAGCTTGGACAATCTTCCTATTTGATTCCGTCCAACGGGTAGATTGGAGGAATTCCTTTGGTAAGTGCCAACGGGTACGATGGCATAAAGGAGTATATAAGGAAGACTGTATTAGTTGTTCAAGGTGTGCGCGATAGAAGAATTCCAAAGTCTGAAGCTCCTTTTGTTTAGACAAATCCTTTGAGCGAATACTTGTATACGAAAGAGAGAGTCTATATTTGTGAGAAAACTTGAGGAGGTGTGGTAGAACATTTACACTGTGGAATCAAGGCAAAGCTGTGCTGTAATCTCTCTCTTGTTCATAGTGGAATCCAGCCAATAGGCTGTCAGTGAAGAAGAGTGGACGTAGGCTTGATATAAGCCGAACCACTATAAACCGCGTATTCAATTTTCTCTTCTCTCAGTCTTACTTTGATTATCGTTTCCTCCAACTGTCTAGTATTGTGCAATTGATTGAGAAAAATTCTTTATATACCTATTCACCCCCCTCTAGGTACTCATACTAGCAATATCAGGTGTTAATTTATTACTCGAGTCTACCTCTAGTTTGGACACAAAAGTTTACTTTGGACAAAAACTGTAGGAATAAAAGGCCCCATTGAACAAGATTCGTGTTCTAGGTAAGAGCTTTAGATTGCATTTCATGATGCAGTTCCAAACTCGAAAGTTCCAAACCCACGAGTTGTGTTGTGCCCATAAACACCAAATTGAAAAACCACAGATCAGCTAAGAACATGACGGATATCCGTGTAGCAGAAAGCCCTTTTCCAGATAACTCCGGATATAATATTATGCTTTAGTTCTCACAACCAAAACCTACAATCCCTTTCATTGTTGTTTGTTTGGACAAATTGAAACCATGGTTATTTTTCTTCTGTAATTATCGATAACCTCCCAACACCAGAGCCACTTAATAAAACTCCTAACCATTAGACAATATCCTTGTTTTTTTCATTCCAAACTCAATTGCAGGGGGACAAATCCCTTTGTACTGGGTAACCTCTCCTCTCCAAAACTGTATTGAGATCCATAGGCTCTGCCTCAAGAGATGTGGATATAGGAACAACTGCATCACTAAAGCCACCCAATATGGAGTTGTATCAAGAAGGTTTTACGTGAAGGAACAACTCGATCATCACATATTGACACAATCTGTCAGGATTGTGAGAATTTCCAAGCTCCAAGAGCAAAAAGCATGATGACGGTGCATAGGCTCTGCCTCAAAAGATGTGGATATAGGAACAACTGCATCACTAAAGCCACCCAATGTGGAGTTGAGCGGGCATCAAAAACTGACTTTAGAGACATACGTATATGCAAATGTATTAGACCCACATGCTGGCTAAACTAACACAAGATCAACCACATAAGCCCCTCAAAGCCATTGTTCGGCTGAAAGGTGGCTAAAAAATATTCAAGCTAAAACACAGTTTTCATACTAAGTGAACAATTGCCTCATGGCCTATTTGAAACCTTAAAGTTTTAACAGAAATGAGCCTTCAAATTTGACCAAGCAGTGGTTGATCTAGACATTCTTTCCTCAGCTATCCTCTTCTTTTCCTCAACCTCTGCAGCTTTCTTCTGCTCATCTTTATAGCCTGACCTCACTTCTTCAGACTCGAGTAGCAAGATCTCCCAGCCTGAGAGGGGCTTTTCCCTCCTAAACTCCACTTCCTCCATCTTTCTCGTGAGCTCTTCCTCTTCCTTGGCAATTGTTGGAGAAAACTCTTTGGATGTTTTTTGAAGTTGATAAAACTTATTCAAAGTCTATTATGAAGATTTTCAGACTTCTATGTCAAAGTCTGAAGATGATCAGATTTTGTGTCAAGTCTAAAGACTCCCAGAGTTTGTGTCAAAGTCTGTCTACACTGACAAATTCTAGACTGAATGCTACGAAGAATGAAGACTTATCCAGATGCAAGATTTTGTTTATTTCTTTAGGAGTTCGATTCGTATGGCTTATGGATAGCTTTTGGATGGATATATCACCTACGAGATTGATTATTTTTATTAAAATCGATTTAGATAAATCAAATCTTTTCGGATTGCAAGTAAATATGAAAAGAATCTATTTATGGAAACCAAGGTTCTAATTATATGGACGAACATAATTGATGGACTTTTATCATAATTTTCAAATGACTCGAGATCTCCTTGATTGATTCCGTCTAACGAGTAGATTAGAAGAACTCATTTGGAAAGTGCCAACAGTCGAGAAAGCATAAAGGAGTATTTAATGCGGACTCTCTAGTTGTTCAAAAGAGTACGTCAAAGAAAATACTGAGCTCAAAGTTGTACATAAAAGAGAAACACTTAGTGAGACTTCGTGAGAGACCAGTACAGACTCTTCACTATGAAGTCGATATCGCAAAGCTGTAAAATCTCTTTCGATTATTAGTGGAATCCAGGCTGTCAGAGTGGAAAGTGGACGTAGGCTTGATCTAAACCAAACCACTATAATTTATGTTGATAGTGCCTCAAATAGCCTCTCTTTTAAATTCAATTTAGAGAGACTTGAAAGGCATTCCTTCAAAGACTGCTTAGCCTTCTCAACTTCTTCTAAGCCAGGAATTTCAGCCGTCAAAGCACCATCATGGTGGCACGAAATTGATCCTACACGAACAACATTAGTCCCAGCTGCATTGACGAATTCCTCCGGACCAGTAAAATACGAGTCAAGCTTAGCAGTTGGTCTAGCTGGCTGAGTGTTCGCTGGAGGAATAACTGTTAAGACACAAACTTCGGCTTTAATCACCAAAGTGTCATTGAAGCTCAAAAAATGGAATGAATCTTGCAAAACCCCAGTCTCTCTCTCCCGCAGAGAAATCATGTTGCGTCTCCGCAAAATCCAGGAGGCAGGGTGATGAATTCAAGGATTTCTTCACAAGCATGACATGCAGAAGAACATTGGAGACCATAAAAAACTAGAATGTTGTATTGAACGTCAAGCAAAATATTAGCAACAGAAGAAGCAACCAGCTCCCCTGATCAGCTTAACCAACACAAGTCATACAAAAGTCGATAAACTGACAATGCACAGCATTTTTAAGACCACCAGACATAACTATCTTAAACTTAAATTGTGGATATCTCTATTTTCTGGACCAACATTTGGATCATATATAGGTACAGCCCAGCCCCAACTTCTCCATCCACTGGACCTCTTGCTTACAAAATTAACTTGCTCTGTTCCTTAATTAATAACCTCGGGATTGTTGGAAGCACATGTTAGAAGCCGACCCGCCTTTGAGAGGTTTAACTAATGAAATACATGAAACATAAAAAATATTATCCCTGTCAAATCAATATCTCTCTTTCTAGTTCTACTTACCTAGCATTTTCTTAGGAAGAAGTAACTTAAGTGCCACTTTCGACGAACCTCGTTAGAAATCTTATGTAGTAATTTTTTATTATTTTTCTCACTTATGTGGCTTGCCGGAGAGCTGATTGAGCAAATAATCACAAAAACAACGTCGTTTTGGCATGGATTTGAATTTAAATATAAAAATTAATTAACTTAAATTTTAAAAATTAAATAATAATTTTTTTAAAAAAAAAAAAAAAGCCAAGGGAGGAAGAAGGCGGCCGAGGGCCGAGCCTCGCGCCGCCGCCTCCCGCCGTCGTTGGGAAGGGCCTACAATGGTGGGAGGGGTCGACTGGGGTCACCGAGCCCTAGCTAGGGGCCGACGATGCGGCCAATCAGCGGCCCTCACCCGGATCAGGGTGGGCGGGGTCGTCGAGCCCTTAGCCGCCTTCTTCCTCCATTGGCTTTTTTTTTTAATATTTGTATTTTTAAAAATGTTTTAAATAAATTTAGTTTTAAATTTAATTTTATTAATTTTTACCACATCAGAACTAAAACGACGTCATTTTTGTATTGTCCGGCCACGTCGGTGTGCAAGATGACGCCGTTTGCACTTTTCGTCGGAAAATTGCCACATCAGTATTTTGGTCAAATTTTCTCACCGTTGGCACTTAAGTGATCCATTTTACTCCGATTTTGGCATTTAAGTGTCACTTTATTTACTTTTCCTTACTTCTGGCACTTAAGTGTCCCTACGTGCCAAGTTTTGCTACTTTAAGTGTCTAACACTTCATTTTCTTATCTGTAACTCTTCTTCTTCTTCTTCAAATCATAAGACCAATTTCTCAAAATCTATGTTAGAAAGTCCTACCCAAAATTTAAGCTAAAATTTGACTGATGTTCTTGTGAAAGGGATAACACTCGCTTTGATACTACATTAGAAAGTCCAATTCAAAAGTTAACAGGTGAAGAGACCACATGAATATAAAGAATATATAAGATCCATTGTCAAGCGACATGGAGCAATACTCCAATAATCTAGATGCACAATCAATTAGAGAGAAACCTATCATACACCTAGATTAAAAACAAGGGATTCCAAGAAAAATCAATCCAATTCAAGAACATACCCCTTCCAACAGCGTAAGCATTATCGATTTGATCGATGACACTCAAGCTGAACTGAGCGTTTCTGGACCACCCGTTCAGCAGCGTCACAGAATCAAGGACATTGCGGTACAGCGTCAAATGGTCCGTGTTGTCCCCCTTGGGGATTACCAGAATTCTCCTGCTCAAAAAGGATCAGGGACGACGCGAGAATCACTTGGCAACTCGATGAACATGTGATCATCAGGAAACAACACAAAAATAGAAACCTAAAAAAAAAAAAAAAAAAAATCAACAGTTTTTAAGTAACATCTACAACCGTATATTGTGAATGCTTCAGAGTATGGCTTTTTCTCATTCTGCCCAGTGAAGTTGCTGATTTTCCACGTGAATTCTCCCCAGTAGACATCATCTTGTGCGTCCATATTTTTTATATTTGGCTGCCGCTTCTGCACGAGCAACTTTCGGAAACAAAACAGATGTTTCTTCTTAGCCGACACTCTAATTGCGAAGAATAGGAGGAGGAGAGGGGGCGACCCTCGAAGAAAACAGAGAACTGAGTCAAACAAAACGTTAAAGAATAAATAACAATTTAATTTGCACAGAAATTGAATAGAAAACAAATCCAAAAAAAGAATCACGGGCTGATATGTTATCTCCAGGTGGATTTATTGGAGATTCTACACTCTGACACGTTGATTTTTTCCTTTTTATTTGTTACTTCATTCTCTTACAATGCAGGAATTGGAAAATAAAGAGGTAGTCCATATGAGTACTTGTGTAGAACGTTGTTAGTTTCGACTACAAGGTGATGGTATGTTGGAAGTCCAATTTTTCATGGATCTACTGGGCGGAGCTGCGTCGGGTGTGAGGTGGACCGGCGTGTGGTCTCGCGTGGGCGAACTGCAGTATTGGAAGCCTCTGTGTTTCTCTCAATTGTTGTCTCCTCTTTCTCATTTTATAGAGAGAGCGACTTTTCCTCATTTATGAGAACAAATCGCTTTCTTTTGAAAATTCAACTTCCCTGATCAGAGATTTCCAACTACTCAATCCTGGTTTTTCTTTTGAAGATCAACTAATATAATTGAATTGATAGTTGCGAATAACCACCGAAAACTTCATCAACAAAGAGTTGATTGAGGAGTTTAAATTGCTGAGCCGACCACATCTTTAAGAAGTACCTTCGATTCCATGTATAATTGTACATGGTAACGCCATGCTCGAGTCGTATGATTTACACGTGATGCAAATATGAATTATGTATTAATGATATTTTTTGTTTAGAGGTCATACCAACCTCTACTTCCCTAAATGATTGGCCAAAATTTTGGTGTCATTGCTCCATTTGCCAATTTTTTCCTCAAGGTAGTTCACTCGTGCTTTAGGTGTTTCTCTCTATCTGGATACTAATCCTCTTGATCTTAACGGTTGGAGAAACTCGAAGATTCCGGCAAATCCAAGACATGTATGGATCGAGGACAATTAATGCAGTCTCTTAGTAAGGATTTAAAACCCTACCTAAATAAAACTAGCATTCCAGAATGCTACAATTAGAATTAAATGAATATAGTCGTTACTTTGCTTGATAAAAAAAATATGATTTTTATTGATGAATCCATAGAATTTGTTCCTCGAAGGATCCACTGCCTTTGTTAATTTTGAAACTAAGTATTTCCAATTTTTAAATGCCCTTCCCCGAAACCTACTTTTTCTTTGGGGCACTTTTCTCGGGCCCTAGTGTTACGACCTGACTTTTCACAATTTCGTAAATGCATGGATGTGAAGCCGTACTACGGGGAGAAGCATGGAGGATGTGACATGAACGATACAATTTTGTCATGAGAGTGGTATTGGGAGTTTATGTGCAGAATCTATTGACGAAAGGAATATCACGTGGAAGATGATAGACGGCAGGGTTGGCCATCTATGCATGAATTAGTCAGGGGCTGATACCGCTTTCTTGATAATGTTACAATAAGGGGAAACTAGTTATTACATTAAATCAAGATGCATTCCTTTGCTTAAGATGGTGAGTTGCTCAAGTTGATGAGAGACATTGAATGACTAGTGACAACGAGGCATTTCATGATACAGGCAATAGGAGTGATCCTTCAAAAAGAAGGCTAGCCTAGTAAATCTACTCACCAGGTGTCGCACATCCCTTAGTTGAGGCCAGTTGGCTCAAACCATGACAATTGATATCAGAGTAGAATCCCTAAGTTACATGTACATATGTCATCTACTACAATGTGTCGAGTGTGATTAGTAGAGACAGTGCGTTCCTAGTGGCCGAGCATAGGCCATTCGCATAAAGCCTAGGGACAGGCTAGTGTGGTACACAAGGAAATGACAGCAAGTGTCAAGTGATGCATTCTGTTTGACGAGCATTGGTCATTCATGTAAAACATAGAGAGAAGCAGTTATCATTAAAGTGATAGAATACGTCATAAGGAGGGCGCTGTTGAAATCAAGTGCAGAGAATGTCACAATCCACAATCCGACTATTCCCCGTTTCATGAAAAAGTACGGAAGTAAACTTTGTAATATAAGGAGAAGCATGAGGAATTAGATATGGACGCATGAGGAATTAGATATGGACAACACAACTTGATCATGGGGGTGGTTTGAAAACTTTGTACTGAAAACTTTGTAATATAAGGAGAAGCATGAGGAATTAGATATGGACGCATGAGGAATTAGATATGGACGACACAACTTGATCATGGGGGTGGTGTTGAAAACTTTGTACTGAAAATCTACTGATGAAAGGAATATCATGCAAAAAAATGTCCAAAGGCGAGGCCAGCCACCCATGCAAAAACTAGTCAAGAGTTAAATGCCACTTTTAATGATGGTCATGTCAGGTCGAAAACAATTATAACTTTGAATTGAGATGCATGCTCTGTTCGAAAGACAAGATGCCCGAATAAAAAGAGAAACGTGATACGATTGATCAAAATGAAGCATTCCATAATACAAGCCTTAGAAGCAAAGGCTGGCTTGAAGGATCAACTGACCAGGTGCCGCACGGTCTCGTGATCGATACCAATCAGCCTAGACCAGGAGACTAAGCTTCGGAGGGGACGCGCTTCATGTCCCTCCACTTATTTGAATCATCTAGAATAAGATTTCACATGATTCACTTACTTGGAAATGTTACCTTCATGACGTCCTTGTATATTAGTTGTTGTTGTTGTTTTTTTTTTTTTTTTTTTTTTTTTATAAAAGAATAAACAATCTCTCTCTCCCCCCTCCCTTCCTCTATTTGAACATCACATTCCATTCTTCAAAAAAAAAAAAAAATCCATTCAATGGTAAGTAAGAATTTTCTATTTTTGAATTTCATCTTTGCATTCAAATATTTCACAAATAAATATTAGAAAATTTATATCTGATTTTAAATATAGATTATTTATTGTTTATGGGGTCTTATTTCACACTTTCAATCCTCATAATATCAAAGAGTTAGATCTCATAAGAGAGCTTAAGCCCTGTTTGGTAACCATCCTAATAGGCCCAAATTCTGATTCTTTGTTCCCAGAATCAGTTTGGGCCTAGAATCGCGTTTGATAACAATTTTATTCCCAGGAACAGATTGAGAATAGAATTAAGAACAAAAAAAAAGTTGATTCTTGTTCCGGGAACGAATTTGAGAATTAAAATCAAGAACTCTTCTTCTTCCCTTCGGCCATCTCGCGACCGCCGTCCACCACTGCTCGCCACCGTCCACTGTTCGCTGTCCGCCACCGCCGGTCGCCGGCCCGACGAGCTCGCCGGGGTTGGGCAAGCCTCGCGACGCCCAGCGCCACCGGTGGCCGGGCAAGGCTCACCCAGCCTCGGCGAGGCTTGCCCAGCCCGCTGGTGGCTTGGCAGCCTCACTCGGCCTCGGCGAGGCCGGCCTGGCCATCGGCGAGGCTCAACCTCGCTAGATTTGGCGAGGCGAGCCTTGGTGGGGCTAGTCGAGCCTCGCCTAGCTACCGGTGAGGCTTGGCGACAAGGGCCAGCCTCATCGAGGGTCGGCAACACTCCGGTGAGGTCGCCGGCCCTCGTCTGGCCGGTCGTCGAAGAAGAAGATGAGAATAAGGAAAAAAAGAAAAGAAAAAAAAAGTAAAAAAGTAAAAATTTATTTAAAAATTAAAAGAAATTGATTTGGAACAGAATTAATGAGCACGGTACCAAATGCAATTCTATTCCAAAATCAGAAATTTTAGATAGTTACCAAACGGCTTAAAATGCTTAGAATTAGTTCCTGAGAACATAATAAAAAAGAATAATTTTTTATCAGAATTTACTCCCGGGAATAGAATCGTTACCAAATGCGCCCTTAGCCATGGCCGTTAAAGAAAATTATTACCTGTTAAGGGCTTCCAAATGATCACAAAGGTCCGATTACAAAAGTCCTCTATGAGAATTCCTTCTAACATTCTCTGCTCATTTTCTGAAACTCGTAACCCATGATCGTTCCATTTTAATTACCCAGGATCTTCATTCAAAGCATCTATTTTATTTTACAAGAAAGTTTTTATCCTCCTTGGCAAGTCCTGTGCAGTGTAATAGTTCACTTAAGATAGACTCCACATGGGAACTTTTCCCCAAATAAAACCATCAACCAGTGATCTTATCATTTAGACCTAATGTCACAAATTGTTTTTCTTTTACAATATAGGTTGTCGTCACTTATGGTGCTTGTCGAATGCCACTGTTACGATTTTACATTGGGTATAATTCGGACAAAAACTCCAAGAATGAAAGGTCCCGAAATGAAATGAGATGACCACGGATATAACGTTATGTTCTAGTTCTCTCAACCAAAATCTAAAATGTCTTTCATTTCTATTTGGCTGCGTTTCCAAAGCCCCTTGGGCCAAATTGTAAGTGTTTGGAAAGTTTTAAGGCCCAAGGCAATGCTAGGCTAATTTGGGCTTTTAGCTTTCTCAGCATGCAAAAAGCCTAAGGTTAGTAAAAATAATTTTGTCCAAAACTACCCTCACTAACTTTTTCTTTTCCGATTTTGCCCTTATTTATGACTGTTCATCTTCTTCTCCATTGAAGCCGGCTGACATTGTTTTGCATGGTTGTGAGGGGCAGGTGATGGGCTAAAGAGAGGCCAACATGGTTGAGGCAACCCAGGCGACCACTGTCAAGCGAGTGCCATTTGGGTCATGCGACCCTCACGAGGCCGTTTGAGGTTGTCCAATCCAAATGACCCTTGGGGGTTGTATGACCTTCGCAAGGGATCATGAGGTCGTATGACCCACGCAACCTTGATTGGTGCTCATTGAGGTCAAGCGACCTTCATGAGGGGTTGCGGGGTTGCACGACCTCAAGCGGCCCTTGCTAGTTGTCTCGGGGCTATTTGAGGTGATTGCAGCTGGCAAAAAATTTGGATCACTTTGGAGGCTGCTACCCTTTGCTAACTCTAACGAAGGGTCAGCTATCTTTTCTTCTTCTTTTTAATAATAAAAGTCCTTTGTATAAATAAACTTTTCAAGCATTAATTTACTAAAAATTACTTCATAATAGACTTTTAAATTACAATTTTAATAAACACAATTTGCATTTTGGAAATCTCCTTTAATTTAAAATCCTTTGCGTTTTTTCAAAAGTTTTTCCAAAAATCCAACCAAACACAGCCTTTGTTTAGGCAAAAGCATCAGTTATTTCGCTTCTTTAAATGTCAATAACCAGCCCAACACTGGAGCAACTTGTTTGTGGTTTTCCTTGTATGACGACTCCTGACCATTAGACAGTATCCTTGTTTTCTTTATTCCAAATTCAATGGCAAGGGAACAAATCCCTTATTTAGGAAAGGGTAAACTCTCCTAATACAAATCAAGACTGTAATGAAATGCATATAGGCTCTCCGCCTCTCGAGATGTGGACGCAGGAACACCCTAATCGCTAGAGCCACCCAATGCGGATATCAAGAAGGCTATACGTGAAAGAACAACTTGATCATCACATATTGACAGGACGACAATCAGGAAAGTGCATCAGAATCGTGAGAATTTCCAATCTTCAAGAGCTGAAAGCACGAAGACCACGTGATTCATATAAAGACATCAAAAACTGACTCTATAGACATACATATGTATGTATTTATTTGACCGACGTGCTCCCTAAAAGAACATGATGTAGGATCAACCTCATGAGCCACTCTAAGCAATTGTTCTGCTGAAAATTGGCCAAAATATAATCGAGTTAAAACACAGTGTTCACACTTAAAATGACCAGTTGGCTCATAGCCTATTTGAAATCTTAAAGTTCAAGAGAACTGAGCCTTCGAATTCGACCAAGCAGTGGTTGATCTAGACATTCTTTCCTCAGCTATTCTCTTTCTGCCTCTGCTACTTCCTTCTGCTCATCTTTATAGCCCCACTTCGCTTCTTCAGACTCGACCAGCAAGATCTCCCAGTCTGAGAGAAGCTTGTCCCTCCTACACTTCACTTCCTCCATCTTTCTTTTGAGCTCTTCCTCTTCCTCGGCGAGGTCATCCATTAACTGCTTATACATGATGTGAGTCTCATGGCTCTTCTTCATAACAGAGAACCATTGATCCCTTTGTAGTTTATGCAGCTCAAACTCAGCATTGTCCTGCTCAAATGTTAAGAGTTTGAAAGTGAAATCATTGAAATTGGCCTGAAATGTCTCAATTGCTACTTTTTGCTCCGATGATAATCTAGTTCTGGCTAAGCTTAAAGTTCATAGTGCCTCAGATAGCTTCTCTTTCATATTCAGTTTAAAGAGATCCGAAAGGCATTCCTTCAAAGACTGCTTAGCCTCCGCAACTTCTTCTAAGCTAGGAATTTCAGCCCTCCAGGAACCATCTTGGTGGCATAAACTTGATCCTGCACTAACACCATCAGTCCCAGCAGCATTGATGAGTTCCTCCAGACCAGTAAAATGGGAGTCAAAGTAATCAGTTGGTCTAGCTGCCTGAACGTTCATTAGAGGTGTAACTGCCAAGACGCAATCACCATTTGTTAGGTATTCTCAGGTACGATTATGAAGCTCAGTCAATGTAATGAACCTTGTGAAACCCCAAAACTCTCTCTAGCAATGAAATCATGTTGCCCCCTGCAGAATTCAGGAGACAGGGTGACGAATTCAAAAACTTATTTACAGCATCAGACCATGACTTGTGGAAGAAACATTGGAGACCATTAAGAACTAAAATTTTGTATTGTTCGTCAAATGTTAGCAACAGAAGAAGCAAATCAGAGTGAAATCAAGAACACTTCGTATTCCAACTTACCTCGGATTTTCTTCTTGGAGATGCGCCCCAACCTCTTGTTCCCGGGCTTGAATGAATTTTTCCTTAAGGAATAAAATCTTATTGATGATAATCCCTATCAATGATAGGCCGGAATGGTGGGGTTCGGAACCCTATTTCAATGGAATGCAAATTTATCCGGCTGCTTCGTTTTCTTTCTCTTTCCCCGAACAGATGACTCACTTGTTTGACACGATTAACTAATCAAAACCTGTTCAAAGTGACATGTTTTGTAGTATGCCCTTTGCTTTCTATTTATGCAATGTATATCAGTGCTTTATCGGTGAAATGTTCATACTTTATATTATACATCTAGGTAGGTTACATAGTTTTGACAGCCTTACATGCTTCAGCGTTAGGTCATTCTGGTGTGAGGGACAATTATCAAAGGGTCAAGCAATTGCTCTTTTGGCCAAGGACGAAGCGGTGGAATATGTTAAAGCTTGTAATGTATGCCAGAGGAAGGGGGATCGAACTCCTAACCCTGGACTCTTGCAACCTCTGGACATTCCTGCTCAGGCCTGGACTCATGTCACCATCGATTCAATTGAAGCCTTTGCCTAAATCTGATGGGAAGAATATTGTGTTTGTGGTGGTGGATCGACTCACGAACTATGTCCCCTTTATGGCCTTGCCTCATCCTTTCACAGCACTAGAAGTCGCCAAAGTATTCCTCAACAAGGTTTATAAGTTGGATTGGCTACCCGAAAGCATTGTATGGGAGAGAGATAAGATCTTTATTAGTTTGGTTTGGCAAGAAACCTTCAAGCTGATGGGAACGCAGTTGCATCTATCAACAGCATATAACCTCGGTCAGATGGGCAAATCGAGAAACTCATGTTATTCATTGCTTTTGTTTGGACAAATTGAAAGCATCAATTTTTTTCTTCTGTAATTACGGATAACCTCCCCAACCGTAGAGCCACCTCTTTGTGGCTCTCTCCTCATAAGAAAACAGCTAACTGTTAGACACTTACTTTGTTCTCTTCATTCCAAACTAAGTTGCAAGGGGACAAAATCCCTTACTTAGGACAGGGTAAACTCTCCCAACACAAATCCCCAATCCCCACGACAGTAATGCAATCTATTGTCTCTGCCTCATGAGATGTGGATATAAGAACACCCTCATCACTAGAGCCATCCAATGCGTAGTCATATCAAGAAGGCTATACGTGAAGGAACAGCTTGATCGTCACATATTGACAGAACAACATTCAGTAAAGCACATCACAATTATGAGAATTTCCAAGCTCCAAGAGCAAAAAGTGTGATGACCATGCTCATATGAGGAGATCAAAAACTGACTCAGTAGGCATACATATATGTCTCATATGCTGACTAAACTACATGGTATAGGACCAACCATATATGCCCCTCTATGCTATTGTTCTGTCGAAAATTGGCCAAAAAATAACCAAGATCAAACACAGTTTTCATACTTCTAAGTGAACAATAGCCTCATAGCCTATGTGAAACTTAAAGTTTTAACAGAATTGAGCCTTCAATTTTGACCAATCAATGGTTGATCTAGACATTCTTTCCTCGGCTATTCTCTTCTTTTTCTCAGCCTCTGCTACTTTCTTCTGCTCATCTTTATAGCCTGACTTCACATCTTCAGACTCGACCAGCAAGATCTCCCAGTCTGAGAGGAGCTTGTTCCTCCCAGACTTCACTTCCTCCATCTTTCTTTTGAGCTCTTCCTCTTCCTTGGCAAGGTGATCCATTAATTGCTTATACAAGATGTGAGTCTCATGGCTTTTCTTCATAGCAGAGAATTTTTGATCCCTTCGTACTTTATGCAACTCAAACTCAGCATTGTCCTGCTCAAATGTTAAGAAGTTGGAAGTGAAATCATTGAAATTGGCCTGAAATGTCTCAATTGCTATTTTTTCCTCCGATGATAATCCAGTTCTGGCTGAGCTTAAAGTTGATAGTGTCTCAGATAGCCTCTCTTTCATACTCAATCTAAAAAGATCGGAAAGGCATTCCTTCAAAGACTGCTTAGCCTTCTCAGTTTCTTCTAAGCTAGGACTTCCATCAGTCAAAGCACAATCTTGGAGGTACAAACTTGATCCTACACTAACACCATTAGTCTCAGCAGCATTGATGAGTTCCTCCAGACCAGTAAAATAGGAGTCAAACTTATCAGTAGGTCTAGCTGGCTGAATATTCACAGGAGTCACTATTAAGACGGAAACTTTGGCTTTAATCACCAAAAAGTCATTCGCCAGGTATCCCCAGTACTATTATGAAGCTTACTCAATGCAATGAACCTTGTGAAACCCCAGTCTTTCTCCCTCACGGTGAAAAAATGCTGCGTCTCTGCAGAATTGAGGAGATGATGATGAATTTGAAAACTTGTTTACAACACCAGAGCAATGATAAGTGGAAGAAACAATGGGGACCATGAACTAGAATGTAATATTGTACGTCCAGCAAAACTTGAGCAACAGAAGAAGCAACAACCTCTCCATGATCAGCTTCAGCAACCAAATTCATAAAAAGATTTATAAACTAACAATGCACAATATTTTTAGGACCACCAGATTTAACCGTCTAGACTTAATTTGTGGCTCCACTCTTTTTCTTGACCAAAATTTGGATCATACAGGCACCGTCAAGCCCCAACTCCTCCATCAACTGGACCAGTTGCTTACAAACTTAACTTGGCTAAATTCCTTAATCAGTGACCTCCGGATTTTTGTACGCGCATGTTGGAAGCTCACCCATCTTTGAGAGGCTTAAAGAATGAAATACAGAAAACGTATTCTCTCAACTCCAATATCTCTCTTTCTATCTATTCTCACGTATTCTTTTCTCATCTAAGCTCTTAATTTTCACCCTAACTTTTCTTCAAGTCATGACACCAATTTCTCAAAATCTAGATGCACAATTACTCAGAGAACCCCATCATATAATTTGGATCAAAAGCAAGAGATTCCAAGAAAAATCAGTTTAATTCAAGAACAAACCATGTCTAATAGAGTGAACACTACTGATTTGATCGATCACACACAGGCTGAACTTAGCATTTCTGGTCCACCCGTCCGGCAACATGGCAGAATCAGGGACATCGAGGTACAGCGACAAATGGTCCGTCTTATTCCCCTTAGGGTATACAACAATCATCCTGCACAAACAAAGGATCGGTGGACCTAAGTATGTCCTAAAATTGCTTCCTTAAAAATGACACGGACCGACGCAAGAATCGCTTGGCAACACGATGAACATGCGATCATCAAGAAACAACCTCAAAATAGAAAAATGAAAATGAAAATAATAGATGTTGAATTACCATTTACAGCCAAAAACTGTGAATGCTTCAGAGTAAAGCTTCGTCTCTTTCTGCTGACTGAAGTTGCTGATTGCCCACGTGAATTCTCCCTGATTAACATCATCTTGTGCGTCCATTCTTTTTGATTTTTTGTTTTTTTTTGGACTGCTGCTTCTGCACGATCAACTTTCGCAAATAACACGGATGTTCTTCTTAGCAAAGACTCCAATTACGAAGAAGGAGGAGAGAAGGATGAGGAGAGTTTCTTACATTCCAGGAGTTGGAAAAAATTATGAGGTACTCTCCACGAGCACTTGGGTCACACGATGCTGGCTCTTCGACTTCAAGGTGATGATATGATGGACGTCTCGGGCTTCTTTAGAAGTGGGAATGAGGGAAAAGCCAAGGGGGAAAAAAGGAGAGAACTTCCCCGTGAAGTTAAAGAGGAAAAGCCGGGAGGGGTCTATTCAGGTTCAGAGGAAAAAGGCATCTCATTCTCACATTTTGGTTGGCACAATGAAAGCCAACGAGTATCTCTCGGTCTCGAATAATACTTGGACGTGACAGTTTCTAACACGACGTGAATAAGCACGATACAAAAATTAAGGGAAACAAAATTAAGGGATTTGGATTGAGGTGTACTCTGCCCGTGATTGATCACTCCTCTAAATACATGTAACGCTGCCCTAATTAGGGTCAAACCACCATATACATTTTATCATTATTCTCTCTTTGATTCAAAAGATGTACATGATGTCAGAGCAGGAAAACACATCACATTTTTCAACGTCTCATCTCCAAATGCCACACTTCTTTTGCTCTTATTTGTGTCTCAAAATATATGATACAGCATCAGTTCTCTTCTCCACCATCTCTTTACTCATCATCATCTAATTCTGTTAGTCCTAATTTCACATTTTCTTCCCTCTTGTTTGCTACTACCATTCATGTTGCTGCTCAAATTATGGACGTGCACTCAACCTCTTCTTCTCTTTTTCTTCCTCATATCTCTACTCCGAATCCCAATTTCCCTTCACCTCCCCCAACATTGTGCTCACTACAATCTCTTCCTCTTCTCTGCTTCTCCAATTTCTGCTGCTGCTCACATTAAGGCCATGCGCTCCATCTCTCCTCTTGTTCTTCCCAACATCACAAGTCTTGTCTTTATCAAGCTTGATGCTGATAATTATATGGAAATCTCATTTTGAGCCTATTTTATTCTGCAGCGATGCGATGGGTTATGTGGATGGGTCTTCTCTGTGCCTGTTGATGTCACTGATCACAATGGCACTGTGGTGTTCAATCCCTCCTATTTCACTTGGGTAAAGACAGATCAATGAGTTTGTAGTTTGATTAATTCAACCCTCACCATCGAGGTTTCCATGAAGTTCATGACCTTCGAACATCTCGAGAGATTTGGCTCTCTCTTGGACAATGGTTTTATTGATCATTGTGCGGCCAAAGAAAGTGGAAAAAACTTGACTTTTCAATTACCGTCAGGAAACCCGACCGGTCCATGACTGACTATGTTCGACATTTGAAGTCAATTGGGGACTCTCTCATTGCAATTGATTGCTCCATCTTCAACAAGAACTTGAGGATTCAAGGCCTCAATGGGCTGCCATCTACATAAAATCTATTGAGGCTAATAATACAACTTAGAAAAAGGGATGAATAGGTTAATTGAAAACTTTAATAGTTTTTTCTCGTAGAAGTAAAAGAATCTATTTTGACAGCAAGAAGAACTTATTAACTATAGTAAGCAAGCAAGTGCTTCTATCATACAGCTATAGGCAATAATGAACAGATAGAAAGTAGCCCCAAGCTTACATCTACTCTCTTGGGTAATAGCCTCAACATGGGCTTTTAGTAATCTTCAAGAGAAATTACAATCAACATGTACTACTTTTATTACAAGATCGATCACACTATTATCACGACCTACCCCTCGAGGGAGGAAATAGGTTTAGGGGTATTGCCTAAAAGGCGTGCCTATGATCCATGATTAGGCATGAGCTTTCCCACGCCCATACCTCACGTGACATTGAAATGTTCATAAGAATTTTGTAATAAGGAGTCACCACTAGCCTATTAGAGTCAACTAAAAACCAAGGGAAGCATGAGAGTGTACCTCACTTTCTATGCAATCAGAGAATCTAGGGTTGAGAACTTGATTACATTAATTAACTAATTAGTACTCTTTCGGTACTTAATTTTATTCATTTTAAAAAGAAATTTTGTCAAGCAGTTTGGATTAATTTTAGACCAATCTACTAATATGTGAGATGTTCATACAGGTACACAATCATTAAAATAACAGTTAGCAGTTAAGGAAAGCGTTTAAATAAATTGCATAGGAGAGCAAATATTTAACATTAAGGAAAAGATAAATGCTAATCTTAATTGGACTAAATGGATCTGAACATTAAAAGCATGCAAACAAAAGTAATTGTCTTTGAAGATAATTTAAACCCTAAGGTAGAGCCCTAAGGGCTTACTCAATTTTTTAGCACAATTTAGAGTTAAGAAACTTCAATTTTTTAAGAAAATAGCTCGGAAAGTTTGTTCTTAAAATTTTTCAAATGAAATTCTGAATTTTCTGACATTTTTTTAATTTTTTTAATTTTCTAAAATTTCAATTTTTTTAATTATTATTATTTAAAAAAACTCGAATTTTCAATGTTTTCTGAAATTTTAATGTTCTCTGAAAGCTCTTGAATTTTCGGAAATTTTTTTGAAATTTTATTATTTTTAGAAATTTTTTAATCTTTTTTAATTTTTTAATTTTTGAAATTTTTTAATATATATTTAATATTTAATATTATATTTGGGAAAAGGGGTCCCGACCGGGTAAACTCAGCCTGGCCCGTTGACCGGACAACGACATGGACCCGACCAATTGGATTAAAAAAAGGAAACTTTTTTTTAATTAATTTTTTAATTTCTTTTATTCTCCACCATTTTGTCTTCTTCCCTATTTTGTCTTTTCCACTGTACCTTTTCTCTGCAATCCCCCTTCCCGAAGCAAACTTTTGCTTTCTTTTTCCATATTTTGTTTTACTTTTTACTTTTTCTATACTTTTCTTTTTCTTTTGTTTTTTTTTTCATTTTTTTCCTCCCCTTTGGTCTTCTTCTCCTCCGTGCTTGCCCCTGCACACCTAAAGTTGGCTTTCCCCCAAATCTAAACCACACACCAGCGCTGGCTGGAGTAACCGGCATCGACCGCCGTCGGCAACCACCACCCGTCGGCCATCCGTTCCGACCGGCGTCGACCGCCGTTGGCTACCTTCTTGGCGGCCACCAAAATTCTCTCCGGTGCGAAGGAAAACCCTTGCTGACTCGATGGTGCGCGACCATTTCACGAAAATCACACCAAAGCACAGCGAATACACAAAAAGCGAACATGGGGCAACAATTATAGAAGTAAAGACAGGTCGATCTCTGGTTTAAACATGAACTAGCTTTCAGCCTTTCTCTGTGGTATTTCATCAAACACTTATGATGCACTGGCTAACAAAAAAATCTAGGCTCATTTAAGGATACAGGTTCGGACCAAGCTCGAATATAGACATACAAGGAGCATTCTGGATCAACTCAGAGACGCATCATACGCATTTGACATGAGTATGAACAACAACATCAGACCTTGGCCATAACCCACTAAAGAGACTCGAAGTTCACTCGAGTATTTCAACGAATAGCCGGCATGCACTAGTGAAATGGGGGACCTCAGACCTGCTAGAGACCCTAGCACGAACTTAGCTCCTAACAACGCGTACTAGAACACACAGAAACTCTCATGGAGGACCAATGGGACCGAAACTCGTGCGAACGGGTCGGCCACGAGCTCCGGTCTGAAGCTCCCAAAAACGGAACACACATGCTCAAGGGAGACCCACTGGTTCGGGGAGGAGGCCTGCAAAAGATGGCAGCTAATGAACGGACTTCCGGTGACCGCCGACGGCAGATCACTCTCTCGGGCTCACGCTCTCCTTGCTCTCTCTCTCTTTCTGACTCTCACCGAAGAGCTCCTTTTTTTTAGGGCATCGGCCAGTGCGCATGGCTTCTGCCATCACTAGCTCACTGGTCAATCTGGCCCCGACCCGAGGATCGTGCTGCCCTCTGCCGCTCGCCATCCGGTCCCTCTCTCTGACCTGTACTCTTCTCTTTTTCCAGAGCGTGACCGGCATGAGGAGGAAGAAGACCAGCACACGGGCTGGGCTTAGAGAAAAGTAAATGAAGCTGGGCTTGGCCGCGAAAAGACATACAGAGGAGAGGAGAAAGAGAAGGACCGGACCGAGCCCGGTCCGCTCTTTTTTATTATTATTTAATATTCGATTTTTTTAAATAATAATTTTTTGTTTACATTTTTAGATTTAATAATTAGTGATAGTTATGTAAATGCTCCTAATGTCTACGCATAATGGATTTTAATGAAAACATACACGATGCATTTTAATGAAAGTTATTTACTTTACTCTTTACTTCTTCTTTTTTTTAGCAACTAATTCCTAATTTTGTATGCAATTGAGTCATAAATAAAATAGTAAAATTTATGTGTCAACAACTATTAGGACACAAGAACTACCATCACTCTTATACACTTCCTCTTATCACTATAATGAGAGTAATAAACAAACAGTAGAGCAGTTCTATCAAAATAGAGAGATGATAACAACAAAACAATCTTTCTCAATTTTTCTGTCCAACTGTTTTTAGCTTCTTTGATCATCTTTATATAGACATCTTCAATTTAACCGTTGGAGTTGCTTTTGAGGAGTTGAAAGCTCTTTGGAGTTCATTGGACTTGTCGATGAGGTCTAGATCGCCCACACAATCCTTCCGATAAACAATAGCACGGTTTCCGAAAATGAAGTCCGCTAACCGCTATTACGTCAATGTATCTTGGACTGTTTGACCAAAACTGTTAATTGGTTCTTTGACTAATTTCCGGTTCTCTTGCTACGAATTCTCAGCCTGTTAACGGCTATATCCTACCTATCCAATGGTCATACGCAAATGCACTCGTTTACTAACACCTTTCAAGACGATATGAGCACAATGCAATGCTCCTTATCACCTGATGATAGCATGTGCTCCTTACCACCAGTCTGTTGGTGCTACGCATGGTCAAACCATATGAAATGACTTGCTTTTTAGTTAAATATAGTAATAGGAATATTTATTCCATATATTTTGATATTACTAATCAAATTTTGAGATTGACAATGATCCTTCTTTCTTGAGTGAACGACAAAGTTCTTTTTAAGTTATCGGACTTATGCTTATCTGAAGAATAGATCTAAAAAGGGATAAGTGTTCCAGAAGTCCTACAACTTGTCACGAAAGTGCATTTCAGTCCTAAAACTTGCAAAAAGTGCATTTCAGTCCTACAACTTGTCAAAATGTTTCAAACGAGTCCTAAAATCAACGCCGCCTAATTTCTTAACGGAAAAAGTTGACGTGGCCCCAGCGTGGCTTTTTTAATCGTTTCTCTCTCCTCCGTTGCGAATAGTTAAAAAAAAAAAAAAAGCCACGCATGCTGAACGACATCGTCTCCTCCTTTCTTCTTCACCACGACGCCGTCTCCTCCTTTCTCCTTCCCCACGACGCCGTCTCCTCCTCCCCCCTCTGTCTCTACTTCTTCTTTCTCTATTCTGAGTGTCCCCTAAGCCCCAAATCGAATTCGTCCAAACCCTAAGCCCCAAATCGATCTCGTCCGAACCCTAAACCCCAAATCAAATTCGTCCGAACCCTAAGGCCCAAATCGATCTCGTCCGAACCCTAAACCCCAAATCGAATTCGTTCGAACCCTAAGCCCCAAATCGATCTCATCCGAACCCTAAACCCCAAATCGATTTCGTCCTAACCCTAAGCCCCAAATCAAATTTGACAATCTGCAGTTATCTTGCGATTTGGGTCCTCATCGACCTCGAGTTCGACGCTCGACGTGAGTTCGTGTTCTATCCTTCCTTTGACGATTGCGTGTTCGTGTGAAGATCTCGCTTGGGGGAGTCTCGACATCTCAGCGGCGAAGCGATTGGCGTCGGGGACGACGACAGGGTCAACGACGGCGATGGCGACTCCTCCTCACGCAGGTATCGCTCTCTGCATTATAGCATTTTGTTGTTTTCCATTCTCCAATACTAGTGACAAATTAGAACATTGATGCAGAAGTAAGTTATGGTTGTTTATTCATTCAGTGCATTTTAAAGAGATGTTTTTTGGAGATTGAAAACATCTCCTAAATCTCTCAAGTAAACACATTGCATTATGCAGAAGTTATTAATATGAAGACGTTATGAAGGAATCATAATATAGCTAATATACTTCTATTAGGTTCCTATAATACGAAGCCCAGACGAATGAGGATAGCAACATCTGCATCAAGTAGCGTAACTCCTAATGAGGTCAACTCGGAGCCAACATGTTATTGTGGCCTTCAATCGCCAATTCTTATGGCAAAGACAAAGAAAAACGCAGGAAGAAGGTTCCATGGATGTGCTAAGTTTGATAGTCCAAGTTGCTGCAATTTCTTCATGTGGGTGGATCCAAAGATACCAAATCATGTGAGGGACATGATAGTTGACCTCCTTGAAAGAAATCAAACATTGTCTCGAATCAAGCCAATCGAGGGGTGACGGAGTCGAGGTGAGCTCATTGCTAGCTGAAATAAAGACTCAAAAGGCGAAAAATAGACGTTTAAAGGTGGAGCTTGCATAAGTAAAGAAAGGAAAGATGCTATATCAATCAGCATTCATTCTATGCATGTGTTATATCGCTATATTGGTTATGTATAATGTGAAAGTTGGTGGGAAATTTCTAAGTCTTCCATAGTACCTTCTATCTGAGTTTGTAAATTTGAACACTAGTTGTGGATAATTGAGATGTGAATGAAATCTGATGTGAGTTTGTAGTTTGCAAGACCGGTTGCTTGCCATGCGAGAAATTACTATCGCATTGCAAAATGTTGCTTGATTTGTGTGCTTGTCAATAGCACTACATGAGCTATTGCCACCACAATAAATTTGGAACTTCAAAAAATGGTGACAACTCCCTTATTATGCAATCGAGATTGTTAATTGGTGATTTTTTCATGATTTTAATAACGAGCTTGCCTCAAATGGAATGTGTAAAAATCAAGTGAAATCAAAGCGATCGCCTACAATACCTAAGTTACCTAATCAAATCTTCCATGAATCATCCAATGCAGGCCACGAGACCACGTAGAGCAAAACCCCATCATATAAAATGAAAAATTAGCAATAAGAGGTGGTGGTATCGGTTACCATTAATGCCCCGAGGAACTCGAGAAAAAATGTATGGGAAAGAAGATGACAAAAGTATTGGAAGAATGAAAATTCTGCATGGCCAATTTCAGTAATTACCTATTAACAATCCCGAAGAGTAATCACTTTCGTGCATTATCCAAACCAAAACCAAGCATCCCACATAACTTGTTGAAACACGATTCATTGACAAAGCAACAGGCTTACATTTTCAGTGCACAAAAGGTTCTGTTCAACAAAATATGCACTTTCAGTGCAGAAAAGGTTCTATGCACAAACGCTACACGTCTCATACAAAAAACCAGCTAATAATTGATATACATTCACCTAACAACACCAATTTCAGCAGACATATCAATCCAATATGATGGTCTTCGGTGGTCCAAAAGAGGTTGAGCCTTCACTTGATTCAGAATTTTGGCGCTTTTCCTTATATATGGTCTCACAGCGATAGGCTTTGGAGGAGTTGTTGTAGCCTCGAGATGACTGAGCCCGACGTTGTAATAGTGGCTTTGGCTTCATCGCAACATGCTTTCGAGGAGGTAATGTTGCGCGAGATGATTGAGATTGGGAACTTGCCTTGGGTTGTGATGGTGCCTTTCGCTTTAAACCAAGATGCTTCTGAGCTATTGTAGCCTTAGATGACTGAGCTTCGGAATTGGCCTAAGGTTGCGATAGTAGCTTTGGCTTCAGCGCAACATACTTTGGAGGAGGTAATGTTACACGAGATGATTGGGGTTGGGAACTTACCTGGGGTTGTGATGGTGCCTTTCGCTTTAAACCAAGATGCTTCTTCGAGCTATTGTAGCTTGAGATGCGAGCTTGAGAACTGGCCCGAGGTTGTGATAGTGTCGTTGGTTTCATTGCAACGTGCTTTGGAGGAGCTACTGTTGCATGATATGACTGACGTTGTGAAGTGGCCTTGGGTTGTAATAGTGGCTTCGGCGTCATCGCATTTTGTTTTCGAGGAGCTGCTGATATATGATATGGCGAGGTTGTGCACCGACTTGGAAATGCACCTTTGCTGTTGACGTAGCTCTTGTGACTACCCCTTTGTCCGGTAGGTTAACGATTCTTGCACCAATTGTATTAGGCTACATAAGAATGAGTATCTTTTTAGCTTAAGGAGATAAGTAATTGCTATTATAAAAATTTAAAAATATTACTCACCTTGCGAATATGAAGGTTTGTCATAGGGTTTGCATCAACACCCAACCCTATCATTTTCATCCTCTTGCCTTGTGATTCTCTTTGTATCATGCAATTTTCAATGGTAGGTCTTTTAAACTGAAATAATAGAAAATTCATTCAACATCAGAACATAGTCACAATACATGTATACTTGGGGATTGAGGTATTACTCACCGGAATTTTTTCACGTCTATGCTTAGCCATTATATTGGCCGCTGCACTACCTTCCCCTTGATCCGAACGAACTTCACCAAAAGCATTGGCCTCACCACTACATCCTCTAACATCAGCACTAGCATGAGTAGAAGCAGTGGCACTACATTCTCTTACATTTGCACGAGCACTACATTCTCTTACATCTGCACTAGCTGAGCGAAGCATTAACATGCCCACTATTGTCTCCTTTTGAATTGGCATTTGCGAAGCATTGGCATGGCTTTCGGATCCTCCTTCAGCTACGCTTGTCGTTGCTTTAGCTTTAGCCTGAATATATATTCAAAGTTACTAAATTGGAATCTTCATATAAAAACTTACAATAATGGTTAGATGACAACTTACTTGTCTTTTCCGAGCCTTGGACCAGTGGAATTAGCCTGAGATTGAGCATAAGCTTCAGCTGTACTTGCATTGGCATGAGCACTGGATGTACATACATTGACCTGAGCATTGGATGTACGTACATTTTGCGAAGCATTGGATGTACGTACATTGGCCCCAAAGCATTGGCCCGAGAAGCACATATTAAGTATTGATTAACAACATGTTAAAGTGACATGCCCAAGCATTAAGATGATCGTTAGTTGAGGAAATACCTTTTTAAAGGACATCCCTTGCAATTATGTCCAATTTGTTTGCAAGCGAGAACAAGTCATTTGCTTACCCTATTTAGTCATTCTATCACCTCTTACAAGCTCAATCGGTTGCTTTCTTCTACTCCTTTTTGGCCTACCAGGCATGTTCTTCATTGGTGGGGGTTGAGGAGCTTCTTTACTGGTTTTATTCCAAAATTTCTGTCCTCTCACCGTAGGCATCATGAATTGATAAGCACTTAGATACTTTTCCTTGTTGAAGCACTCGGCTAGATAGTCGGTCGGATCATTTCTCTTATGGTGTGTTGCACAAATGGCATGGCAACATGGAATTCCACTAAGTTCCCAAGCTCTACAAGAACAAGTTTCTAAATTCAAATCAACAACATATTTGTCACCACCTTCGTAATCTCATATCCTTCATTTCCATTCCATATCAAATGGCAATACCTACTAGCAGATGTATTCTCATGTAACTTACGCATAATCCTTGGATCGTAATTTCTAGTCCACCTAGCACATCCATCCCTCACGAGTATGCATTCTATTCATAACCATGATTCTAATATCCTCCAAGATACTCACAATGGCCTTGCACCTAGCTTCCACACACGCCATTGAACGCTTCACTCATTATTATCAACGACATCACATTTAATATCGGTGTCAAAGAAGGCTTTGCACCAATGTTTTGGCTCAATACGGAATAAGTCATCATGACCTTCCCGAGTCGGTTCCTTCAACCTCTGTCTATGCATCTCGAAATCGACATATTATTGCTCTTGACACATCTCCAAAATTGCCTCAAGAATCTGTTTTCCTTTGTATTTTTTACCCCAGTTGGAATAAATGTGCCTTGCACACATCCTATGCTCTGCATTTGGCAACAGTTCAGCTACAGATTGGACAAGACCCTGACAATTACCGAAAAAAAGAAAATATATATGAAAACAGAAAGAAAAACATTGTAATGTCACAATCAATTTACAAATGAAAACAGAAAAAAAAAAAAAAAGCATACCTTTTGTTGATCACTTATCAACGCCCATCCATCACCATTACACATATCGAGGTCGACTTCAACAATTCGATAAACCAAGTCCATGTGTCCTTATTCTCGATTCTTACCACTTTGCCCATGCCACTTTGGATACATTTGATTGTTGCCATCCCTTCCGACGGCACATAACAACTCACCCTTGATCAAACCCCTCAAAAAACATCCATCTAATCCAATGATCTTCCTACATCCAGCCAAAAACCTTTCTTGCAAGCATCAAAGCAAATGTAAACCCTATCAAATACTGGTAGAGAATTTGGCCATGGCCTTTCAACTTTCAATTTAAAATTGCTTGATGGGCTTGCAGTGTAAAGCTCTCCCAAGTAGTCGTGCATCTGTGCATATTCCTTCTTGTAATTGCCTTGCAATTCCTTTAATACTTTCAGCTTTGTTCTCCTACACTGACTGGAAGTGACATTTACTCCAAGTTGTTCTCTAACTAATTTCTTTAACTCAGGTGCTTTGATTTTAGGCATTGCAGAAATGAGAATCATGAAGTGCTTAGCTAAATAAGTGCTAGACACTCTCTTATTCTCGAAAGTGATACTGCATATATGCTGATTTACATACCTTCTCAAATGAAATGACCCAGTTTTTCTATCAAGAGCACCATAGATCATCCGATTACAATTGTTTTGGCCACACTGGCTCTTACAACACTTTTTGTGTTCTTAGTGTATTTGATTGCTCTTTGCTCAGCCACAGAATACTTCAAAATTGCATTCTTGAACTCAATTGCATCATCAAATGTCATGCCAACAATAAATTCTGGATTTGTACCACTTTGATCATATGATGGGAACCTACTTCTCCTCCTTGAAATAACATCAACCTCTTCACCACCCTCATCATTTAAAATTGATTGAAGACTGTCTTCCTCATCTGAATCAGCATACTCTGTTTCGTACCCAGAATCATCTAACGATTGAGTCTCATCCATAGTCGGTGATTGGGAAGTACTAGTTGCCTCACTATAATTTAAAATTTGGAGCCTATGTCTTGCTGAAAATTCAATTAATTTTTTCCTTGCTTCAACCAGTTCAAAGTCATCATCATCACTCGCCTCTTCCATATCCACCAAATTATGTGCATCATCATCCTCTTCCTCATCTAGATCCCTATTGGCAACTCCAGCCCGATTCCCGTCATCATCAGTATTTCTAATCACATTAGACATACCTCCAGTTTCCATCTCAACACCCCCCATCTCAGCTCCTGCCTTTTCATTATCAACATGATCAACATATAGTGTAATATTTTCAGAGCATAGATGATGATAAAATAGATCCATCACATCAGCGTTATCCCATAAATACCTAAGAGTTACTCCGTCTACAAGAGTCTTACTTCCAGGAACTCTGTAAAAGAGTTTCTCTACTCTACACACACCCAAAGCCTCAATAGCTTCAATTATACTAGACAGTGAAGGCTTACTTAAACTTATTTCAGCAACATCAGCCCTTCCACCTATGTATTCCAATGGTGGGCCACCTTTAAAGTTACCTCTATAACGAACAGTGACATAAACTTTGTTCTCGGCCATTGGACCTATAAGGGAACGGAAACAAAAAGCAGAGCACTTTCAATAATCAAATTATTGAAGCAATGTTCAAGTTCTAAATTGAAGATATTTTTATAAAAGACTAACAATCAATATAGAAACAGCAAATTAGCATAATCCGTTTTACAACCACAATGCAACTACATGATCAATAGTGAGAGCAATGTTCTAATTTGCTGCAATGTTATAATTTATCGCAAGAATTGAAAAATGCAAAACAACCATAACGCAGATAGTAAAACGCCGCTATAATGTAGAGAGTAAAACACCTTTGCAAAACAAAACAAAAAAATGGTAATATTACTATGACATACCCAAATACTGTAATGTAGAGGGTGATACCTGCATGAGGAGTCACCATCGCCGTCCCTAATGCCGCTCGCTCCGCCGTTGAGACACCGAGATGCCCACAACACATATCTTTGCACGAACCCGCAATCATCAAAGAAGAGAACATAAAGTTGATGTGTGTCAAACTCGAGCTCTCTGAACTCCAAATAATGAAGAACTGAGGATGCTAACTGACATCGTTTTACATAATGTAGAGATTAAAGCACTTTTGCAAAACAAAAAAACTCGTAGCATTACCATGAGATACCCAAATGTTATAATGCAGAGAGCGATACCTGCGTGAGGAGGAGTCGCCATCATCTTCGCTGACCCTGTCGTCGTCCCCGACGCCAATCGCTTCACCGCTGAGATTTCCAAACTCCCGCAAAGAGGTCTTCACATGAACTCGCAATCGTCAAAGGAAGGAAAGAACACGAACTCACGACGAGCGTCAAACTCGAGGTTGATGAGGACCCAAATCGCAAGAGAATCGCAAATCATCAAATTTGGGGCTTAGGGTTTGGACGAATTCGATTTAGGACTTACGGTACGGATGAATTCGATTTGGGGCTTAGGGTTCGGACGAGTTCGATTTGGGGCTTAGGGTTCGGACGAGTTCAATTTGGGGCTTAGGGGATACTCGGAAAGCGAAAGAATACGTAGAGATGGAGAGGGAAGGGAGAACACGACAGTGAAGAAGACATACAGACGGAGGGGGAGACGATGTCGTGATGAAGGAGAAAGGAGGAGACGACGTCGTGGTGAAGGAGAAAGGAGGAGACGGCGTCGTGGGGAAGGAGAAAGGAGGAGACGGCGTCGTGGTGAAGAAGAAAGGAGGAGACGACGTCGTTCGCATGCGTGGCTCTTTTTTTTTTTTTTAAACTATTCGCAACGGAGGAGAGAGAAACGATTAAAAAAAAGCCACGCGGGGCCACGTCAGCTTTTTCCGTTAAGAAATTAGACGGCGTCGATGTTAGGACTCGTTTGAAACATTTTGACAAGTTGTAGGACTGAAATGCACTTTTTGCAAGTTTTAGGACTGAAATGCACTTTCATGACAAGTTGTAGGACTTCTGGAACACTTATCCCATCTAAAAATGATGATCCCCCTTTGATCGTTCCATGTATGATACTAAATACAGTTGGAATAATCACATTACTAGTTGCATTAACTCTTATCTTGGTTCTCAAATCTATATTGAGAGTTCCATTTTAAGTAGTAGTGACAATTCCAGTGACAGTTACATTTATAGTTACATTTATGGTGAATGTAGAAATAGTAATGAAAGGGGGAGCTCCAGTATAAAGAACTAGCAGGAATGGTATTGATTTCACTCTAAGAGAAAATTCTACTGATTTCGATTTGACTAAAAAATATAGGCATTTGTGGGTTCAACGTGAAAATTGTTATGGATTAAATTAAAAGGAACTTTTGAAGTCCAGAATGAATATTTGTGACCAATGATTCTTTGATAGAAATAAATCAGAAAAAAAAGGGCCGTGTTGCTGCCATTTTGAAACGATTAAAAATCACCGAAGTATGTCCTAAACCCAATGATTCAAGGCAAAGATAAAATAACAAGGAAATATCTTTTTTTTTTATTTGTCTCGACAACTAGATCAAGAATAAGGAGTCCAAATTATTCTAAATGAGACAAAGAACAAGGGGCTAGAGACCACTCAAAAATACATAAGGGTTTTCTTTTGAGCTATTTCATATTTTCGAGTTACTCAACTTGAGTTTCAAGAATACAAATGATTTTTTTTTATAAAGAAAAAGAAGAATAAAAAAGTATTAAATAATCTTCACAAAAAAAGTCTCAAATAATATTAGTCTAATTTATTTGATTTAATGCTTTTATAGATCTATTTGACATTCGAATTGTATACATAGACATATCTTCTAATTTCTCGAGTCGTACGAAGAGAAAGCTTCATATACGTTTCTAGAGGGGGGTTCTAGTTTATCTACATCTATCCCAATGAGCCGTTTATCGAATTGTTGCAATTGATGTTCGATCCTGAAGAGAAGGAAGAGATCTTCGGAAAGTGGGTTTTTATGATCCAATAAAAAATCAAACGTATTTAAATATTCCTGCTATTCTACTTTTTCTTGAAAAAGGTGCTCAACCTACAGGAATTGTCTTAATTAAAGGAAAGTTAATTAATGAAATACAAAAGAAGAGGGTGTGGGTGAAGTAGCGAGGGACAATCCGCCCATATAGCTAGTGGGGAGGATGCGCCCTCTATATAACCTTTGTGAAGTAGAATAAGTTCTTGGGAAGATCAAAGAAAGAACAACTTCTTCCTCCGTAAGGAATTCTTCCAAAAATTCCAAACCTAAAATGTTGAATCTCGTCTCAATCATCATTTGTCAGGACTATTCGATGTAAGCTCTTTGGCTTGGACAGGGCATTTAGTACATGTCGCTATTCCTAGATTCAGGGGGGAATACGTTCGATGGAATAATTCTTTAGATGTATTACCGCATCCCGAAGGGTTAGGACCACTTTTTACAGGTCCAAGGAATCTTGATGCCCAAAACCCCGATTCAAATAGTCATTTATTTAGTACCTCCCAGGGATCAAGAATTGCCATTCTAACCCTTCTAGGGGGATTCCATCCACAAACACCTGCTTTCTGAGGGGGAACTCCAGGTTGAGCAGTTACTCGATATGCTGCCAAGATATCAGTATCTTTGGTTTCATAGTCAGGAGTATAATAAGTCAGTTTATAATCTTTAACACTAGCTTTGAATCCAACACTTGTTTTAGTCTCTATTTGTGGTGACATAAGTCCCTCCCTACAAATAATTCTCTTGACTATGTTAGCTTCCAAAGACTTTACATTGATGACAAATTGACCATGGTGCTTTCAAGTCCTTTTAAAATCTTCATGTATTTGACTTGTTCTCCTCTTGTTAAGATCCCCATTCTTGTAATCTGTCTCCACTGAGCTCACGAAAACCATCAATATTATCATAGTTCTTATAAAATTATCACCTCGTCATAAGGACAAAAATATACACATATCACATAAAAATATTAAACCAATGATAGTTTTGGAATCATCAAAATTCTTTAGGGATATTTTCCTAACAAATTTTCCCTTTTTTATGATGACAAAACTACCTTATAGATGTGGAAATAAATAGTTCGAAATTGATATTGCCAGTAAATGTTAGATTTGTTTAATAGGTTTGAATAATTTCAATAATTTTTGCACAAGTAGTTGACAGCGTCTCCAAGTACTGATACTATCAATGAATGACTTTAGACCTTTTTTGGTTATTTATACTTCCTTAAGTCACTCTAGTAAAAACCAATTAAAGGAAGTTAGATTTAATTTCTTTTTCTCTATTTATGCATTCCATTGTTCTTGGAAAACCTTTTTTTCTCTTTGAATGTATGTTTCTGAAAATCATTTTGTTAATTCCTCAATCATTTCTGATACGAAATCTTCTTTTTGGCTTTTGTGGCATAATTTAAAAGAAAATGTCAATTTGTTAATGTAAAAATCTGAAAACGTTGGCATGCTTGGCCTTGGGGTATTTTACCTCTGTTAAAGTGCATAGTCTTGTGCATTCTTTTTCTAGCAATATACGATCTTATCCTATGCAAGGATGTATTACTTGATCTTCTGTTTATTAATTTTATCACGAACTATTCTCTCATTATCTATATCTAGGATAGATAAGCATGATGACGTGGAAGATATCCTTGTTTTATTAATTCCAAACTCAATTGCAGGAGGACAAATCCCTCACTTAGGACAGGGTAAACTAGCCTAATACAAATCCCCAAGGCTGTAATGAAATCCATGGGAGAATTACATTAGAAGTACAAAAAATTATGTACGGCACTCACTTTACCGTCAAAAAGTTTTTTGGGATCATTTAAGTGTCATTTTTTTTTAAACGATCACTTAGGTGCCAACTTCAATCTTGATCCTCAAAAATCTGACATGGCCATATTTTATTAATTTCTCAGCCCTACATGGGTCACCGGCATGCCCAATCAAAATATAACCCCTAAATGACATCTCTAAAAGTTGTAAAATGTTGATTGTTTGAGTGCCAAATTTTGTTTAAAGTGATCACTTCAGTGTTAGATGTTATCAAAAATTGATCACTTCAGTACCAAGCACGCCATGTGGACTAGATTTTTTAAATAATATGCCAAGACATATAAAATTTAATTATGAAAGCCATGTATTATGTTTTATTGGAATTTCGCCGTTGGCACTCAAATATCATTTTTTGTTCGATTTGACACTTAAGTAATCCAGTAAAAACTTTTGACACTAAAGTTAGTGCCATTAATAACTTTTGACACTTTTAGGACTGTTTGGTTCAGCATTTGGAATGCTCTTTGGGGTTCTAAAGGGATTTGGCCAAATGATGTGGTGTTTGGTTCAATTTTTTAAGGACTTTGGGAAGATGCAATTGCATCTTCAAGGGGCTTCAAAGGGCATTGGGGGAATGGAGGGGTAAAGATCCATTGGGAAGTTGCATTTTCGAAATGCAACTTCCGGTCTTGTTCATCACTATTCATCTCTCCGGTGGAAAAGCGATCGGAGGCGACGACCACCGGCCAGGGGTCGCGTGCACCGGCGACACGCCGGCAACCACCGCCCGAGGGTTGCTCGACCCCAGCGATCGTTGCTGGACCTCGGGCGACACCTAGGTCATGCGACCCAAGCGCCCGATGACCTAGGTCACCCGACCCCGGCGGCCGTCAGGGGGCCAGATCCGGCCGCCGGATCCGGCAATCCGACCGCCGAGATCCGGCGGTCCGGTTGCTGGACTTAAAAAAAAAAAAAATACAAATATTTATTTTGTTTATTTAATTTAATAAAAGACTTTTACAAATGCAAATTTTATCAAACGGTATTTTGGCCAAAGTTGTTTCCGAAATGCAAATTTTATCAAATAGTATTTGCATTTGAGAAAAACCCCATTCGCCCAAAGGTATTTGCATTTTTGCAAATGCATTTCTCAAAAGCCGAACCAAATGGGCCCTTAGTACTCTTATGCCTAAAATCCATAGGCTCTACCTTATGAGATGTGGATAGAGCATGTGACATCCCGATTTTATAATTCTAGTTTCAATTGAATAAGTCAGGCATTTTATCTTCGCGTCTATAGCTCTCTTCTCTGAGTTGGCCACTCACGAGATAACTCGTTTATCAGGTGAAGCCGTTAAGGAATCTAAACGTAATAGACTTGAAAATTCCACCAAGAATCGACTGCTCGACCGTACTAATCTGCAATGGTCATTTCGGCACAGATCGATTAGAGACCAAAGATAGGTCGACTCGACAAAGGCATGTGATTAAGTGTGGGTGATTCCACCTGATTGCACAAATCTTGTCGATCAGCACTAAACTGATTTCTCTGTCATTTTGGTACTCTGTGTCCATATTTGAAACCTTGAGATTTCTACAACAACCAAGAGTCATCAATGTGTCAAAAATGCACTTTGTGGCTCGAAAACAATCGACCACAGGTCAATTGCACGAAAAGTTCCTAAAAGCTACCCAGTAGATTAGGACGTGCTAAAATCGCGCCAGATTGAAATTAACCGAGAAATTGAACTTGATTACAGAAATTGAAAGTTCTGCCATGTCACAATTCATTTTAGGAACGTCGACTCATCCTCAGAAGATTTTTCTACAAACCGAGATTTTTGGCAGAAAAGCAAAGTGAGGCCGTTTTTGTTCGAGATAGTCAGAGGACCTCTTTTGATCACATCTTTGGCCGTCAAGTTCGATTAATTAATGGGGAAAAGTCATGAGATGGACGAGGACACCTTGATGGATTTAATTGGGTTTCAATTGGATTTGTTTGGTTGAGAATTGAGTGAAATTGATTGAGATTGAAGTGGGAAATGTAACAAATTCGTATGCCCCATGGACCCAACATTTTGGACTACCTAAAAGCTTCTAGAAGGGGCATATTGGTCTAGAAAATGAAGGGTGGAAGACAGCACATGGTGGGCCATGTTTGAGGGATTAAAGAAAGAGACAAAAGAAAGAAGTGGTCCCCTCCTCCTTCTCTCTCCTCCTCTCTCTCTCTCTTCCGTTGCAGCTTCTCTCCTCCCTCTTCTTACTGTTCGATGCCTAGAAACTGCAGAGGAGAAGCCGCATGTCACCTGGAGCAGTTGCACGCCGCCATCGTCGCCATTCGGCCCCGCTCAAGGTCGTCGCTGCTCACCGTTGCTTCGCACGCCTCCGTTTCCCTCTCCCTCTCCCGTCACTGCCTCTCTCCTCCATCTCTTCTTGTTGTATGAAGACCGGCCAGCAGCTCCCTCATCATCGTAGCAAGCAGCCGAAACAGCAGCCAGCAGTGCCGCTCGTCGCCGCTCAACACCACTGCACGTTGTCACCTCGCCGCTGCTCTGCTCGTCTTTGCCTCCATCTCACCGGCTCCTCTGTTCCAGTAGCCATTTCAAATCTGGTGAAGCTCAGCTGGAATCGTCCAGCCCACCTCTGACCACCGTGAGACCCCGCCGTTGGCCGTACGGCTTCGCCAGCTCCTCCGCCCATTTTTGACCCAAACCAACACTAGATCCGCCCCTTCTCGGCCCCAAACAGCAGTTGGTTTTGTGGGTATTTTAGCTTGATTTTGGCCTGTTTTGGCCGGCTTCCCGACCCCGGAAGCTAGGCCCACTTTGGAGACTATCGACCCCCGAGTTGACCCCATCGTTTTGATCCGATCGACTCGTTAATTGGATGAGTTTAGCCTCTAGTTCTTGCTTAGTAAGTAAATAATGCTTAAGGGGTGTTTAGATTAGTCTAAGTAGGTTTAGGTGGTTATATTAGATTATTTAAATGTTAATTAGATTAGATGAATGATTAGTTTAGTGTTAATTAATTAGGGCTAATTGTATGTTTAAATTAATGTAATCTTGTTTAAACCCTAATTAATTATTTATAATTAATTAATTATTTCGAATTTATAAATATTATTTTATTAAATTATATTATTAGAATATAATATTTAATTATTTAAATTTCTGAATTAAAATTAATTATTTAATATTTTCGAAAATTATGCCCGGATGACCGGTCATTAGAATTTCGTACTAATCGCAATAGTGCGGTCAGTTTGTGCTAATTGTTTGTTTAATTGAGAAATTGAGTGAAAATGATGATTGTGGATAATTATTCCAAAAGTGTGGAATTGAGTGAAATTGGAGAAGTTTTGGTATTTAACTTGAAAATACCATGTGTCGGCTTTTGGCACCATAATTGGTTTGTAGGACCAGTTTGAATCGTTGGATGTTAATGGATTGAATATCTAGTTCTATGGTTTATTATTGAATGATCAGCTTTGGTGAGCAAATATGTGTGTGTGTGTGTGTGTGTGTGTGTGTGTGTGTGTGTATCAACTTTGGTGAGCAAATATTATATACATATATATTACAGCTTCAACGAGCTACTATCTATCTATACAATTTTGGTGAGCTACCGTCTATATATTACAGCTTTGGAGAGCATATGTCATATTGACGAATGGATTGATAGACGGTATTGAATGATATATAGTAATGGTTGATAGAATGTATGGATTGGAATGGAAAGATAGATAGTATGATTGAATTAAATCGTTGGGATTGATTTGATTGATATTTGAAGTGTATTGACATGCAGGAAGGGACTAAGGCGAGGTAAGTCCTTTGTCCTATTTGTGTGGCTAGAGCGTCATGAGGCATATTTTCTTCTTAATCGAGTTTTAGGGGGTAGAACTCACTGAGACATTGTCTCACCCCATCGAGGGCTCAACATTTTTAGATCCTTAGATGGCGGTCATGGAGGACCCGAAGCCATGGAGTCTGGGAAGGTGGAGACCGAAAGATCGGCGAACGTGTCCAGCTAGTTGGTCTTAGGATAATTCCCCTTTTTGTTAAGCCGGTCTATTTTGTAGACAAGCTGGTGTTGTATATAAACCTATGTGTTTATAAAGAAGTGTTTGGTTGTGATTGATTGCCTGCTTTTCTATCCCAAGTTAATTGTTGTCAGGGGATTTGTTTCGCTTCCGCATGCGTAATAAAATGAATGAGTCGGCGACGTGTCCTGGGAAGTCGCATATTTCTATCGACCGAAGAGGGATGTGAGTGTGCTCGGAGGATCGAGGCATGACAGAGCAACATCCTTATCACCAGAGCCACCTAATACAAAGTCACATCAAGAAGGTTTTACATGAAGGAACATCTCCATAATCACATATTGACAAAATAATAGCTAGAAAACCGCATTAGAATTGTGAGAATTTCCAAGCTCTAGAAGTAAAAGCTCAATGGCCACACAATTGATATAAAGAAATCAAATATTGACCCTAGAGACATACATATGTATGTATTTATTAGACCCACATTCTGACTAAACTAACATCTTAGATAGATGGTGTTTATTACCCAATGCTTCGGCACATATGATCCCTTTATGCCCTTGTCTGATCATTTTACAGCACCAGAAGTGGCCAAGTTGTTCCTCGACAACGTTTATGAGTTGCATGGGCTACCCCTAAGCATTGTAATTGGTAGAGACACGATATTTACTAGTTTACTTTGGCAAGAAACCTTCAAGCTGATGATAACACAGTTGCATCTATCGATAGTATATAACCCCAGCCAAATGGAAAAATCGAGAGACTCAATCAGTATATGGAGACTTACTTGAGAAGTATGCGTTTTGCTCACCCAAACAGCTAGAATCAATGGTTATCCTTGGCTGGATATTGGTGCAATATCACCTTTGGCACTAGCATCCAGACAACTACATTTCAGAATTTGTATGGTTCTTGTCGGAAATTATTCCATAGAAGACACACTATTTATTGTAATCAGAACATAAAATTGTAAAAAAGACGATAACAACTTTATAATATCCTTCTTACAAATCTTGAAGAAGAAGAAAATAAGATATCACTGGAAAAAATAACATAAAATTGGAGGTGAGATACGGATATCCGAATCTCCTTAAGGCGATTAGTTCTTGCCAATGGTGCTCCGCAGATTCATGAACTATGCCTCCCAAGATACAACACCTCGAACCTATTTGGATTAGCACTATGCAAACAAGACTCAATCAAACCGTTCAATTAAACCAGCATACCTAGAAAAATCGAAAGAGTAGAAAAGTATATCAAAGCTTTTTTGGAATCGAGTCAGAAAAAACCAAAACCAAAACCGTAATGAAGCTCTATGTTCCTATCTATTTATAGAGCTTTTTAGCTCATGTACAGAAGAGATACATAATTAAATAGACGTATGTATCCACGAAATATATGAATAAAGAGATATGTGAATCCAAGAGATTCATGAATCCAGAGACACGTGAATTCAAGAGATTCATGAACTTAATAACTATATGACCTAAAAGATAAATGAATCTAGGAAATTCATGAGTTCAATAGATATGTGAACAGAAAAGTTTAGAAAATTCATAAATCCAAAAAAGATATGTGAACAGAAAGATGTATATTAATTTATTGACTTTCGTTGATCCATTAACCATAATTACAACAATCCCCCGCATTAATGGATCAACAAAACATTTTTGACTCGAAGGAATCTGAGCATGCTTGTTGAAATATACCGCATCAAGATAGGTAGCTTTCGCTTTGAACATTCTTTAGTGAAAGCCTATCGGACTTACTTAACTAGTCAATGGACTAAGCCTTGAATCGCCGGTTGTTTGTGTAAGCCTAGACAATAAACCTCACACGGAGTATTTCCAATTTAAGATTGGTTCTCGATTGGGTTTGTTCTTTCGGCCCTGAACCTCTCGGGATTCATATGTGCTTTAGAAAATCTAGCCTTTAAAGATTTTCATAGAGTTGGCCAGCTCCACGCATATAGGTGCATTCCTATTAAAGATATCTTACCATGTCTTACTTGGATGTTACATTCCAAGTTAGAGGAATCATTAAACGCATAGTGTACCTTTAATAACGCTGTAGGAAAGCACTGTTGCATCATAGGAATGGGAGACAATGCTTACACTAGAGTTTCTAGAATTTGTGTTATCCTATTGAACCTAGACCATGGGATCTCTAATCGCATAGGTGAGGTTTCCACCCTGAAATCTCTTTATTTGGTTAAGGCTTTTAAACGCATTCCCCTTGATGCGCAGTTTATCTGCTCTCTTGACAAGCCTTTTGTCAGCGGATCCACAATATTTTCCTTTGACTTTATAAAGTCTAAAGAAATGATTCCATTTGAGAGCAACTGCCTTACGGTATTATGTCTATGACGAATATGTCTAGACTTACCGTTATAAATCACATTATGCGCCCTTGCAATTGCCGTTTGATTGTCACAGTCAATGCAAATTGCAGGCATAGGTTTTGGCCACACTGGAACATCTTTTAAAAAATGTCAAAGCCATTCTGCTTCTTCAACAGCTTTATCCAAAGCAACAAACTCTGATTCCATCGTAGAGCACGTTATTAGAGTTTGTTTAGAGGATTTCCTTGACACGGCGGCACCTCCTAACGTGAACACATATCCACTAGTTGATTTCGATTCATCAGAATTTGAAATCCAGTTGGCATCACAATAACCTTCCAAAACAGCTGGATATTTGTCATATTGTAAAACATTGTCTTTTATCCTTTTCAAATATCATAATACTCTCATCAGAGCATTCCAGTGGTCGTGACCTAGGTTACTGGTATATCTACTCAGTTTGCTTATTGAGTACGTAATATCAAGTCTAGTGCAATTCATGATATACATGATGCTGCCGATTACTTGAGAGTATTCCGGTTGTTTGATAATATTTCCAGTATTCTTTCTTAAAGTTAGGTGTAGAAGAAAAGGATTGTTTGCATCTTTAATGTCGAATCCTTTAAATCTCTCAAATACCTTTTCAATGTAATGAGATTGTGTTAAACCTAAGCAAATTCCTTAGAATTTTGATACCGAGTATAACATCCGCTACACCTAAATCTTTCATCTCAAAGTTCTTCTTGAGAATGTTCTTGGTGATTCTTATGACCTCAGTGTTAACTCCAAGAATTAGTAAGTCATCGACATATAGACAAATAAGTACATATCCAACTGATGTGGATTTAGTGTACACACATTTGTCACACTCATTGATTCTATACCCATTTTGAATCATTACCCGGCCAAATTTCTCATGCCATTGCTTAGGAGCTTGTTTAAGTCCATACAATGATTTGACAAGTCTACACACTTTGTGTTCTTGTCCTTTGACCTTGAACCCTTCAAGTTGTTTCATATAAATCTCTTTGCCAAGATCACCATTTAAGAGTGCAGTTTTCACATCCATTTGATATATTTTCAAATTGTATAGCGAAGCTATAGCAATCAACATCCTTATTGATGTTATTTTTGTGACAGGTGAATAAGTATCAAAGTAGTCAATACCCTCTTTTTATCTAAACCCTTTGGCTACAAGCCGAGCTTTGTACTTATCAATGGAACTATCAGCTTTTAGTTTTTTTTCTTAAATATCCATTTACATCCAATTGGTTTATTTCCAAGTGAAAGATCAACCAATTCCCAAGTATGGCTACTTAGGATATAATGGATTTCATTGTCAACAGCTTCTTTCCAAAAAGGAGCATCTGGAGATGACATTGCCTCTTTATATGTTTGGGGCTCGCCTTCTAACATGTATGTAAAAGGTCTCGAATATAGAGGCTGGGCACTCACCTAACATTCCAACAATTGAGAGCCTTAGTGACTCAAGAAAGACCCAATCTATTATTCTTGACAGAGATAAAAAAAATAAAATAAAGAATTTGTAGTAGAAAAAGTGAGGAAGCGCCTTCAATATCAAAACCTTGGGATGCTAAATCCGATCAGCACTACGGGGGGACTCGCACTAATGCGGAACAATTATGTGAAGGTAGGAATGAAATTTAGTTCAGGTGATCTAATAGATGTTATTTCCAAGGACCGAAATAGTGGCAACATGATGAGAATCTCCTTCTTACATGCACCCATGAATTTTCAAGAAAGTTATGTGTCATGGTAGCTTATATGATCCATTCATTCTATTAATAGTCTTCCATGGATTTGTATCGGAGATTTCAAGGAGACTTTATATCAATGGGAGAGAGTTGGCAAAAGAGAGATTCTTTATATCAATGGAAGAGAGTTGGCAAAAGAGAGATTGATTATTATCATATAGTTGCCTTTTGTGACTTGCTGAATGACTATTTACTTATGGATGTCGAAAGCAAGATGTGCACATTCACTTGGGCAAACAATAGGAAAGGGGATGCCTTGATTAAAAAGAGATTTGATAGAATACTATGCAATATTGAATGGCGAGTGATATATCTAAACGTAGAAGCTTTTGTTTTCCCTGTTATTGGATCTAACCATAGCCTTATAGTGCTTTCTTTATCCCTGGCGATGACTAGAAGGAAAAAATGAATTTCAATTTGAGACATATTGGTTAGAGGATGCAGAGTGCCCAAAAGTTGTCAAGGAAGTGTGGGAAGATCATTACAACACTCAGCTGAACCTGGTGAATAAACTAAGCAAGGTAACTCATGCCTTGGCAAAATGGGGTAAGCACAATTATTCCAACACATTCAGACAGGTCCAAATGCTGAAGTGCAAACTTATCAAAATGACTAATAGCATGGATGGATACTCAATAAAGGAATAGATTTCGCAACTCCAGAAAAAAATTTTTTGAGAAACTGCGAAGATAGAGAGAGTTGTATTGGGGCATTAGATCAAGGATATGTTGGCTAAAATGGGATAACATAAATACAAAATACTTTCATGCAATCACTATGCAAAGATGGCAGTGAAACAAAATTTCCATTCTGAAAATAGATGACCAAAATTGGTGTCGAGAGCATGCCGAGCTAAAGGAACACATACCAATCCCTTTACAACATATCCTAAGAAACTTTCAGCTAGTGCTTGACCAATATACATGTGTAGTTGAAGATGAAATGAGCAATGCCTTGATGGGACCGATCACGATTGAGGAGACCAAAGAAGCAATGTTCCAAATGGGTGCAACGAAGGCACTAGGATCGGATGGACTCAACGGGCAATTCTACCACCATCACTGGGAGGCAATAAAATGAGAGATATACAAAATAGCTGATAGTTTCTTTATTTCCTGTATTCTTGATTCCTCCCTCAATAACACTCATTGTTCTCATTCCTAAAGTGAAAAATCCAAAAACTATTACGCAGTATAGACCCATTAGTTTATGCAAATTTCGGCTACAAGGTTATCTCTAAGGTGATGGCAAATCACCTGAGCTTCCTGAAATTTTTGCAAGTGAGCAAAGTGCATTTGTTAGTGATAGACAAAAACAAGATAATATTTTCATAGTCTAAGGAGTTTTATGCCAAGTCAGAATTAGGAAAAGGAAAAGGAAATTCAAGACGGTACTTAAACTTGCATGCAAAAAGCATATGATAAGGTGGAATGTGACTTTTCGTTTGCTTGTATGATAAAAATGGGCTTTAGTAATCACTAGGTCTCTTTGGTGAAGGAATGTATATCTACTATCACCTTCAATGTTAAAGTTGATGGGAAACTTCTTCAAGCATTTAGGCTTACTCGGGGTATCAAGCAAGGGGATTCTCTATCCCCTTATCTTTTTATCATTTCGACCAATGTACTCTCATTGCTCATAAACAAAGCACTAGAGGATGGCAACGTGAAAGGGATTAAATTAAACAAGTTTTGCCCAACACTCTCGCATTTACTATTTGCCGATGATATGATTTTTTTTTCTAGATGGGACAGTAAAAGAATGCCAAACTTGGCGAATCTTTTGAACCAATATTGCTTCGCCTTAGGCCAAGTAATTAACATGAAGAAGTTGGGTGTTTTTTTCAATAGTATTTATCCTCAACAATTGCCAAAGAATATGGCAATTAATTAAGAGTACTGATCATTAAAAAAACCAAAAAATACCTTAGCATTCCATTGGATTAGGGAAAGTCAAAGAAAGAGATGTTTGCCAGGATCCTCGCAATGGTGAGTATGAAACTGAATGAATGGATGGAAAAGCTTATGATAAAAGCATGAAAGAAGATTTGATTAAAACAGTTGTGCAAGCGTTGCCACAATATGCGATGTCCATTTTCAAGATTCCGATGTCCATTTGTAAATAGATTGAGCAAAGAATTGTAGCATTTTGGTGGAATGAAAACAAGATAAAAAGCGGAATTCACTAGAAGAAGTGGGAGGCGCTGAAAATAAGAAATGACTCTAGAGGCTTAGGCTTTAAAGACTTTGTTGTTTTCAACAAAGCCATGGTAGGAAATAGGCTTGGAGGCTTATACAATCCCCTCGGCCTTTATGAAGCCGAGTTGTCAAAAGGCATTTACTTCCCTAGAGGTGACTTTTTAATGCAAATAAAGGACCTAGACCATGTTGGGGGTGGCAAAACATACTAGTGGGAAAAGAAACGTTAAATCAAGAGGTCAAATGGTCAGCGGGTGATGGTTCTAATATCAGAGAAAGAGAAGACAGATAGCTATGGAGAGGTTGCATTTGAGGACCAGCAAACCAAGAAGAGCCTCAGGTTGTGGTTGAGTTGATAGATCAAGAGTCAAAACAATGGGATGAATAGATGTTATCAACTTTTTTTATGAAGACCTAGTAAATTAAATCCTTGCTATTCCACTCAGTTCTACCATGGGAAAATTAACTAATCTGGACTAGGAATGGTTTTGGATCTTGCTCAGTTAAATGCAAGTACAACAAAATCTACTAAGCAATCTCTTATAGTAACACAAACTAGGCATCCTCATTATAACAGCCTCCCAAAATTTTGTAGAAATTGTTTTGGCAATTTCACACCTACCCAAGATTAAGTTTTTTATGTGGAGTCTATGCAACAATGTGCTTCCCACATAGAAAAATCTCCATAATAGAAAATTATTACCTGATCCACTCTACCCCATTTGTCATTGAGCATCGGAAACCCTAAAACACCTATTCATCCTCTACAAATGGACTTAGTAGTTATGGTTCGATTTTGAGCTTAATATTGACTCGTCTCCCCAAAAAAATCACTAGAATGGACAAGTGGGTACTTGATATGCTCACCTTAGACACTAATTTGCCCTCGAATGAGCTATTCACTAGAATTCTTTGGTGGATTTGGAAGTCCTCGTCTTCCAAGGTAGGAAACCCTCGTCTTCCAAGGTAGGAAGCCATGTCTAAGCTCCTTTCTTGAAGATGCAAAAGCAGAAATCATTGTATTTAGCATATGGAACCCATTCGTGAACAAAAGAAGGGAAGGCGGAATAGAATCACCTACCCGATGGGTTCTTTTGGGAAAAAAAAAAAGGCGTCTTGAAGTACAATGTTGATGGCCCCAGTGGCCACCCTTCCACCATGGAAAGGGGAGGTGGGAGGTTCGAATTCCCACCTTCTCAGGGGGTTGGGGTAGGGACGAATTAAGTTTTAAGTGTGGGTTTTGACTCCCACGTCCTGTAAGGAGGCAGGACAAAAATCTGAGAGTGAGAGTTAGAATAGGAGTAGAGTAAGACCAAAAAAAAAAAGTACAACGTCGATGGCTCATGGACTAGTGACTCCTTTGAGGGATCGATTGCTAGGCTATACTGAAACTCCAACGGCCTCATCATAGATGAATTCACCTTGAAGGTACATGCCGCCTATACACTAATGGTGGAAGCCATAGTTGTCCGTGAGGTTTAGTCGAGGCTGGTGAAGACAACGAAACTGAACTCCTCTGATCTACAAGTGTTGGTGTGCACTGATAGCTTATCAACTGTGGAGGACTTATCAAGCCAGGTTATCAGCCCATGGACCATGAAGCCCATCATAGAAGACTACAAACAATTCCTAGCCCAGCTTGTTGGCATCTCATTGGCATCTCAGTGATCTATGAGTCCCGTGAAGCAAACTAGATTGTGGATTGGATACTTAACACCCACCTTTTTTTTTTTTTTTTTTTTGGGTGATTGATTGCATAATCTTTCCTAAATCAAAAGGTTCCTCTTTCCTTGTATGC